>NC_057936.1:55454205-55777539 GCF_018555375.3 Anguilla rostrata | reverse complement strand
CGGTGTTGGCAGATCCTTTCAGTTCATGCTGCAATAAAGAGAAATGGACCGAAAATTAAAACTCTCAAGCGATTTGGTGGGAAGGAGAGGGAGGGAGGGAGAGAGCGAGGGAGAGGGCAAGAGAGACAGAGGAGAGCAGAAAAGTACACTCTCACATACGCGTGCACACACACACACACACACACGCGCACACATTTTAGTATCAAGGGGATGCCTTTGTCCTTCACAGTGAAGGAACTGGCTATTTATGATTGCCTGAAATGACTGGGTCTTTTAATAAAAATTAAGTAGAGGTGCTGCGCATCCTGAGCACATCTCAATGTCGCACGACTGCTTCCGGGAATGGATGTCAGAGGACCTTGAATTTAACGCCAGCCAGCTAGTGTGACATTATCAGCGTATATGGGAGTGTACTGAGCCATCGTCTTGCTTCAGGACTATGATGTTGCATCAGGGCTATGATGGAAAGGAAATATACAAACTGTCATTTTCACTGAAATTAGTGGAGTTTAAGGCACGATGTGCTCTGAATTTTTATATTTAGTTTCCCCTCCCCCCCCCTCCCCCAACCATAAGAACATGCATTCCTTTTTTATTTTCCTAGGTCTTTTTGCAAATTACTGTAATTAGGTTCAATTCTTTATAAATAATATGGCTCAATTTCGAAAAACATTTTGCCTATCTTTGTCGCAACTGTCTGAATCCTGACTTAATTAATTACAGATTATCCAGATTATTTCAAAGGCCAGCTCGCCCCAAGCACACCGCCTGTCGCAGAGAATAATTATGTTGATTGAATAATCATTTTCACCTGACATGAGACATTACATTGTTCTGGGCTTGCTTTCCCATCACCCCAGTAGCAAGCCACCATAATTTCTCTCCCAGTGCTTCCTGACATTCGGCAAACACATTCTGTGGGTGACAACGGAGGAGGAGTTTGGCCACTGATTGGCATTTACGGCTCTCTTCCCTTCTCATTGATCCGTTTGAAAGGAACGTGCATATTCCTGCACCTCTTCAATTGGTGGACATGAGCAAATACCGAAGAGCCCCATTTCTCTATTATACCAGTGTCTGTAACCTTTGGGGAACAATTGAAGATCATGAGGTTCAATAGAAACATCCAGTTTAAACCAACATCAGGGAGAATGGAAATATAATATCTGTTAGGCTTTGATCAATGGTGAAATATTCAGAGCAGCACTGCAGGGTCCTGCGCATGGCAGTCAATACGCCTCTCATCAATGGGAGCAAATACAATGGATCCGCGGAGCTGCCTTTTACATGCTGCTTTTCTTAAGTGAAAAATGACTGCTTCGCCGCTGTTCCCCTGGGCGGTCCCCGCAAAGCCCTCTTTCAGAAGAGCTACACACACAGCACAAACACGCACTCATACAGAAAGAGTAGGGGAGAGCGCAAGCACACACAGCACAAACGCACACACAGCACAAACGCGTACTCACACACTCATACTCAGAGTGGGGAAGTGCGCAAGCACACACAGCACAAGCACACACTCACACTCTCATACTCAGAGTGGGGAAGTGCGCAAGCACACACAGCACAAACACGCACTTGCACACTCATACTCAGAGTGGGGGAGAGCGCACGCATATTACACAAACACACACTCACACACTCATACCGAAACAGTGAGGGAGAGCACAAGCATGCACATCACACACGCATGTGGAGGGATGGCCTGAACACGCATGCGCACACACGCACACATATACACACACAGCATAACTACATACACAGTGATACAAAAGGAGTGGCATTGAGAGGTAAAACTTAACACGTGTGCATATTCCATATAGTAGAAGCACAGATGTTTGAGGTGTTCTGAGCATAGATATAAATACACGCATCTCATAATCACACATGTGCTTGCATGTGCACACGCAGTAAAAAAACAGAACACAATCTAATACCTCCCTGCTAAGAGTTTCTTTGTGGAAATAAATATGCCAAATACAACAGTTTCCTTATCATGGATTTGAATATGTTTCCATTCCTTTTTATATCCTACAATGCTACATGTAAACCTCTTTGTGGCTTTGCTTTCCTGGTGTCAACCATCCCTGCTATTAAAGGTGAAATATGCCCCCTATTTCCTCTCATGACAACAACATTCTTCCATAACCAACAGCACCGACGCTACAGAGAGTACATTGACTTTGTCACCTTGACCTCAATAAACCCGAATATGCAGACAGATGGTTTTTGCTGAACTTTTACAAAACGTGCCTTATTTTTACCTCTTCTTCAAAGACTTCTCTCCCACGACTTCTCAAAGACCATCTGCGTCAGCACAAACCGAGTTATATATATAAAACAAGGGCACTTCTCCCGCGAGCTGAGTGGGGGAAGGCAAATGCCGGAGTTGTTTTTGTAATGTGTTTATTGCGCGGGTTTAATAAATGCTCCGCGGTGTTAGCGGTGTTAGCGGAGTCGCACAAATGCGGGAAAACGAGGAGTTTCGGAGGGGCGCTCGCGTTCGAGCCGGCGGAGAGAAGGCTTTCATTAGCGGCACAGGCCCTCAGATCTCTCCAGATTTCCCCGAGGACTGTTTTCATTTTGTCTTTAAGTGTCGAGGAGCCGCGCGTGTGCGGTGGGCGGGCGGAGAGCTTTGTCAGGGCACCGTCAGTTCCTCGCTGCTGCCGTCTTCCCTCGTTCTCCCGGATTATTAATAAACCAGCGATTCTCACCGTACAGTACGCGCGTTGGCGGGCTGAGATAAGTACAGGTGGAGTTACATAACCTGTGAATGATTACAGTATAGGAAAGTGCCTTTAGCGGGCTACACTGTGTAGCCTGATGCTACGCGGCCTGGCTGTGATAAGTGGCAAAACCAGTGGAAGCTGTCGGGGTCACTGCGATACTTTCTTTGTCTTCGTTTCGCGGTTAAGAAAGAACGGCTGGACGGCCCGTGTTGTCAAACGCGGAAAAGCTCGCGGAAAATATAAATGCCACAGTCGACGTTCGCACTGTCGTTTAGATTTCCTCTGCCGCCGCAGAGACTCCACAGCTTCGGCCTCGACTCCGGCGTTTCCTCTGCGTCTCCGTGGGGCCCAGCAGGGAACGGCTGATGGACTGGCGATTCGCCCAATGAGCTCCCCTCGCAGAGATGAGAGTTGTCAGCACATTACTGGAAAATAACAAGAGATCGCACCGGCGGTCTTAGTCACGGTCCTAATGTCCCCCTTCTTCTTCTTTTAGCTCGAATGACTGCCCCCTCTCACTCTCTGTCCATTAGATCCACTCCCCAGCGCTGACATCCACAGTGCACGTAATTGGGTTAGTGAAATTCACATGGAGGACAGTAATGCTTCTAACATGGATGTCAGGGGCCTATAGCTATTAAGCATCTCGGAGCAGGAGTGCCGATCTAGGATCAGTCTCGCCTTTTTTTTTAGCAATATAGAGTATTAAAAGGATAAAGTTAAAGGATATAGGCAGAGGGATGCTGATTCTAGATCAGTACTCCTTTTCTGTGATGCTTTTTGAAGAGGAGAGGAATTGGAGGCAGTCCTCCCTTCAAAAAAATTAATTCCCAAATTGTCGTGGCACTGTGCTGTAATTTTAAATATGTCACTTACAGTTGGAAAGATTGCAGCCATAGCCCTCATATGCAATGCTTTGTTTTGTTAGATATTTTTCTATGCTGCCGTGAGCATCAGGGCTCCACTCATTATGTTGTGAAAGATGGGGGAAAAAAACGAGCTCCCTGCTTGGCTTCCTAAATCTGCTCCACTTTCCCAAGGCTTCCTTCCTCACTGACCTGACTTTCACCCTGAAACTGGCGCCGCGAACCATCAGCCACGCCTACAAACCCCTTCCGATTCACAGCGTGCCTGTACCGTGGACGAATCCGCTGCCGGCATAATTAAAAAGTACAGGTGCAGGAGGCGCGTGACTGTCAATAGGGGCGAATGCTGTAGGCTGAAGCACAGCACTGTTTGGGTGAATGGTAAATGGTAAATGGACTGCAGTTATATAGCGCTTTTATCCAAAGCGCTTTTACAATTGATGCCTCTCATTCACCCATTCACACACACACAGTCACACACCACCAGTGAAAGGCTGCCATGCAAGGTACCAATCAGCTCGTTGGGAGCAATTAGGGGTTAGGTGTCTTGCTCAGGGACACTACGACACGCCCAGGGCGGGGGATCGAACCGGCAACCCTCCGACTGCCAGACAGACGCTCTTACCTCCTGAGCTATGTCGCCCCTAAGAACAGTGAAAGAACAGTGTTCTGCGCTGAAACGATTGTACTCAAATGTTTGCTCAGAGCTGCACGTATCAAAAGGGCCTTATTTAAATAGACAATAAGACAGCCCAGGATAAAACATCAATAAGCAAAAAGCAGCATGGTGAGTGGAGAGAGAGAGAGAGAGACATGACAGTAAGAAATGCTTCTCCGTGCCTATGGAGCTGCCATTCCGTACAGTGTTATGCAAATAATTCTCCCTGCGTGCTGCCATCGAATGCGGCTCCCCTGGGCCGGCGGAGCGGGTCTCATTAAAACCGCGCCTCGCGCGTTTATGCAGACCCACACAAGACCTCCCGGGCGGTCCTGATTTTAAATGTTACTTTTCAGGTGGCGGTTATGAAACAGTCGCTCTGAAATTGCTTGAATGTCAATCCTAATGCCACGTGACTAAGTGGGAGGGGGGGAGGGGGGGGGAGGGAGGTAGGGCTGTGAAGTGCGGTAGGCGTATTGCCCTTAGCAATCACTGCCGCCGCAGCTCGGACCAGAGTCGTGGGGGGGGGCCTCAAATGTTTTACAGAACCAGCAGAACAGCTGCACCCCGCTTGTGCAAAATACCTGGTTTCTGTTTGACAGACAGCACTGTTTGCTGTTGTTCCCTCAGATTTGTTTCCCTTGCATTACAATGCATAAACACATTAGGTACTTTTGACAGTTCTTTCTTGCACTTTTAATTTATTTTGACGCAATGTTCTGTGATTAAATTCTTCCTCATTTTTCTCCATTTCATTAAAAAAAAAAATTAAGGAAACATTAAGGAAGAAAAATCATAGAATGTCATTAAATGCTATTATGTAACAACTAAAAGCAAATTATGTATTTTAGAAAAGACATGGATTTGTGATAATCAACTTTGAACAACAGTAATATTCCAGACTCCCAGATGTGTTTTTCTTTTCCAGTCCACACATGTGGCAGTGTATGTGTATGTGCGGTATGTCTGTAGTATTGTTCTTCCACAGCACAGGGTAAAGAGAGCCCTGTGTGTGGTACGCACACACACACACGCAGCCAGGTGAAGTAAAAGTGTCCCCCTCTTGTTTCTGGTGTGCTGGCCCCTCAGGCGGTTCGCGAGGCGTGGGGTTCATCCGCTTTGATAAGAGGATAGAGGCCGAGGAGGCCATCAAGGGGCTGAACGGACAGAAGCCCTCCGGCGCCGCCGAGCCCATCACCGTCAAGTTCGCCAACAACCCCAGCCAGAAGACCAGCCAGGCCCTGCTCTCCCAGCTCTACCAGTCCCCCAACCGCCGATACCCAGGGCCCCTGCACCACCAGGCCCAGAGGTTCAGGTAATACCCCTGGGGGGGGGGAAAGGCAGCCCCGCGGGTCCGTGGGCCGCTTATACGTTTCGTCAACAGGCTGGCTTTTTGTACTTGGTGATAATGTGGAGAAATTCCAAAATGGTTACCACAAGGGTTAAAAAAAAAACAACATGACAGTTAAGTCACGTCACCTGTAATATTGAGTGTGCAATTTTGATGTGTTACCGGTTTTAGAAAAAGAGCTTTCGCAGTGCCCCTGTGGTTTTACCAAACAGGCCGCTAGGGAAGGCAAAATCTTGACAAATGTCCCAGGCGCATTAAAAAAAAAACAGGATATGGTGTGAAAAAAAGCTTGGGTTTATCCCCCCAGCTCCATGAATATAAGAGAGGAGCTGTTCATAAGAGAGTGGGGTTCTGTCACGCACAATGTCTTCACTGGAATACTATGGAGTCGCATTTCATTCCCCTGCCATGTGTTCATTCCATTTTCACATCTAAAATGACATTTCACTGGCTGTACTTCTACATGTATCACACTTAAAATGTGTATGTCATCTACAAATATAATCCATAAATGATAGCGGTTAAATCATCCTGTTCTTGCGTATGGGTTTGAATGCGCTTGCTGTAGCATCAACTCCAGTATTGGACAGTGCTCTTACCTGATTTTCTGTTTTTTGTTGCAGCTATGCTAAGCCTAGAGATCAAAAGGGGCTATAATTAAATGTTTCATGTTTTATGTTCCCTATTTAAAGTTTCTTTATGAAAAAATAAACAAGTGAGGATAAATGATCTGCTTGAACCATGAGAACTCACCGGAAACCAATTAAAAATGTACATACATCGCAAAATGTATAACCACACACAAACGCCAAAGGAATTTCAGAGAGCGGACATTATTGATGGAACAGCTTGTCTGTACTGAAAACAGAAATTGCAGAACATTGCTGCAACAAAAATGTACATGGCCCATTTTCAACCTCTGCAGGAAAACTGTCTCTAAGAAGGGAAAATTGCCTTCCGTACTATGAACCAGAGAATGAAAGATTATCTAAGCCTGGAAAACATTGTAAAAAGGCTTTCAAGGTGGACAAAGCAGGCTAGCTGGTCACCAATGTGTTTACAGTATATGCCCAACCACATCATATGTCAGTTGCATGTAGCTGTATAATGTACAACTTAAAGCTTTTTCTATTGGCTAGATGAAAAGAAGAAAAAAAACAGCACACATTCCATTTAGCATTGCTAATGCACAGCATGAACAAATTAGCATTATTATTTTTGTGCCAGGACTTAACGTAATGGAACATGTACAGTGTAGAAAAAAAACTGGGTTGATAAAGGAAGGTCTCCCATCTGCATGCATTAAAAAATTAACACAAAGGCCGTATTGTGTGCTGGGGCTCGGGGAACGTGCATGAAGAGGCCATTCTGAGCCAGGTTGGTTCCAGCAGATCAGCAGATGTCTCCTGCTCAGTGGCCTACTGCAGCTCCATCTCTACGCCTCCACTCCAATTTTCTCATTTACCCAGGAAGCAGATTGTTCAGTCCCTGCCCAGATAATAGGGTAATTGCCACCTTAATGATTTGCCTTTTTTTTTGTTTTGTTTTTGTCTTGTTTGCCTTTGTTTCATTTTTTGTCAGGTTCGCAGACGATCCCCTCTGCCAACTGTTGACCTGCAGCGCAGACAGGGTTTTTCAGTTGTTTTTTTGTTTTTTTTTTTGCTTTTGTTTTTTTTTTTTTGGAGGGGGGGCACTTTAAAAAATCCTCAGTCACTCTCACCCCTCCCCCCTCCCGCCCCCCTTCCTTAGAGGAATTAATAAGACGTGAGACAGCACAGACCCTGTGAGAAATGGAAGTCATTGAGGAGCCAAGCCGAGCGGATCCAAGCAGAGTCTGATTTGTGTGGATGAGTGCTTTCCCTGGCCCACTGGGCTGGTGCTGTTAATAGTACAGGCTAGAGGCCCGCATCGGGCTGGAAATTAGGCCCGAGTCTGCCTAAGACTGATGTATTTTTCATCCATCCCAAACCAGCCTGACAAGCTCTAGCCAGATATTAGGCCTGAACCCCATAGAGCCCAATCGTTGAAATAACAAGCCAACAGCACCATACAGCACAATAAAAAAATAATGCTGTGTTTCCTGTGGAAAAGCTGCTAGGTGAGGGTGCTTGCAGTCGTGGAACAAGGGGGAGCAACGCTTGTGCCCACTGTTAACAATGATTGACAACAATGGCGCAAAGCTTCTAGTTTTTGTAGTGTATCATCATGCTACACTTGCTAATTACAACAGCCGTATTTGAGCTTTTACGCTAATTTTAAAACATGTTTTCCATTCTGTTAAACGTGATTTTAAGATTGTCACTTGTACCTCTGCAACAAACAGGACAGGAGCGATTTTCTCTTTCTTTCAGTATGTGTATACAAAGGATGTTCATAAAATAGAGGCATAGTTTATATTTTAATGTTCTTAATAATCAGAACAGGCTAGCAAGCTATAGTTTTGGTTTTTTTGGTTTTTTTGTTTCTTTTTGTTAAATGTGATGTTAATGCATTTGTCGCTGTTCGTATTGATCAGAACATGCTAGCCAGCTAGTTTTAGCGCTGTTTTTCTTTCTGTTAAAGCATTACAATAGTAAGTTTATCATTCCTGTGCTTTCGAACACTGTCGTTAATTTGCTAGTTGAGCATAACGTTACACTGCAAAAACTGAAACCATTGTCGTCAGTCGTTGTTAATAGCTGGCCAAAGGGTTGCTATGCTATTTCCCAGCTGGCAGCAGGCCTGAACTGACCTGATGTCACAGGGCTTAAAATAGGCCCGAGACCCGGTGCAATCACAGCGTACCATTGGGTTCAGGTCAGGATGTAGACCTCTATTACAGTCTGAAACAAGATACCGTGCCGTCCAGCTGGGCAGACAAAAATGCACAATTTCATCTTTTTATTTCATTTTGGATAAACCAAGGGTGTCCACTCCTAACCAAACAGGGCTGATGTGGGTGCTGGTTTTATTTTAGCCCAGCGATACAGCACCTGCACCCACATTGGCCCTTTTTGGATAAGATTGGACCCCCCTTGTTTAAACAGCCATTACACATCTGAGCACATACATACATTTGAGGCTGGAGAAAGCCACATACATATGGCTTTCTTTTCTAAACATGGCCTTCTTTTTCAAATGTTACAAATTTATATGTGAAATGCATTGACACTAAAATGGAAATCTCCTGGCCAGTAAAATTACGCATGCTTATATTTCACTGTGTTACTGCAGTGCTGGAGTTGTGCTTCGATTCTCTTTTGTCTCAAAACATTGCCAACTGGTATGCCATTTTCTCACTCATTCTGTTCATTTCCTACAAATACAAAACCATTACACTGACAGAACCCTGTATGGAGAGAAAATCTGTTTACTTTTCATTTTTGTCAGCTTAAAGTTTAAAGTTTTTTTTAGAGGATTATACATTTTAAGGATTGTAACTGAAAGATTGGAACGCACACAGGGACAATTGGAGTTGTATGCATGATATGTAATAAGAAAATCAGAATCAGGGACTATATGTAAAATTTGGTTTAAAAAAAAAAAGAAAAAAGAAAAGAACACAATTTACCTAACTGTTTAATCTCTAGTGATTGTTCACATGGGCTTGTGAACACTACACCTAGAGATGAAAATGATAAAAAGAGGTTGCCTCTGCACCATAACGTGTACAGTACAGCAGAAAGCCAGAAAGCGTAGGAAAATAGAGCAATTTGTAAAGTGCCTGGACGGTACAGATGCTCCTCCATGCTAGGAAGAGGAGCCAGCTGGGACAGGCCGGTCCGCGGGCTGCAGTTCCACCTCTGCGCTGGCCTGCTGCTTTGTGGCGGTGTGAATGACTGTCAGCCCGTCTGATGGGGCTCCTCAGTGTAATGGGCCATTTCTGGGTGTGTTTCTTCCTTGAATGAGGCAGGGATGTAGCATTAGTTCCATTGAGTGAGTCGACCATCTGCCTGGCATTAACCCCAGAACCCTCCTTCTCTTTACAGGCTGGACAATTTGCTTAATATGGCCTATGGCGTAAAGAGGTAATTAAAACTTCACCGAATGCCAGATGTCCATGTTGACAAAATTATTTCTACCCTCTTTTATTTATTTTTGAAAGTCACCTGCATTGGATTCAGTTCAAGGTTTTCCCTTGATTCCTTTTAATCTTTTTGCTTTTTTTGTTGTTGTTTCTGTTTCACTTTTGTTTCTTTTGAAACCACCAACCACCAATCGAACAGGAAAAGAAAATTTCGAATCGCTTTTATTTTTTTTAAAGTTGAATTTGCGTTGTTTGATGATTGCAGAATTTATTTATTTAAAGTTGACTCGTTTTTTGGATTTTGTGTACATGTTTGCTTTATTGTGCATATCTTTTGTTTTTAGGCCTTGTTTTCCATTGGATTCAGGTGCTCTAAGCCTAACTCTGCCGTCATGCTCTTGGCTACACGGTTTTGTGCTCACACTCATCTGTAGCTTAATGATGATACATTTTTAAGGCCAGTGCATCACAGCAGTGACTTTTTTCTTGATAGTTTATGATTGTGGAGATCCCTCAGTCACAGTGTAGAGCTTGCTTTGGTTGAGATTGTCAATGGATAATTTCCACCAGACGCAGCTGTAGTCATAGTACAGTACCTTCTTTGAGAAGGGTGAGAGGGTTATGGGTGGGCCAGGGGGTGTGGCACTGCTGAGGGGTGTGGCTTGAGACACCTGGATCCCTGCAGGAAATGTTGTGTTTCACTGCAGGCAGAGCAGCCTCTGGTCGCTTGGTTTTGCTCATGTTTTTTTTTTTTGTTTTTTTTTTCTGTTATTGTTGATGTCATATAGTGTGATGGGTAAAAATGTCATGCTTTCAGACAAGCACTCCTGCACATGACATCATCTTGCAGATTGTTCCTTGTGAGTTTCTTTGTCCAAAAAAAGTGTCATATCCAATGAGGCTGATATGCATGAACACTGAATGAATCTTGGTTCTAGAAAAGAAAGCATCCTTTTAATTCATTGGTGGAATTTAACAGTGTTTAGCAGCAGTTCTTGCTCTTCAATGCTGCAATATTTGTATGTGAAAGGGTTGTACACACCTAGCTCTCCCTGACTGTCTGAGAAGCTCATCTGTCCAGTCCAATCTGGCAAGACAACAATTCATTATCTATTGAAAAAAAATTTCACTTCATCGAAATGGAAATTATCAAACTGAGCAAATGCCAAATTCAGAAAGAAACCTGGAAATATAAGATAATGAATTATGAAATATTAATCTTACACCCAACGGCTTTTGTTCTTGGACAGGGAAATGGCATGCTTCTCTCTCTCTCTCTCTCCATCTTCTGTTCTCATACACACACACATACACACACATGAGAGAGGGGTAGAGAGGGAGAGAAAGAGAGTGGGAGAGATGGAGAGAAAGGGGGGAAAGAGAGAGTATGTATTCGTTTGTGATCTGCTGTAAAACTGCTCAGGACTCAAATATTGCCATCGCATAGGCCAGCCTGCTGCTAAAAGGCTTCTTGCTTTCAGGGCACGTAGTTGGACGTAATTAATGAACAAAGCAAGTTTCCAGTCAGCCTGCTGACGAACTGAAGAAGTGAGCATCGCTAGGTGGAGGTGGGAGTTGGGGGAGGGGGACGGCTGTAGGTCAGCTTGCTTGTTGCTACGCAACTCTTCGCCTTCTCTGTTCTCTGCGGAGGAGAAACAGACTGTGGTACGGTCCTGGCCTGTTAGACTCCTCAGACATTATCCGCAAGTTCAGTCACTTTTCCCTCGCATTGTGCCAAAGCTGGGCCCAACGTGGCCCTAATAAGCCCGTGTGAAAGGCTCTTCTTTGTTACCTAGAGAAATCTGAGCGCCATTGAACATGTTAGAGCATTACACACTTGCCAGAACCGGACAAAAGCAATCACGTAAAAAGGGGAAATAATGCAAATTGCGCTGAAAAGAAATGGGGAAATTCTTTGTGAGGAAAAGACACAAATGACAGGCAATCAAGTGGGGGGGTGTGGGGGGTGGTGCAGCTTCGCCTATGCGGTCCCCATTCCTGTCAAGACAGCGAAGCTCAATGAAGTTGGAAAGTGTACAGATGAGGAGAGCCTGGAATAATTGTAGGCGTGACAAGCGCCAGAGAATTGGTCGGTCCTCTGGTGTGTGCAGAACTATTGATCAGTGTCAGATGCTGCGGGAGGGATGATTGCGGGAGTGGGTGTAATCCGCAGTTCCTTGCACCGCGGAGCTCTGAAGGGCGCTTTCCATTTAGCCCCAGTGAGAGGGAACGGGTTCTTCAGTGATATCTTCAGCAAAGCGGAAATCTCATTTAACCGGATAACTAATAATGCCTATAGTCATTCCCACAGAGGTGGAATAAGAAATGAACATTTTATGCAATTTACCTTTTATTTAAAGTGGAAATTTCCTTTAAGCGGAAAGGCAATTAAGTGGAGTCAACTGAGCATTCAGATCTTACATATCACGGAGAAAAAAAACGGAAAAAGAAAAGATTATAAGAATAATAAAAAAAGATTTATTTGGTGCATGCTAAATCTCCGATGAATTTTAAATGTTTTAATTCAGCAAGTTCCTGTAATTTAGTTCCCAATAAATACAATTAGTTAGAAACAGAAAGCAAATCTTTGCACTTGCTTTCCATGTGCCGATGGCATTTCATAACCAGTCCCCTGCAGTCAGCATCAGCAGAGAGTCTTTTCAATCAATATGGCTGTATGATCTGAAAACCTGCCGTTCTCTGCCTGACAGTTGCGTAAAGAGGAGTATCCAGACTGAGGTTTCAATCAAATACATTCATAAAATGTACGGTATAGCTGGCACCATCATTAACTTGCACTGCTGGTATGAACAACCTGGATCATAACTAATGCTGTGAGGAACAATTTTCAGCAAGAAAGAAAATTATATTACTATAGTAATATATGTATATATATATATATATATATATGTATATATATGCTTGTAGCAGTATAGCATATTTGTTTTACTCTTTCTTATATTGTTGTTCAAATGAAACAAAAGGCCTAGGGTCTCTCTGTGAAGCTATCGAAAGGACTATTATCACATTGTTGTTGTTTTTTTTTTGTTTTTTTTTACCAATGTCTCACATATCCGGCTTTGCAATATTTGGGTTATAATATTAATAATTCCCTCAAGCAAGAATTTATTTCTGAGAATACTATGCGAACAATAAAACACAATTGTACCACAGTCACAACAAAATGTTAGTTGACATTGACATAAAATGGCCATGCAAAAGATTTTTAGCTTTAACAGACCAGTAGCACACAGTAAGGTAAAGGTGGTGTGACAGTCCACATCCAGTATGCTCAGCTGTCAGTCTGGAGCTTACAGCTTGCAAAGTCAATGAATGGAAGCCCATTTGCGTAACATGGTCTGTTTTCACGGCTGTTTCATCATTGGTTTAGTTTAGCTGTAACTGGGATATCCCTCTCTTTCTCTCCTTTTCTTTATTTCTTTCTTTCTTTCTTTCTCTCTCACTTTCCTCCTCTCTATTTCTTCATTCTTTCTCCTGGCGTAGGTTCTCCCCCATCACCATTGACAGCATGACCAGTCTGGTGGGCATGAACATCCCGGGCCACACCGGCACCGGCTGGTGCATCTTCGTGTACAACCTGTCCCCAGACTCGGACGAGAGCGTGCTGTGGCAGCTGTTCGGGCCCTTTGGCGCGGTCAACAACGTCAAGGTCATCCGCGACTTCAACACCAACAAGTGCAAGGGCTTCGGCTTCGTAACCATGACGAACTACGACGAGGCGGCCATGGCCATCGCGAGCCTGAACGGGTATCGGCTGGGCGACCGCGTCTTGCAAGTCTCCTTCAAAACCAACAAGACCCACAAGTCCTGAACACCCTCACCCCCACCTTAAAAACCCCCTTTCACTACCAACCGCCACCCGACAGTCACCCAAAACAGCAATTCCATACGGGAAAACAACAAACAAAAAAAACAAACAGGACTGGAAATGGCTTATATTATAACTTTGGACCTATAAGCCAATGTTGCCTAAGTATTACAAAATGAAAAAAGAGAAAATAGTCATGATTTGGAAACCCTGTAACATTACCGGGTTTCTGTTGTGTATCTTTTTAGTTACTGTTGTTGTTGTTTTGTTTTCTCTTCTCTGTATACAGTAGCAAAACCAGTCCCCCTTATTTCAAGAAGAGACTGTCGTTTCTTAAACTCTAAATTATATATTTTTCTGTTCTTATTTTAGGATTTGTTTCTTTTTAATCCGGATCCACTGTCGTTTAGAATAATGCCTCCCTGGGAAGTGTTGGGAGGGGGCTCTTTTTAAAATAGGTGACCATTCATTCATTTTCCAGTTTATATTAAACCCCCATTTAAAGTAGAAGGGATAACACCTTTTTCTCTGATGCAGAAAAAAAGAATTTCTAACACTTTTTGTTTTGTATTGCAAACGAAATACGTCTTTCCTCACTGGGATAGGGAGAAGGGGAGAGGGATGGGATGGGTTAGCTTTCCTGATGACACGTTAAGTGATTTAAAAACACTGTTGCCAAAGAGAAAATCTCTTTGCTTGAAAATGCGTTTAGAAAAAATAAAAAATAAAGAGAAGAAAATCTATTTTTATAAATAATAATTAAAATAATAATTATTGAAGAATTTTTACAAGAATCTGGATTTGAAAAAAAGAGAAAAATATTTTGACTGGCTAATTTGGGGGGGGGGTGCCATCTTGTCTTGTTCGTTCTGCCGTGGTACTTTTTAGGATCAAAGGTTGTTTGTTTTTTGGAGAACTGGATCAGAGATTGTTTTGTAGATGGAAGGTTTTATCAAGGGATGCAAATTAAGGCAGGTGATCTTCGTATCTTTTCATAGCGCGTAATTATTCAACAGCGTTGCCCAAGGGGAAGGGAGAGGGGTCATTCTAGGCCCAAATGTCCTCACAGTCCAGAGCCCAAAGCAAGGAGATGCATTGTCCGCTCGCTTTCTTTCTGTCATCAGTCTATGGGATATCAGTAATAAACATCGATTTATCCATTTAGAAAACATACGTCATTTATTGATTTCTTTTTGCTTTGACTTACGAAATGACATTCAAAACAAACTTCCTTTAGCGATCAGCGGTAGGTGCTATATAACATGACTCACATATCTTAAATATCCAAGTTTGTTGTTCTATGTGTTGTTTAGAAAAAAATCTTCGATGTTGGCATTGAATTGAGCTGCTGTTTTTCGGTTAGTTTTTTTATTGTCGGCCCCCATCTGGTTTGAATATTTGTCTCTGAAAATAGCCAGATGACTGAATTTGGGCCTTGTAAGAACCACTTAACGAGTTTTCTTTGGCTTGCTGACTTTTAGGTTAATTGCTGAGTGTGAAACGTTTTGTCAGAATTCAATAATAATTAGCTAGTTTTGTTAGTCTAGGTATTTGTTTCCTCAAAGGAGCTATTTAAAAAGGTACAACTGTGTCTTTATTTGTTGTGTACAAAATAATATATAGTCTACTTTTTGTTTTACAATATCTATATCTATATGAGTTGTCACTGTTTTTTGTTTAAGCTTGTCTTTTTCATATGACAACTTTATAAAGTGATGGTTCAGTTACTTAGAAAACTCGTGAGGAATCCTGTTTAATATGTTGTCATGTCGCTTGTGGAAAAAAGTTTTTTGAATTTATTTTTTAGTTTACCGCCGCGGCAAAAGAAACCGAACAAAAGCTTATAAAATAATTGTATTTATTTATTGATTGATTGATTGTTTCATTAATTAAATTATTTATTTATCTGGATTATTTATTTATTTATTCGTTATGTTGTCCGTGTTTTTGCGTGATTCTGGTATTGGGAGGGGGATGTTTCTGAGCAAAAGGGAACAAAATGGCTAGGGGAGAGGCTCTTCCATTAGTCCAGTGCACTGAAAACTTTTAGTACGTTTGTGCTTTGTACCAATATATCAAAATGACAATATAAAAAATTAAAAAGAGGAAAACAAAAAAATATGAGGGTTGGTGACGCTCTTCCCTAATTACTAGAAACAGTTACTCGCTATGCATAACCTAGTTGATAGTTAAATTTGCTATTGCTTTTTTCTTGTCTTGTTAAACAAAATCTTTAAATCTTTTTCAATAAAGTTTAGTCTTAATAGAATGTTATAACAGTTGTTCTGGTTCAATATAACCTGTGATAAGTTTGTGTATTTTTAAGGCCACTCCATGCCCTCCCACCACACACTACTGTTGCTTTGAGCTCAAACTTTATGCAAAATGTGGGTCTTACGCATAGTTTTCATAGTTTCCCAGTGAAACTGAATTTTACCACACCCTGCATTTAAGGCACTACAGCATCATTTTTAAAAAAGTAAATGTTGTGTCTCTTACAAGTGCTGATTATGTGTTTCATTGGCCCCAGCAGTTGACTCAGTTGAGATTCAATTTATTATGTTGGCTATCACAAGAAGTCATTGCTAATTACCACGAAGAATTCTCTGAATACATGCTGTCTGAGAAATCTAAAAAAATAAATAAATAAAAAATGGCCACAAAGCAAATACCAATTAGTGTTTTTAAAGAAGAATGTACTGGATGTGTTACAGGATTATTCAATATGCAGTCTACACAGAGAACAGACCCTGGAGTTGTGAATTGGATTCTAGTGTAAATTAATACTTTGGCCACTAAACGTACAGATTTCCCAAAACTTCAAGCGACTAGCAACACATGCTCAACATCCTCTTGCTGATCTGAGCACAGAGCAGCTTTCGGGGCCTGCATCTTTCAGTGGGGCTGGCATCTCCAATCACGCAATGGCCCCAACCAGTGAATCCATTCCATTCTTGTTTCTTTCCAAATTTTGAGATGAGTGTGTATTTTGTCTAGACCCTCTGTGTGTGTCTGTGGATGTGTGGATGTGTGTGTGGGTATGCGTGTGTGTGTGTGTGCGTGCGTGCGTGTGTGTCTATAGGGGCGTATGAAAAATTGGGCTGTGTTGATGCAGACTAAGCCCAGCCCCTTTGGCTCACACCATCCCCTGTAGCGCCTTATAGTGGCAGCCTGCCAAAAGGAAATCAACAGCCAGTAGTGTGGGAGGGAAGGTCAAGTGAGGAACAAGGCTCTTGTCATTTTTCATTTTCTCCTGAAATGTGTTTGTTTACTATCTGAAAATCTATAAACTATCTAAATAGAAAAAAATTTAAAAAAAGTTCACTGGACCAAACTGGTCTCTCCTATTTATGTTATTACTTACTTATTAATTACTATGATTATTATTGTTACTATTATTAATATTATTCTTCTTATTATTATTATTACTATTATTATTATTATTCTTATTCTTATTATTACTCAAATTACTGCGATGAATGACTTCATGTTATCCTTGCTAGTTTAGGTCATTTCTGAAACTGGAAACAAAATAAAAAAACTTGCTGTAAATGTTTTTTTGTTTTTTTTTTCATAAAACTGTTGTGTTTGAATTATTTGTACTTTTGAATGTTGGGACAATAAAATGAGGTGTTGAGATGGTGTCATTTCTCATTGTGTGCACTAGATACATGCCTTAATAATGTCTCATCCTCTCCATAATTGTTACTAAATTACATAAATCATTGACAAAAAAAAATTGGTGAAAGTATACCGTAAGAAAAAAAAATGAGCCTATTGAGTGTCTATTCTCCATCATACCTTGACAGGATTTTTTCACAGTATGACTGCTGCAAGTGAACATCACAGTGAGTACACTAAATCACTAAATTGGAAATTGTATTTGCAAATCAGTTCAAATTCTATTGGAATTCCCTGGCCTGAAAGTGAAGCTGAAGAGAAAAGGTGCATTTAGAGGTCACGCTATCTTGGTGTGAAAGAGCTCTCACTATATTCACAAAGGAATGAGGAATAGCTGCAAAAGAACAAATCAGCTGGAATTTGAAGAGATGGAACTGCAAAGGCCACATTCAGTGCTCTATAGATGATTTCATCATACAATGTTACCACAGTAGATGTCTGTATTGAAAGATGCTGAATACAGGGAAGGGCCTATTAACCTAATTTTAAATTATTTTGCATTTATGTAATCTATGGTAGGTCATCCAGGAAAGCACACATTCTCAACATTGTTAAATGTGTTAGTCGCATTTTTGCTTCTCAATGATTTCAACAGTTCTTGGTCAGTTGAATTCATAAATCCATCATGTACAATACAAGACTATCTAAGTGGCTTAGATAGCAAAAGCAAATAGTTGGTGTGGCCTACTCTTCCATCCCATAAATAGAGTCACCATTCTTCCCACCTGAATTTCGGTCATTCCTCAGTATGAGGTCAGTAGAGCTTTCTTTGGTCACACTAGATAATTGTCACAACAGACCTCAGTGATCCACAGTTGATAAATCAAATGCCACTTAATGATTGACAACAATGTTCCCACAGTCAGGTGCTGCATTCGGTGTGGTTATTTAATCTATAGGAAGTAGCCTACACAATTAAAAAAAAAAAAATGCAATTACATCACCTGCACAAAGATTATAAATAGAAGGCTTTTCAAAATAATGAAATGGTTTGGGGCAGGGGTAAGCTAATGAAAAATGAAATAGATTAAAACAGACAAACAGAAATTAAACGAAAATGTAACATTTCAACTTTGGGATTTAGTTTAATCATGGTCAATTTATAAGCAATATACTCTGTCATTGCATGATGATGATTGGACTAAACTTTTGTGGAGAAAACGCCTCTACGAACTGTAGAATAGGGAGGACAGATAATTAAAATGTGTCCGTTTCAACAATTCTCACAAGTAGGCACCAAGGTATGCAGGAGATACAAATAAATATTACCTCGTGCAGTGGTCAAAATGTACAGAAGTATAATCAGTCTCATAATTAATCAGGCTCATAAAATGAATCATTAAATCATGATTACAAATTTCACTATTAAATATTAAAATGATAACCAATGACGTGATAACATGCGTAAGTTCTTTGAGGTGGTGGGCTCAAGTACTCAAATCAGACACATGACGAGGTTTAATAAAACAAAATTTATTAAAGAAACAAACATCTGAACTAAAATCCTAAATGGCTAAATAAGGGAGGATATGGAAAGGGGACTAGAGTGTTCTGTATAGTCATGTGTATGTTCACCAGCATGGTGCAGGAGAGGACAAAAGCTCCTCTCTTGGAGCTTTTAGCATGCGGTGCCAAATATGACCTATAAATCATGGGGATGGTGTATAGAAATGGCTAAGGAACTTAGCTACATCTAGCTAAACTCATTGCACCTTTGCGTTGTAAATATATTTAGAAAAAAGACATTATGCTTAGTCCCTGATGGTGAAAAGCATCCCCACAGCACGTTGCTGCCCTCACCGTGCTCCATTGTATGGATGATGTATCTTCAGGTGGGGGTGTGCCTTGGATAGTGCTTTGGTCAAAAACCACTTGGTCTCATCTGGCCACAAAACCAGCCCAGTTTTATGCTGAGCACTTGATATTGCTGACTGGGGCACCTTTACTCCACTTTCAGCCACTGGTCTCTCCGTGGCTTAATTTACAAGTCTCCTTCTTGCTTCGTTGCTGGGTTTTAAAGGATGACCTGTTCTAGGCAGTACCTGGGTCATGTGATGCAGGTTCTGCTTCCTGCCTATTGATTCAACAGCAGTCACTGTTTACTGTACTTTATCTCTAATTTCCATAACACTCTCTCTGTTCTTCATTTTCACACCTTTTTGTTTTTATTCACAGCCTGACCACAGGTTACTGCACGTCTGAGGGCTGCAAAGTTCCTATAAACAGAGCGGGGTTTTTATCCAGAAAATGTTACAGTTACTCTAATAGTTCACAGGCAGAAGCCAAAGGTAAAGAAATTGTGTTTTTGTTAGGGAAAATATTTTCATCTGCGTAAACCTGGACCTTCCAGAGAACAGGGACTAAATACGTATGCAAACAGCATATTTCTGCATATTTTTCATTAAAAAAATATTCTAATATAAAGCCAGTGTGACCTTAAAATAATTAATTTTGAGTACCAGTGCTTTTAAATAAAATATCACACAGAACAAAGACCAATATATCATTTGTAATTCAGTAAAATGTGAGAATTGTTCCAGGAAATCAGCTCAAGTGGGTTCAAGAGCTGTGGCTGTATTCTGGTAGCCGGGTTCAGATGGGTTCATTGCCTTCATTCCATGGCGGTATGTTGGTGAAATTAAGTTTTATGGGCCAGCACAGGGAAGATATTTTTTCTTTTTGACTTTCCATCTATGTTTACTTTATGTTTACATGTGTTGGGAAAAGAAATAACTCCTGTGAGGGTCACAATTAACGATTAGTCAGGTGATGGTGCTTATCCAATACCTAGAGGAACCCCGTGAGAATGTTCATTGTGGTTCATGTTTAAATTCCTGTGGATCACATGCTTTAGGAAAAAAATGGTGACCCAAGTCATAAAGTCATGTTTTGGCCATTTGCAAAGTTTCAGCTAGTGCAGTGTTGATTACACGTTGTCCATAGTTCTGCTTGGTTTCTATTCCCAGCTGTAAAAGAATATAAACATGAATATAAACACAAGAATATAGACATGTAATGGCTCCCTATATTCATTAACATTATGAATCCTGCAAATCACTACACACAGAGCATGCTGAATGTTGTAGTCATTGAACCAAAGGAACAAGGTGATGTACTTCTGATTGCCTTTAAAAACGCTATTGCTATTATTGAATACCAAAATTTGAATAATAATAAATAGCTAAAATATTTCCAGATTATCTTAAGCATGGCACATAAGATGTCTGAATATCCCAGCATATTTCTTTTTATATTTTCAGTGCAGCAGCCTTCTAATTTAAAAGCCTTTTAATTAGCATTGTGATAATGCTCTTTCATAGGAAAGGAACCTCATTGTTACCTCGGGACATTACCGAAGACACTGAAATGAGTAATTAATTAATCATTGCGAGTGTCGCTTGATAATTATCTCATTGATTTATTTTGTCAAAACATAACTTTTAAAGTTAGGAAGACGTAACAATGTCAACGGAAGAACTGTATTTGTCAAAACAATGGAAGGTTTCTCTTTTCAGCCTTACCAGGAAAACACTCTTCAGCTAAGAGTAAAATGGAAACATAATTGTGAGACCATAGTGCCCCCTGCATCTGCATTAGTGTATTATTTTGATATGTTTACTTCATTGAGGTTGTCAACATACTCCTGCAAGAAAAAAAAAAGTGTGAAACATCGTTTCCTCTGTGTTTCTTCAACACAAGACCTGAAGAAATTACACTGTTTAAATATTTCTCCACAAAGCACAGATTGGTTTTCAGCACATTTGCCAACAGTGATCTCTTAAGTTAAAAAGAGGGGAGATGAGAACGCTGGCATCGTTACAGATGAAGGGAGCCAGTTAAGCGAATCCTGCTTTTCCGGTTGTTAGTGGCCTAATGAGCCAAGAGCTCCATCAAGGCAGGAATATGAAAACATGAGTCACCCCAATCCACAGCTCTGGAGTCCTCCTCAACCAGCTGTCCAGAGTGGGCCGAATTTCAAAGGACAGTGACTTATCTCCACAGCACATCTGCTTTCTCAAATTTCATCGTTTCTTTCAGGGTCCGCTGTCGAGCTAAGGACAGTGATGTAAAGGATGCCACACAACACGTCCACTGAGATCCCTCTCATCGCTGAACGCGTCTCTCAGCATTTCTCTCCAATCACGACAGCCCATTTCCCAAACGCTTTATCAGAATTTATAGAGGGATTCTTTTGTCTTTGCTATCACTTCACCCTGTCGAGCTATCAGCTACAGTCAGTGCTGGCACGGGCTGGACACAATCTGTGACCGTGGGGCTCATGCTTACCCCACAGCATGGTGCCTTACCCAAATGAGCCACCCAGCACCCAAATACGGCATCCTTGTCTTACTTTATCATGATGTCCCAGAAAACTGTCAGAAACTAACATGGTTACGTTGTTTGGCTTCAATGTTTCTCTTTTTCCCACCACATGGCAGGCCAGCCTACCACACTCCTGCATTACACTTAGACCTCACTCAGAAGCAGACATCGCTTGACCACTTGCCCGCAGCTTGGCTCTTTTGGTCAGGGAGCTGGGGGGTGGAGGGGTTGAGGACAGAGACGGGGGTGGCGGGACTGCTTGGCGGAGCCTGTTTTTCCTAGAGGAGGCTGGCAGGAGAGATGGGCACCCGTCGCTGTCTGTTTACACAGAAACAGACGGAGTGGCTTTGCCCTGCTTGGCCCTCAGCTCCAGGCCCTCATTCAGGCCCTCTGCATGCGGCGCGCTGTCTGCCTCTTTCCAGCTGTGGGCATGAGCGAAGCAACACATTGACCCAACCTCAAGATACTGAGACATTGTGATATCCGATCACTTTATTTCAGTTGATGGTTTAACTCAAGGTAAAACTGTTTTTTTTGAAGACCCTACAAAATCGAACATATGCACATGCCTCTACATGTTTAGAAAGTTTGTAAATGAAGTTCATGTTAAATAACATTGCAACTGAAAGTCGAAAGACTTGGAAAATAACGTGTATCCCCACTGCATGTGCCCCAAGGCTTGGCCTGAATCTTGACCCACGCTACCATGACCTGAGCACGAGCTTCCTGTGGGGCCGTGTGTTATTGGTCAGAGTGTCACCCAGGGACAATTTGTCAGCACGATATTCCCAGCCTCTTCGTATGGCAGAAACCAGGTCGATGGGGCACCTGGCCCGTGACCCACCTGTGTCGCTGTGAAAGTGGCAGCGCCCCTCCTCCAGTGCAATAACTGTGCAGCTCAGCTGACGAACAGCAGAATGAGCAGAAGCAGTAACGCGGCTGTCTTTTGCCTTGGAGGACATGTACACGTCATTGTACACCCACACAACCCGAAGGCACGCTGCATGCAAAGGGAAGCAGTGACAATCACTGCACAATAAAAACCAACCGGTAAGCCAAAACGAAAAGAAATACAAATAAATTTAAGAAAAACCGGTATTCTGTTTCCTTCTCCAGCTATTCCTCATCCCTCATCAATCTTTCCTCAATTCAAAGCATGACTCCGGTTGATGATTGCTTTCAGATTCCCCAGGACTTTCTGGAATATTGCGGCTCAGCACCGTCGGCATCCCACCATCTGTCACAAGCAGCGGAATATACCGGAGCCAGTGATCTCATTCCAAAGGCCCCGGAGTCTTCGCTCTGCATTCCAACAGCAGGCCACGGACATGCCAGGTTGATGAACAGAGACAACAGACGCAAATACAATGAATCCATTCCCCTTATTCACACTTTCTGTTCTTTAGATATGTGCATTGGGCACTTGTTTTTCTAGACCTTTGGATCAAAAAGCAACACACACACACTTATTTTAATTGCAGGGGAAATTATAATTAGCAAATACAGCACTATATGACTCTATATCAAGGTCATTAACTTAAAATACTCAAGCTATGAAATAAGACTTGGGACCTACTGGGTTAAAACATCTATCAACTGAAAGTAGTTTCTTATGAGGATGAGGAAGAGGCACTCAATACACAGTATGTGTGATATACCCTGCACTGAGTCAAGCCACACATTGTAAATTCTTATAGTTGATGAAACCGTCCTGGTATATGACCTCACCAAGACTGGCTTAAATTCCTCTAAAGATGTTCAACAGGAAGGTCTTCTGATGAGCTGAATTATATTCAGGTTAGGGTTTACACCTTTACAGCCTTCTGCTCTAAGGTCATATCCTTCCTGTTCACCTTTTGCTCATACCTGTTAAATCCTAAGGTAAAGTACAAGGATTTCCTTTTAAAATATTGACTGAGTCTACCAAATTTTCAGCTGCTGTTCTCAGGCTGCTGGAACTGAAATGATCTGACCACCAAAAAGAGGTGAGGATAAAATATAATCTTTGACCTTCCAGGTAACAAATAATTGCAAAAAAGGGTAGTGGTGCCAGTTTCTTGACATAAAAGGGCTCCTGGTTCAAACCAAAGGGGAAACTATCATCAACAATGAGTTAGAAATTTGCAAGCAGCAGGTAGGTCCCTGTGTTGATTTCATCTGGGCTTGGATCTGAGGTGAGAAGGTTGTAAGAATTACAGACCACACACACACACACACACACACACACACACACACAGACTTGCTCATCAGGCCAGGTGGGGGCAGGCAGTGAGACTGACATCATCTCACCTGATGAGCGCTCCCTTCCTCCCCACTGTCCCCCCCCGCTGTCTGTCATGAATGCTTCACTTCCCTTTTAGGTCACAACCACCTCACCTCAATTTCACCTCAAGGGCCAATTAAACCACATAAAGCTGATCCCATCATGCGTCCCGAGTTTCCTCAGTGCTACTGTAGTTACAGTCCATTAGTCACCAATGAATCTGTATTGTGTGCCGTTTTCGATTGGGCTTGGTGGGCAGTAAAACTCCACGGCGCTGGCTGATTAAAGAGAAAGCCTCTCCTTCAATGCATTCAATAAGATCTGTGGGTGTTGATTGAGCTAGAGGATGTTTTAATAATCCGGACCGGGCTATGAATTATGCACTTGTAAAGATGAAAAGAACGTGAGTGTTCCGAGGTGTTGCTGGCCACCCGTGTCAAAAGCCCACTTCTGCTAGCACAGCTGCCGGTGATCAGTCTGGCCGAGCTTAAAGCCCTCTCGTGGTTAAGACGGGGTGAAGCACTAATGGATATGAACTGCTCTCCAGATGAAGTATTTACAATCAGCAGTTATTACCTAGCAAAAAAAGAAAAAAAAAAACAGCCGCTCTCAGAAAGCAGGTCAATTATAATCAAATTGGAAGCATGACACAGGAATAAGTTTAAATCTTGACCCGTCTGATGACACAGTTCAGGATTACACAACGGTAGCAATAAGTGGAGGCTTCAGTTACAGAACTCTGGAGGGAAACTCCAACAGTTTTCACAGTTCAGATGATCTGGTCTATAGTTTCTGACTATTCCGAAAGTGACTTTTGTCCCTTTGAATGCCTTTCATTTGCAAGAACGAAGTGGTGAAGCAGCATTGCTGAATACACCCGTGTAATGTACTGTAGCTGCAGAGTACTATTAATTAGATTTCAATATGTGTTGACATACACCAGGGATGTCAGACTCTGGTTCTAGACGTACTGCAGTTTCGGCAAGCTTTTGTGGTTTTCTTTCCATTTGCAACCGATATAAGCTTTGGAAACAAGGTGTAGGCTCTTTAGCCAATCAGTCACTCTAATGAATCACGCAAGTTCCAAAATACACCAAAAAACTGTTGATACTATTAGCCTGCAGGACTTTAGTATGATACCTCTGACATACAGTATCAGCTTGACATTTATGGCTTCTCAATTTATGAAATTAGTATCATGAGAGTTTAGTGTACAGCTGTTCTGCCCAGTACATCATTCACATGCATGCACAAAGGAAAACACCACATGCTTGGCAGGGAGGCAGTGTAGCATAGTGGTTAGAGAACTGGGCTTGTACTAGTATGAGTCTGAGTCCGAGCTGGGGTGCTGCCATTGCTCCCTTGAGCAATGTGCTTAACCTGAATAGCTTTGGTAAATATCTGGGCTCTCTGGGTGTGTCGTAGGTGAAAATGATTGTCTGTACAAGTTGCCCTGGATGTGTCTGCTAATTTAATGTAATATTGAACTTATATCTGATTCAATAACCTTCTGTGTGCTCATGCCTTGCAAATGTAATCAAGCGTAACTGCATGTTGCATTCGCGCTCATAAGATGTATCACCTGGACCTGCAGCAGCACCAAATTCATCAACAACGGCTGAGTGCAGAGCTGGAGCTCTGGGTCCCAGGGAGGCCAGGGCAGCGCTGGTACCCAGGAGGTGACTACTCGAGGCACACATTTCGGAGAAGCCCCCCCACCCCCCTCGCCCCCCGCCGCCCCCGTCAGTGATTTTCCAGGCGCTTTGTGCTCATGCAGCAGGCACAGATCATTTGGAATCAGTTCACACAGGCCCTCCTGCCTTCACTGTGGCAGGTGGAATTTCGCATGCATGGCTGGCCCTCTTGGCTGCAGCCACAGTTGCTAGGCGACAGACGATCCAGCAGCGGAGGGGACCTGACATTAGGAAAAGCAAATTGACCACGGGAGGGCTAATCTGGCGTGAAACAGCAGCTGGCTGGGTACACTCTATCACCGAGACCAGCAGTGGCTGTCAGGGGACAGACCACCCTTGATTCCCCTCATGCCATGCCCTCACAGGTACCGGGCCAGACGGGGCCCGGTCATGTGATCCATATCAGGTCTCAGACAAAATGGGGGCTCCTGCGTTTCCAGAGCTCGGAAGCAACTGTGTAGATTCCTCCCGATGTTCAAGAAATCTGTATTAATGTTTGGCGTCTGATGGCTTGACAGAACTCCACGGGGCGCAGTGTTTCAAAGCAAAGGCGCAGGATTTTGAGAAACGGCAGCACATGAATTTGTTCTCCCAATATGATGTTTGTTCAAGGACGTGTCACCTAAGAGGTATTTCGAGTGTAACACGCTGCAGAGACGATGGCAAGCTCACCAGTTAACTGAAGCAGAAACGAAAGAGGATGAAAACAATGATACAGAGTAAAAACAGACTACTTCCGATATTATATTAGACTTTCAGGAAATGATATGTGCTTCAGCTTTATGTGCTTTAGACTTTAGACTTTCACAACAACAACAACAACAAAAAGCCTGAGCTCAGTGGTGAGAAGGAAAGAGGGACTCCTGACCCTTCAGAAATCACAGAGGGGACGCAAAAGGCACTGTACAATGTGACAAAAACGCCACTGCCCATTAGAGCCTGCTGAGCTTTGTTCCCCTCTCTCGGCCAGCACTGACACCTCACGGTTTCCTGGGGTGAGCTGCAGAGCGATGGAGTACGCAGTGCTCTAATGAAAGAGTAGGTCTTTTTCTGTGACAAAACAACTCAGCGTAATGATCTGGTGGGCTTCCCGAATTCAGGGAGAACAGGCAGGGGGTATCCTTCCAGTCCACACACTGCCTGGCTAATCACAGGGCATCAGGCACGTAGACAATATGATAACTAACGGTTCCAAGCCATCCTCCCATTATTTGCACTTACGCTAATTGTTTCACTGTTTATGTAGTGACATTCGTTATCAGCTTTAGTGACCATGCAAAGATTACTGTACTTGGAGAGACAAACCTTGAGTAAAAAGATCAGTGTTTGCTCTGGACATGAGATATAATAAGATATAATAAAAACATGAGATATAACACTTTCAAGCATGTCAGCCATGCCTGATATGCTAAATGAATTCACATCTGATTTAAAGAGTAATAATAGAATATATAAGACACAATAATTAACTATAATACATAAAGCCCGGGATACATGAATCATTTACCAAATCAGTGGGGAACCAGGTAACAGGACTATTTATGTGAAGAAAATATTCTGCAGAGAACAGCTTCCCGAAATCACCCATTTCACTCTAAACTGTCAGATTCAACCCTGAACATTTTTGAATTGGATGAATTAACAGTGATTCAGAATCATCTGTGCACCCATCTTCTGGTCATCAAAAAGGTGCAGATACTGTATGCGTATGCTACTGAATGCAGAAGGAATTTAATGAAGATTTCTCATAAGCAGATACTGTGTAATTGAGGAGTAATTAGATTTCATTAAACATGTGCTAATTAAGCCTTCATTAATAATTCACATCAAATCTGTATGATCACATTCCACAGCAATACGGTGGCTACTGGGCAATCCCCCACAAATGATTAACTCTACAAGGATAGGTAAGTGTCAGGCAAGTCTGAGCACATCTTAGGCCTCACACACAAATTTACACACACACACACACACAAGACAGCCGGAATTAAAAGCAAGAAGATTAACTATATACTGCATTCCACAACCATTGGAAAGTGTATTAAAAAGCAGTGCCACAGAAATAGCCTTTCAAATAAAGCTGCCCCTCCCTTTACAACAGCAACTTTACTTAACAATCTGAAAAGCCAAAATGAGAGCGCCAGACATTTTTAAATCTTTCTTAATTTGGACCTATGACATACATATGTAAAAACAGTTATTGCAAAGCAGACTCAACCACCCTGTGTGTGCAATCATTCAAGGACAGCAAAACTAAATATAATTTCAGATGTACCTACTTGTAGATTTAAGCTTTTCTTCCCTGACATTAAGTTAAAAATGCGTATGCAAATGTACAGGTGTTATTCAACATTACGTATGAAAACAGTTTTAACCAAAATAGACTTATGGACCCCACAAGGATTAATAATCATAAATTTGGCTGTAAAATACGTTGGAATTGTTTGTGAATATATTTGGCTTTGGAGGGGTTCGCAGACACAACCTCCACCCTCTCTGGATCTGTCACTACAAGAGGGTTCTCAGGTCATTAAACCAGTAATGAGGCCATATGGCCATCAAACAAACAGCCCCTGGATGTTCATTTTAAGTATGGATCGGCCTGTCTTTACTCTTGGTGCTGTTTATGACGGCAGGTCTCAATTTGATGAATTAGGTAAGTATAATCTAATACCGTTTAACAGCACAGTTTAATCATTCTTCAAACATGGAACTCATGAACAAATAAAATATCACAGAATGTTAGAAAGTATTTGTGCCATTTCGTTTTTCAGTTCAGAATGTTTTTTTAAAAAGAAAGAAACCTTACTTCAACAGCGCCGTGGAACGTTTACCTCATGTAGCATTGCATCACCATTTCACCACATTAGTAATTAACCACACATTGGTTTCTCATCTCGACACTGAGCCATTGGTAAGATTGTACTGCCACCAAACAGGCTTACCAACACCACTAGTGA
Organism: Anguilla rostrata; assembly: GCF_018555375.3. NCBI lineage: Eukaryota > Metazoa > Chordata > Actinopteri > Anguilliformes > Anguillidae > Anguilla > Anguilla rostrata. The sequence continues at coordinate 55,749,179 of NC_057936.1, read as the reverse complement.
TTATCAGATTGCCCATTGTAATGTCCTGTCCTAGTTCTAACTTCTTATCATCGGCTTCTCAGCATGCAAAAGCAATTAGGCAGACTGACTGTTGGCTTAAGTTCTGGGCCAAATTTTTTGAGACTTTCTAACACAGTATTGTCCTTATTTATTGAACAAGTTACCAACATTTCCAATGTAGCAATCCATAAAATTGCACTGCAATGAAATGTAGACCTTTTCAAGCACTGTGCATAAATATAAGTCGAATACAGGTCAAATAAAGGTCTTTTATGAACCGTATCCATTAACTTGTATACTGTAGGTGATACACTCCAATTTAAGGGGCATATGGATGAATGAATTTCAGTGCTTTATGAATGAACATATTTTTCTGTTATGGCATTTGGAGTGGATGGAGGATGAAGAGAGACAGGAATGTACCTCTGCTGAAACTCTGTTGAAGGGTAATATCAGCACTGCTAGCAAGGCATTTTTCAATCACAAGCAACCAGAACCTCAATAAGATGTCTTGCATTTTTTTCTAAATAAAAGACAGAGAAAAGCTTTCAAAATGCAGTGGCTTTTTTTCTCTGAAAAGTTTACTGGAAAGTGCTTTGATGTAGCATTAGTCATGCCCTGCACCAAAAGGTAAATAAAAAAATATCTATTTTTAACAACCGCAGGTAAAATTGCTAGTCTCAGAGTGTATACACACATGCACCCCTTGGAATTTTTAAAAAAACCCTAACTTTTCTGCCTTCTCCTCTTTTCAGGAAACTCGTTGGGCCAGCTGGTATGTTTTTGATGTGCTTTTCTCTTTAATACTTCCTAGTGCTGGCTGCTCCCCTGTCTGCGCTTCTTTTTCCTCCTCTACACCCAGCTCTGAAGCCAAATCCTTCTGGGTCCCAATTAAGACTCAAAGCTGCTGTTCTCTGTATGATAACAACACCAAGTGCTGACAACATGCTACCTGTCAACATGAACATCAACACCCACCATCTGTTCCCCTGCAAATTGTCTTCATTACTTGCAACTCCACAATACACCACTTCCTTAAAAAAAATAAAAAATAAAAATTATAAACTTTAAAAATCCTTTCTAATTACCTGGTAATCTTACTCAAAAGAAATAGCTGCATTTTAATACAGTCGTTTCCCATTTTGATTTACTGGTGTTTTTGAAATGGGAGCGTTTTGAAATAAAGACAAAAAAGCATTCCTTTTCCTGATTGCTAAAACAACAGCTAATTAAAATACAGGCCTCCTTTGTAGGTAACCACATTTCCAACCTCACGCCCCTGTATTCTTAATAGCTTTCACAGTTGGAACAAATTATCCCAAAGAACAGATAATAGATTTTCTTTTCTAATTAAAATTGAGATTTTCCCTTCTCTGGTCTGTTAATCAGAGGATGAAAATAGTTAGTAAAAGAAAAAATGAGCGAACAGCTCTATTTAAGTGACTCTCTCTTTCTCTCTCTCACTCGCTCTCTTTCTGACTCTCTCTCTCTCTCTCTCTCTCTCTCTCTCTCTATGTAAAATTGCTTTTTGTGTACTGTATCATCACACACGTTAGGTCTGCATTATAGCATCATATAGCTTTATTCTGAAAACATTTTTCAAACAGGCACAGTACGATCAAAAAAATATTCCCCCTAATATCAGTCTTACTGAGAAAATAACAGATTCAGACAGTAGGTTGTGAGTGTGAGCACCAATAATTCATTAACCAGCTGGTCAGTGAATACATCTGATTATGGCAGCTACATGATCTCTTTGCCTCTCATTACGAGACTGAATTATCAGACAGATAGCTAAATTATCCCCCTGAGTGGCACCTCAGTATTACATCGAGTCATATTCTAGAACTGGGGACGTCACACATCCTGTACCCTGCCCATAGGCTGCACCTTCCACTCAAACATAATCAAATACATCACACATGCAAACAACATAGAAGCATACGAAGACACACGTACACTCACATGCACACTCAATGCAAACAAACAAACATACATACAGTACATACTGTAAGTATGCTATTACACCATGTGATTTAGCCTACTTCAGCGTACTGAAATTGTAACTATACGCATGTAAGTTCTCTTTCCAGTATGCTAATGTATAAAATTGTATACTTCAATTGCACATCAACATAGTTTAGTTTTTTTTTTTTTTGCATGGGCACACATACAGGTATATGTACTTAAGCACACATGCACACCAGCACATATGAATATACTCGTGTTTCAAATATTAAATATTCTCACATAGTCCTTTCCTAAACATTCCTGTATATCAAAAGAATATGCTGTAGAACGTACATGCCTAGTCAGCTGCCACTGCATTTGGGACAACACATCTGTCAGACTGTACACACAACACTTATAATCTCAAACACCTCCTTTTCCTGTGAGACGCTGACCAAGACAGATGTGGAAATGGTTGCTATGGAGACACGGCCATGATTTGCATTATGAGAATAACATCAGCTGATACAAGAAGAGCGTTATTGGAGGAATAAAGTAAAAGCAGCATAATAACAATGTCTGTTCCGTAAATACATCAGGTATCAGTTTATTTCCAGTGTAAAACTAACTAAAATAAATTAACATCAGGCCTCCTGGGGAGGGAAACTGTGTGACTGAATTTCATTTGATTTGTGTCCTTTCAGTAGATACAATCTCTCTCAATTACTTTCTTTACTTCTACCCATGCCATTGCTCATATTCACATGCATGAGAGTACACACATAGGCACGCGCGCACACACACACACACACACACACACACACCAGGAATACGATTCTCCAACAAACAATTAATTTCTGGACACCAACAAAAAAAAGTGTGAATATTTCTGAGCGAGACCGTCAGTGGGAAGCATTAGACAAGTTCCGTCTTTACTCTCTTCCTCGGTTGGTCCCTTCCCCACTTTTCTCCATTGATCGCTCTCCAGGATGTTTCCAGAAGTTATCATACGTGTCTCACAGGCAGACTTATAAAGCAGCCCAAATCCCAGCAGCAGACACCGCAGTACCCTGCCCACCGGGATTTCACCGCTCATGATTTTTAAGCTATAAGCTGTGAAGGATATCTCGGATCACCACCAGCCCACCAGCCATTCGGCTTTTCCTTGTCATATGATGCGTCCTAAATGTTTATTGCCGCCATCAAGGTTTAAGTAATGGTTCAGATCTGGCTCATTTGACGCAAGGGTCACAGCCCACCACAAAGCCATTTCGAAGAATATTCAGTCTCTGATAAATATACATAATCAGCAAGAGCTTCAGTTTTATACTTGTACAGAATATAAAGTGGGCGTGACTTTTACTAATGGTTTGGCCTTCAAAAAAATGAGTCAGTTTAAAAAAAGAGTTTCTTCTTTTCCTTACAGGTTTCCTGACTGCATTTCAGTGCATGAAGGTATGGCTCTTTCCCTCTGCACATATCATGACCTCCCCAATGATATGATTATGATATTCCCATGACTTTTAACAGTGACACAATTAAGCTGTCACCCAAGGACAATGAACACACACCGTGTGATCCCATTGGCTTCGTCCAAGTTCGTTACCTGAGGGGAGATGACTGGTGCACTGCTCTCCCCTTGTAAAAAAAAAAAGAACCAGTTATTGTCCACGGATAACGTGCTCAAACAATGCCCCCTATCTGTCCTTGCTATTGGAAACTGTCAAGCAGTGAATAATGAGGACTGGGGGGTGTCAAGTGTCCCATGCAGTGCATGTGTGATATTGTTTATGTGACACATAGAAGCAAACATCTGTTTGCCTGCCTCGACAAAATCCCTCTCAGGCCTGTCCTTCCTTCCCATGCAATACACCTTGCTCTTAGTACAAATATTGCTATAGTCCATTTCTCTCCTGCCACATAAGCTGAAAGGAGAGATTGGCCTTTTTTGAGAAGCTGTTAAAAGCGCGTGTGAATAGTTTCTCCCGCTCATTGTCGTCTGACAGTGAGATGTCCCTCATCACCTTGCAGCGCAGAAGGAGAGCCACACGCCGAAACAAAAGCATACTTTTAACCCAAAAAATGCCATTGCAGAAAAAGATGCTTTCCAACAAACATAAAAATGCTACACATTCATTCAACGGGGTGAACAGTAACTAGTCTGTGTTCTGGACCTTACCCTAAGCTGACCCTAAGTGTGACTGGAGGGAGGATGGGAAGGGGACACCAGAAGTACTGGACCAAAGTCCACAGCTACCATACTTTACCCAAAAGCAGGCTTTCCTCTCACATGTACAAAAAAAAAAAGAAATAGATTTCCTGAACAAAATTCAGGTGCTTGTCACTGATCTGTCAGTTCTACAGTCTTGGCCAGACCTCTGACCCAACACAAATGTCATTGTCAAAAGAAAACCGTCCATTTTTCAGCAGTTTTCTCTGAGTGAAAATAACAACGTAGTTGACACATTCAGGACTGGTAGAATGTTTATGGGGCCAAAACAAATTCCATTTGACTAGTATTGATTTGGCCTTTAAAATCCCACAAGTCTGTGTTTTTCTTTCATTCGTCAAAACAGCTTTGATTTCCCCTCATACAGCCCGGTTCTCATCCTGAGAAAGTGGCACAACAAATTAAACAGGGCCTTCGAAGCCACAGCGAACAAAAAAAAAATAACCAAAGGAAAAAAGAAAACAGGCTTCAAATGGACTAATGAAGAAACTCCCAAACGTATGTCTTTATTTTTATTGTTAGTGGAGTCTCAAGAAAGCAAAATCAATATTTTTTACCTGTTGTTTTCTCAAACATGGAGAAAGTGCTAAACACACTGAGCATACTGTATGCCATCAATAAAATAAAAACAAAACGCTTCAGCCATAGGCAGAACTTTCTTTCCCTTCGCATATTCTGTAAACGTGTGTGTGTGTGTGTGTCTGCTTTCTGCAGATCAGAGCACATCTCTTATTGATTAATCAGTAACGATCATGAAAGGTTACCAACATCAGCACTAGGTTCCTTGGGGCTTTAAAGACAGATAAGGAGATAAAATTTATTAATTTATCATTCTGTCACCAAATATGAAATGCAGAATACCTTGCAAAAACTATGTATAGGTATGGTACAATTGCAAAACAAAAAAAAAGTTTGTGAACCCTTTGGAATTACCTGGATTTCTGCATTAATTACTTAAATGCAGTCTGATCTTTATCTAAATCACAACCGACTACCTCAATCTTCTTAAACTAATAAACAAATAATTGTACTTCTTGTCAATACTGAAAGCATCATTTAAACATTCACAGTCTATGTTGGAAAAAGTATGTGAACCTCTAGGTTAATGACTTCTACAAAAGCTAATTGGAGTCAGGCATTCCAATCAATGAGATGAGATTGGAGGTGCAGGTTGGAGGTGCCCTGCCCTATTAAAAAAGACAAAAGTTTGGTAACTAACAGACTCCTCTCAAGGCTCTTAAGAAAGATCTGTTCATGTGAACTATGCCCTCAAAACTATTTTCAGAGGACCATAGAAGAACTGTACAGATGCAAAAGCTGGAAAAAAAGGCTACAAGGGCATTTCTGTCAAGGTAGTAGGAAGTGGGACGCAATTGCAGACCGAAGGGATCTAAAAGTTAACCCCAAGGGGTAACCACAAAAATCACCAAGCGATTAAAAGGGACAGGGGACACACCAAATGAAGAGCTCTAAATAATTGCTCCCTCTACACACTGAATCATCTGTCAGTGGACTCAGAAAACTAAACACCGCCGCAGCGTAGCTACCTAGAAAGTAAAAACCCAAAAGGAAAACAGAGTGGAGTAACCTACTAAAGAAAGTGACACTTGCAGCCAGGCAGGTTGGAAGAGAAAATCAGCTCAGAGAAGAAACTAAATGGTGGTCAAATCTCACAGATAGGATCGATGCGGTAACTTCTGCGGATTCTTACACCCCTACACACCTAGAGCATGACAAACAATGAGTCTGTGCTAAACCCTGGAAACCAGGGGCTAGATATAGGACTCCCACACCTGACCCTCATCAGGGACAATTAACTCAAGGAGCCAATGTGTGTGAGGTGCCGCCCCCTCACAATAGGACTCACACACCTGCCCCTCATCAGGGACAATTAACCCACAGAAACCAATGAGTGAGATGTGCTACCACCTCACAATTTCTAAAGGCCTGGGTGTTCGACAATCCACAATGAGACAAGTTGTCTACAAATTGGAGGAAATTCAGTACTGTTGCTACTCTCCTTAGGAGTGGGCATTTCTGCAAAGATCACAGTGAGTGCCCAGCGTGAAATGATGAAGCAGGTGAAAAAGAACCCTAGGTTAATGCTGTAGTACAGGACCTGAATAAGGAATTTGCTAAAGTCTCTGTTCATGTGTCCACTGTATGAAAAACCCTAAAAAAAAGAATGGTATTCATGGGAGGACACCACAGAGGAAACCACTACTCTCCAAAAAAAAAAACATTGCTGCACCTTATAAGTTTGCATAAGACCACCTGGATATTCCACAAAGTTTTGGCACAATGTTCTATGGACAGATGAGACAAAAGTAAAAAATTTTGGCAGTATCTCATGAGGTCATTGCTGCTAAAGATGTCCTACCAGTTACTAGATACAAGGGTTCACATACTTTTTCAAGCCTGAATTGTAATGTTTAGACCAGTGGTCTCCAATCCTGGTCCTGGAGAGCTACAGGGTCTGCTGGTTTTCATAGTGACTCTGCACTTCATGAATCAATTAGAGCAGTTGATTACACAGTTAACTCAACTCACCTGGTGTCTTGGGTCTCAATTGGGTGCTGAGAGAGAGAGAGAGAGAGAGTTCTATAAAGACATGAAGAGTGCAATTGCTTGAGCGTTATTAAGTGTAAGAAAAATATGTTTATTATTATGACTTATATGAAGAGCAAACCACATTTAATCGATACAGAAATCCAGGTGATGCCAAAGGGTTCACAAACCTTTTCTTGTAACTGTAAATATAGGTATACATTCAAATAGGAAATTAGGTATCTAAACTACTGCTCATCATCATTCGCCCTGCTCACCCAATCAGCACCGGGTCCAGGGGTAGTCACAGAGCACTGCAGAGGAGGGCACATGACAGTGGGAGCCCACTGGACTGGAGGCAAGCAGGGCCAGGCACAAACTTAGACACAGTCATCCTGAGACTGGTTTAGGAAGGGAATTCCCCTCCCTGGGAAGAGAGCCCACCCACGAAAAGGACTACGCCCACACTGGGTATTTTCCTGTCATTTGTGCAAATCACAGGGAACACATTGGGTAAATGTAACAAAAGCAGGCCATATTTAAATATGAATGGAATTAGACAGATGTGGGCATGAACTGAAAATGCTATTCTCCACGGCACCGAGTAAGCCAATTAACTGTAGATCCTATACAAGACGTGTATGAGGGGCATCGCTTGATTAAGAGCAGAGTCTATTTAGTACTAAACACAGTTACTGAACAGTGAAGGTTTGGCTCCTTGATGAGCCCCCGTAGTGTTTTTGTCGCATCAAATCTAAATGTTAGGTGTTGTGCGTAGGAGCAGCATGTCCAATTAAGTCCTGAGTGGTGATCCTCCATTGAGGCAAACTTTGAACCATGAACTTTATGAACATCTGAATTGCAGTACACCAATAAAAGCGTCATTATACAGTATTATACTGTATGAATTTAACGCAACAGATGTTGATATTTGTGCTGACGTGTCAGCCATATGAGGACCAGGATTAAAAAACAGAATTCATTCTTCATGTACATTGAATGTGTCAGTCACTAGCTATTTACAGCAATAAATCATCATATTAACCGCCACCGTCAGACAGAGTGGGAAGCTTAATGCCACAGTGGCCACTGAGCAGGGACTGAGCCACTTTCCATGTCCACCCTCACAGCCGACCTGGGGAATGCATTTTATTACCCCTTCGTTAAGGAATCAGAACATTTCACTGCCGAGCACTAAAATCTTTTGTGAGCACAGTAAAAATACAAAGGGAAGAAGCTGGAAAATGTCCTCGGGGTTTTCCTTCTCCTTTCCGTCTCTCACTTCTTCTTTTTAATTATAGGTAATGCACATCAGAGTGGCTTTCGCGGCTCATTTTCACGGCCATTTTTATATTTCTTCCACTATTAAGTGGTAAAATGAGGTTTATGCATAGTTAAAGGTATCGGGGCGGGGCGGGGCGGGGGGGGGGTGAGGGGATGCAGAGCTGAGCCACGGTCTCTGCGGAGGCCGCACTCACTTCATCCCCTCCCCCCCCTCCATCTCCCCTTCCTCCCGCTCGCTCGCTCGTCCTCCTCCCAATCTCTTCGATCTGTCATTCGCTGGCATTTACGGCGCATTTCATTCCGCGCCGTTCCTTAAGGACAATTGGTTTTCTCTCCCGGTCCCATTAGCATAAAAGCGGGTTGAAAATGAGCGCAGTGCCGGATTGCTCTCTGCCTGGGCGGAAAGGGGCCTGGGCATCACACACGCCAGGCCTCGTCTGCGGGCTTAACCCCTTCACGCTCAGAAACGCCTCCATCCCCTCTACACTCCTGTCCAGGACACAGTCACTGTACATTGACGCAGTTGACACACAATATTTGTTATGTCACACGGATACAGTACACATGTTGTCAGAGGTTGTGATTGGCCACGTGGCGATATGTTTGTGTGTGGACAGGCGAACAATATTATGCACTATGATTATGGCTGTCAAGCAAAAATCATAAGCTGGCTATGATAGTGTTGGCCCCAAGAAACCCCCTTTGCCAAGCATGTCAAATTAAACTAGGTAATGAGATCTTCAGTTAAGGGTCTTTCCCAATTTAACAAATGTTATGAGTGAAATTTTGAAAGCTGTCCACGTGATTGGCACAATCACTGAAAGTCTTAAAATACTGCATGATACTACACTGCAGTGGCTAACCATTTTAACCATACAAATCAGACATTTAGGCTTTGTCTGACTTAGAGCTAAATAGAATTTCCATGGAGACATTGATTCCTTACATTAAAAATGAACTCTTGAACACCTGGGAGTGAAGACATATACATTTGTTTAGATACTGCAGGAGTTTTAATCACTGCAGACATTTTATATCCTGAAAGTCTCAGACCTGCCACAAGCGCCTTTTGTGCAGCGCAGATCTATATTCACATGGCAGACTGACTGTGGCTGCTCCTCATTGGTTTTATGGCAGTGTGCTCATATAAAGGGCTTCTGCAGGAGCCTGAGCACATCGAGGTGTGTCAGAACCTCGCTCTGGGTTTTGAGGCATTTTAGATACAGGTGTTTTGCGACTCCCATTATGAAATATCTGTGGCCAGAGGCTCTGAGGTTCATAGCTGCTGTGACAGAGGTAATTATTCAGGGAGACGGGGGGGGACAGGAGGGGGGTGAACAGCTTTAAACACTACAGCCCTACTGTTTTAGGCTTCACTGCATCAGCAAATAACATTCTGTGTCTCTCTAATAAGGCATTGCCTTTCCAGTGAGCTCAAGGAGAAAATAGCCCTGCAAAGAGGTTAGAGGAGATACCGCTTTTTTTCAATGCAGACAAATAAATTGCTTACCATTTTAATGGTCTTTTTTTAAGCGCACTGACGTTGTGAATAAAAATGACACGTATTCCAATATGCTCAAATGTCTTATTGCAGAATTTATCAGCCATTTGCACTCGTGACCTCATTAAAATATCCTTGCACCACCAAAGGGATGCTGCTAACCAGCTTTTTTCCAGGCATTTGAAGTTTGCGGCTAAGTCCTCTCTGATGATTATATGAATACTTTTATAGTTATACTTGTTGTGTCAAATTAGGCATTTTAGGATCTGGCCCCCTCAGGAATTACATATTTATTTCATTTTGTCGAATGCAGATAATCAGTGTGGGTTTGGTAACAAGTTCAGGGCATGTGAAGCTTGTTTTCTGGGTGCCATGATAAAACTAAAAAATCCTTGGGGCATCTAGGGGTGTGCTGAATCCCCTTTCAGATTTAGAGCCCACGGACTCACTTGGCATGCTTAACAGCTGGAATTATAAACTAATGCAGCAATCAGAAGTAATCTCTGACTACATCCATGTCCATAAATATAATAAGTCTTATTAGAAGATATATTACATGGACTACCACAATGTATCTGTCAGCCATGCTTTTACCTTAAAAGCCTACTAGGTCTTTTGTGTTCTGCAAATGCAAGTCATCTGGTTATCCCGAGAAAGAACCAAATGGGTGGAAAAGCCTTTTCTAATAAAGCTCCTCTACTATGAAATAACCTTCCAAAACATGCAAAGGAATTGGATATAGTCTCTAAGTCAAGATTGAAACCACTGAAATCTGGAAATCCTCGCATGAGAAAGCAGTAGCATAAAATCCTACTCCATCCTTCACTAAAGGTTATTTGTGATTTGTACTGAGGAATTGCATACTTCTACAGAAAATTTTTTTTTTTGCCATTTCAAGAAATTGTTTACCCTTTTCTTATACAATGCATGGACCAGTAACTTTGAATTCACTCAAATTCAACTATGAAAAAAAAAAAAACCCCTAGCTGAGTAAACTAATAAATCATCTTAAGATTAACCGATCATCAGTCTTTGCAAATACGGTCAATGGCATATCCGGTGAGAGGTAAATACTGTGCTTTGCTTTGTCCCAGCAGCCTAAGACAGACACTCCATAAATATGACAGAGTGTGCTGTGCTGCACTCCGCGAGTTGGCAGCAGAATGAGGAAATTGATTTTCTGACAGATTTAAAAAATTTTCTAAGCCATGAAAGAATAAGAAAGAAAAATACAAAATGGGCCACGTAGCAATACTGAGCTTTTTATTTTTATTTTTTCACTGACATTACAGTATTTATCTTCTTTGTATTTTAGCAACAGATGGCCATCAGCAGCAAATCATTTCAGATAGATTGCTGTATAGGTCATATGAAGCATTATCATGTAATAATCCTTTATAGCTTGTTCTGGAATGAATGCACATGTGACTATGAGACAACAGTGTTATTTTTTGCTTCTCATGGTTTCAAAGACTTTGTATCCTTCCCTGATTCTAACCCTAAACCTAATTATAACTCTAACCATAATGCTAACCCCATACATTTCTCGGAACAAGACTAACATAAGCGGATAATGTTCTCATGGATTCAATATTATTGTAGTGCTGAAGTAAACAGATTTATAAAAATGAAGCACTTCCTAGTTTGTAAAATTTGTAAACTAATGTGGATCGCACTTGGCTTTCCAATTGGTCCCAAAGGTGCTGGATGCGGTTGGTGTCAGGGCTCTGTGCAGGCCAGTTAAGTTCTTCCACACCGTTCTCAACAAAACCATTTCTACAGTATATGGACCTTGCTGTGTGCTTGAGGGGCACTGCCATGCTGAAAAAGGAAAATGCCTACCGAAAATGTTAAGGAAGCCCAGAATCATCTAGAATGTGATTGTATGCTGTAGTATTAAGATTTGCCTTGAAAAACCTTGAAAAACAGCCCCAGACCAAGGGATGTCTTGATACTTTTGGTCACATAGTGTACATGCCTCATGACCTGCAAGATAAAAGGAGAAAAGGGTTTGTTTTTTAGTAGTTTTTAAATAATTGTATTATGCATATAAAGTATTAATTTTGTGTGTAACTCAATTCTTCTCTCAATTCCTTTCCCCAAGTGGAGTGTTAGTGTCCATTTAATTTAGACTCATGTGATATTTTCTACTGTGTTGCTTCCAGATCTCTCTTGCTTGAGTTTTCTCTTATGTGCAGTGTCTTCACTTGGCATTCAACCATGTTCCTCTTTCCTTTTGGGGTTTGGGGACCTTAAGAATGTGCTTTGAGAGGGTGGTCGTTTTGCTAATTGTGCCCACAACATTTTACTTGGCTGCACAATTAGCTGTTTAACAGAAATAATTTAGTGAATTGGTTGTGCTTTTGCCACTTATTTCTGGCATAGTTGATTCACACCAATTCAGGCAATATGTTTTAATAGAATAGAATTTACTCCTCATGGATGGAACTGGTGCTTAAGAGTAAAGAATCCAAGAATAGAAGCAAGCCTTGCATGAGGAGTAAGAATGCATCACAAGTCATTCAACCTTTAGGATGTTAGATGATTCTCATAAAGGGGGCTGCTTATTCTGCTAAGGCACTAGTCCTAGTGCACAGATGTGACCCACAGTCTAGTTGAATGCTTACTGGGCCAGTGCAGACTGTATCGGAAACCTTACATTAACAATTATCCATAGCATTGCCCAGAGACTGTCAGTTGGTGGGATGGTACTTGACTCATCATGTAAGGACTTCCCAGAGCTGAAAGTTTGAAGAGAATAAATGGTGCACATCATACCTGACCATAAGAAACACACAATTGTCATCCAAGATGAATTGTCTTTGCAGTCTACAATGGCAATTTAAAAAGATACCAATTTGATAATATAGGAATTCTGTGACTGATTTGAATAGAGCTTCATTCGCAGCTTGGACACAGAGATGTCTTAAATTTGAATAACAAAAATGGCAGTATCTCTGGAATGCATGTCAGTATGCACATTCAACAAAAACATTCCTAGAGACTACAAAAGTCGCACTTTGCATTTCATCCAAGCTTGGTCCAATTCCTTTCTCTAGGCTACTTAAAGCATTTGCATGAATACACTTATATAGGAGGTGCATTTTCTATGTAAAAGAAATACATTTCAAAGTTTAAAACAATTCCCAAGAGTTACCCTGAAGATATTTATGAACATAGTCTGGTTTTTGTTTGTTTGCCTGTTTGTTTTCCAGCAGCAAATGAGTAGCAGCCTGTGATAGGCTGTCCTGGCGTGTAATTAAAGAGCCTTGGTTGAGAGAGAAAGACAGAGGCTCCAGGGAAGGATGTGGATATGAAACTGTTTTTTTTTTTTTTTGCTTACTGTAAAGTTACAGGGATGCCAGACAGTTGGATTGAGCCCTAATTACATTATGTCTGTGGACGAAGTTTTCTGAAGTGACTAGTTTTTATCTGTTTGATGGTGACTACAAAGCAAAGAGAAATAGAGAATACTCAGCCTACTTGTACTGTTACCATGAGGGAACCCAGTGGTCAGTTCACAAAATTGAACCTCACAGGGGTGGCGCATAAGGATTGTTGGCACTATCCAGCAGGCCTAGTAGCCAAAAATGTCCTCTAGTCCAGCATTCACAGCATGCATACATTCCTGTTCTATGAGTTATAATATTTATATCAATAGCAATACTCATAGAACAATAAATTGCATCTGTACATTAATGATCTAGGCTGCATTGAGAAAATTATTTTGAGTGAAGTCACAATGCGTAGATTGTCTTTCAATGCTAATTTACCATCTAAATAAAGGTTTTCATATTGTACTCAAACAAGTGTCTGGACATTTGATTTTTATGCCATGTTACATTTTTTTGTGAATTTATTGGATTCATATCTAGGGCCACCAGTTTGTCTCCCCTCGTTTTCGCGCGTGATACTTCAATCCACCACCAGCTAGAGGTTGTGATAGTCTCTTTGTCAGGCACCTTCTCAAACAATTACCAATTTGCATAACTTCAGTAATCTAAGTTGGTAAAGTAATTGCCACTAATTAAGCACAGACAATGATCGACGACAATGTTTACAAGCGACACTCACATGTTAAATTCAGTTTGATTACTTACTACTGTGGACAGGCTGCAGTATTTTAAAATGTTGTACAGGGGCATGATACATTTTGTTAGAAGCAGAGAGAAATGCCCACATTAGAAATGAGAGCAGTTATATAACATTTAATTTTCACACAAAAAAAGTTTAATAAAAAAATAATTAATTCATGATTCAGCTAATTAACTAATCATGGTCTCTAATCAAGATCTTAAGTAGAATCAGGTGTTTAAAGTGCTGGTTTAAATAAATATCTGCACACAGACTGGCCCTTTTTGGATAAGATTAGACATCCCTACTTTTTGCAAATTTATTTGGTTTTTACGGAATAAAAATATATTGACAATGGTCTAGGTAACATCTTCATATTTAAGACCAAGTTCAAAGTAAAACTTGAGCAACTTCTCCATGTTTATTGTTCCCCAGGGAATTAAATTGTGACAATGGCCAGGAAGTACACATGTTATTTACATATATTAATTTCTTGGAAGAACACAAATCTTTTGCAAGATCTCACAAGAGAGAATGCAAAAGTTTTGCAAAATGTTGTTCTTTACGAAATTCCCACAGAATTTGCATTTGCATTACATTTTCTAATTGATTTTGATTTTTGTACAGTCTGACACATACATTGTAGTTTTTATGTTCATATATTGTCATTGACATCAAATCTAGAGTGGGACATCAAGGAAATGACTAGTGGATAGGGGACTGTTCCATACATGCATTGTATAGAACAGTTGTATGGTAGACTGCATTGTCTTTGCTTCAGTGCTGGTAATCCAAGACAGCAGAGAATGGGAATTCTGGTTGTGACGCTCTCTGTTTTGGCCATGGTCCATTATCTGAAATGCACACATTGCATTACAGCTGGATCCTTTGTGACCTTTACCATAGATGGCCACTTGTTAACGGAAAGCTAGCGGGGTGCGTCCACTCTCGTGCAGAACACTCTGATTTAATAAGCGGGTCCCTCCTGCCGCCAACCACTTCTCACCCCTGAGCTGAGACCTCCCCCTGACATCAGCATTCGCCCTGCAGAACTCCAGCATCGAAGCAGGTTTGCTCTCCACACATGCCCCCCTCCAGAACGTAGCATACGGGAAGCCATTACACAGAGCTGAATGACTTAGAAGCAAATCCTTTTTGCCCGGAACCGAAAGGGGCCGCTGCCAAACGACAGGCTTTCCCTGAAGGAGCGCTGTATTTTTGGGAGGAAGATGAGAACCGCAGAATGTCAGTGTTTAATCCTGTCCCAGCTGCCCCGTTCTCCTGTCTCCGCACAGCTTTATATAGCCACTTCCCCATTCTGACTCTGACAGAAATAAAACAACACAGAAGGGAAAGGCTCTGAAGATTTTCCCACTTTCAGATCTGTTTTGTGACATACAGTAGCACACTACTTGCTTCTCTCTCTATCTCTGTAACAGTGCTTCTGTCTCTCTTTCTTTCTCTCTCTGTCTCTCTCTCTCTATCTCTCTCTCTCTCACACACACACACTTATCATTTTTATCTTGTTAGAAAGGGACATCCCCAACAGGAAGCAAAAAAACTTGCAGGAATACCTATATAGCTTGTAATCTTACATTGCTGCACAAGGATGGAAGGAATTATCCAGTTATGGTTTACTGTCATGATAGTGCCTGCATCAGCTGGTCTGAGCTGAGGGACAATCTCCATCCTTCCCAGAAGTTATACTGCAGAGTACATCTGCTTCTTCACCGACAACAAGCTCCTGCAAAAAAGACTTATACCGCAGATTTCACAGTAACACCCTAAATTCACAGGGGTGCAATAGCATTACCGAGGTGAGTTTGTATGTCTACTGCCAAGCTTTCCCCGGTTGGCATCTATCCTATCAGACCTCTGCAGACTTCTTCCTGGTGTGACAGAACTCGGTTTTTTCTTGCAGGAGTCCGTAATCCCATCAGGAATTCCAGGCGGCATCTTGTAAGAGCTCACAAACACCTTCACGTTGAGTTAAACAGAATTTAAAGTTATCCTTACACGTTTGTGTTCTTGCTGAACTAATTTCAAGAAGAGCAACGCCAGAGGTATATCGTTAGGACGTTCATAAATTCAATTTGCGCACTGTTTCTGGTCTATGTTTGATCATGGCCAATCAACTATCGGCAAAATGTAGCCATTGGTAATAATTTAGTTTAGTAAAGTTTTTCTGTCACAAAAATCAAATTAAGTGCAGTGGCAAAAACAAGCAAGCTTTAGGCAAAATTATTTATCCACTGTAACAATTTGTTTTGCTTAATCTTTTTTAACGTGGAGTCATATATTCTGTTTGTAGTCTCTGGAGTATAGACAGTTTGCTAGATTTCTTGAGATGAGCCAATTGAAGAACTTTCAGTTTATTGCTATTTGCCAAATGTTGGCTTTTTAGGGGAATTCATTTTTAACAGCTATGATGCCAGCAGTAAGCAATGCCATCCATTGCGAAATCCCTTAACCTTAATACTTATTTCACTGCCATTAGTCAAAACTACACGTCAGTATCTTCAGAATTACGATGTAGCACATTACAAGAGTATGTGGGTTTCGAGGCACATTACGTTAAAGGACTGACATTTGTAAAAATTAAAAAAAAGTAATTTGTAACTTGTAATACATTAAGAAGCATAGCCTTGTAAGGGCACTTCAACGGGTCCATGAAAGTCCAGTATCCCAAAAGTAATCGTGTAACGCGCATTTCGGCACCGTCGGAGGTGTCATATCATCTGCAGTCCACCAGCTCTGCCCTCGTCAAGTAATTACGCTACGGTGGAGCCGCGGGCGAAACGGGCGAAACGCACGACTCGGGAAGCCGGGGCTCTGGCATTAAGATTCTCCCCCGTGCTGCGGCGCACGCCGGTCGCGGGCTTCTCACGGAACCTCCTCCAGGCGCAGCTTCCAAGGTGAGCGCACGAGGACCCGAGGAGTTGGGAGCCGCAGATAGCGGAGAGAAGCTATTAAAATATGGGCAGGAATTTTCCGTTATCTCGCCCACCGAGGCCGCGAACGAGGCTTTGTGTTATTAGCGAGATAAAACGCGCAGACGCCTCGAACGGAGGAAGGGGGAGGAAGGCGTAGGAGAAAGGGGGTGTATGTATGGAGTGGGGGGGGGGTTGGTGGTGGTGGTGTTGGAACGTCAGATTTATAGAGCTAGGGAAGCTTAAGGTTATTAAATCTGAAGATTACTCGACTGCGAAATTGTTGAAGTTTTTACGAGAAGTTGAGGGATTTAGGCGAGTATTAAACAGAAGGCATTAGAGACCAGTGATACATTATTCAGAATCATTTTTTCCCTCTGTCTTTCTGGTCTATCCCCTTTTTTCTTTCTTTTTCATTAAGAGTGAATGCTGCATAGAACTGCTCCTCCGTGCCAACACACCGTATTGCTGCCCTCATCCACTTTCTCCCCTCCACCCAGAGTGTCTAACCAGACTGCAGAACCACCTCGAATGTGGCCCAAAGAGGCGACATCACTCACAAGCAGGTCACATGATCCACCTACACACAGAGAGTACACAGCCACCCTGCTCATCTACACAAATCCCCCACAATCCATACAGATGTCAGAGGAAAATGCACAGTAATAACACCTTTTGTAGCTGTGCAGAAATTGAATCACTGTGCACGTTAATGTAAAAATGCAGTGAAGCTTAAATGTTCAATTTTGGTATAAGTCTCTTGAAATCATAAAGATTAGAAATGACTAATGTATTTTATGTTAGCACTAATGATATATTCAGATTGTCTTCATAAAACACCATGTGCAGTCAAAGCAATTTTAATAGTTATTCCTTATAAGTATAAGGAACCAAAGACAAATAAGCACTGATAGTAAGTATTTGTTATTTTGAAAAAAGTTTTTTTTCTTCTGAAAACAGATAAGTTCTTGTACTGCCTACTTCTGGAGAATTTGGTATTTGGCTTTGAATAACTTTTTTGTAATGCCTTCAATGAGGTGCTTTGCATACAAAGTGGCAGACATTGGTAGCCTACTAACCTACAGTAGATAGCTATGCTCAGATGGTGGCAGCCATGTTCTTATCAGTGACGATGACTAGTATTGTTCCCATTCTACAGGTGATTCAATTGGTTTCAGTGTTGTTTTTCTTATTGTTCTCCATGTTCTGCTAGCTAGTGAACTAAATGCTAGTCTATTTAGTGGGCTATCAATCAGAAGTGAACTTGTAGTAATCCTTATAGAAGAAGCATACATCCTCAGTCCTCCAGTTCTCTTGATCAGAAATATTTAACTTTGTCTCAAAAGGAAATGTTATTTTCTTGTTTTTAAATTTGGGAAGGTAAGTGTACACCTATTTCTTGTGGCTTAATGAACACTTTAAAGGTAAAACAAAATGATTACAGTCTTCAGTTACATTTAACATCCCCATTCAAGCATAGCTCATAGTTACCCGTTCTTTTGTCTTGTTGTCATGCATAGGTGTACGTGCTTGCGTATTTAAGTGTTTGAAGTTCTGCTTTTCCTGAAAAGAATGACACTCGCTTTTCAAAAGGCATCACCCCCTCATAGAATGGATGCCTAAGTTCATAAACAACACATCAGAAGTCAAATTCAATCCTAGAGAGGCTTTCTTTGCTTTGCTGACATTAAAAGCATCTGCCACTTCACAGATGCACAGACACAGTTCCTTACTCTGTCCTGGTTGCACCCCTAAACTCCTTGTCCTCCTCCACATATTCTCAGTGTTATTCCACACTGCAGCAAACTAGTCATGTGGCATGCCATTGGGGCTAGTGGTGAATAAAGCAGCACACTTTCACAAAGAACGGAAGCAAATAATCAGACAAAATTTTACAATGCAGAAAAAACAATAAAAGCTTTTTTGGTTTCGTTTACAGTGCATGTCTCATTGGGTTGTTGATCAAGGATTCTCTGTTTAAAGTGCATCTCTAAGATGATGGTTACACCTAGAAAACACTGAAGCTGATTGGACAAAATCACTTCATTATTCCAGAACATAATTGGAACATTTAAATTAAAATGTAATTGTCAGACCATCAAGCTACTTCAAATCTCCAGCTTTAGAATGGGACACTTTTAATATCCACTGGGTTATTAATGTGCGCCAACTGAGAAGTGGGCATAGAGGGTTGGGCTGGGCGTGAGGGGGAAGGGAAGCATTTAGGTATGTGTTTCTGTCGAAAGGAAGAATATGACGGTGTGTAATCAACTTAGAGGCAGCCATCTCCTCTCCAGATCCACTTGTTAATTTCCAAGGCCTTGATTGAAAGGAAATTCATTAACCTCGCAGCCACAAAACTATTTCTGGAGATGTGCATGTTTAATGTGGCTTAAAAGAGTTTTTTTGAAGCTGTAAACATCGGATAATTGGCAGAGGCACAACACATCACAAACAACAACCAACTCATGAAAGGAGATGGTCTTGTGCATGAGCAATTGCCCATAGCAGTCCCCCCCCCCCCCCCCACCCAACACACTCACATAAAGATGAAAACCCAACCACCCATACCACATCCCCAGGGTTCAACAGTGGCCATATAACACAGCACCACTACCCTCAATCATCCAGACCCAACTAAGGTTCAAGTTATTTAAAAATAATTGCATAACTGTCATTACATAGGATATTTTTACACAGATATAGTGCAGTCCATTATTTGGACGATGACACAATTTTTGCTGTTTTGGCTTCTGTACTCTACCACATTGTGTGAATGAGGTTTAAATTGCAGGCTCTCATCTTTTTTTGTGGGTATTTGCACTCATATTTGTTTAGATTTGTCTCTCTCACACACACACACACACACACACACACACAAATCAGAGTTTGCATTTGCCAATAACGGTCAATTTTTGATGCCATAAAGTATCATTACAAAAGAAAGGACATGAGCCTAGCAATGCTTAGCTATCATAGCATTACTGTCGTTTTTAAAAATATATATACATATATCTTATAATTTGGGCATTTTTACTCTGTCGAAACTTTATGAAGTTGGATAGGCCTAAAGATGAGTTTGATATGATCAGCCCATTTTTATTTTATTGTCTTGTTATTAACATATTATTCTGTTCTCAGGCTAAAGCCAATTAATCCATCCTCTCCTATCCAAATAGGCCTATTCGCTGTCGTGAATAGCAAAAATAGTGTTTATTAACAAAATAGATTTTCTTAAATTTTATTCTTTAAGAGATTATTCATCTTTATTCAGAAGAAAAACATGTTACAATGAACAACTAATGATACACGATTATGACAGTGCCTTTTGTCATACAGTATGCTGAATGCATGCACATTGCCTTTTTAAAACTAATTAAAGTTATTATGCAAGATATATGGATAATAACTTTCATCTTTATCATTTTTGCTTTCAATTAGTTTTCAAAGTCAAAAATGGCAAGATTATGTTGGTACATATCCTTAAACACATTTGCCTATCATGCACACATTGATAATAGATATGGCCAGAATTTAATTCATTTGTCCAATAAACTGAAATCTTTCTGGACACATTGGCTGACAGAAACATGAATACATTTTTTAAAAATCCAATCGCAAACTCTGATACACATACATACAAATTATACAAATAACTCACTGAGACCCAGGGGACTGATTCCCAAGCACACGTGGAGATGGCATGACTATCTTCCTCTGTGTGCGTGTGTGTATGTGCATGTGCGCATGCGTGTGCACACTCGCGTGTGTGGGTCTGTGTATGTGCGTGTGTGCGCGCACGCTTGTGTGTATGTGTGTGTGTGTGTGTGTTTGGTCTACTGAGGTGAGAGTATTGGGAGGGATGGGTACAGTTTTTCCTTTTCAGTTTCAGTGCGGTGTTTTCAGACATCTACAGAATGAAATAGGTCAAAACATAGGCTGATTGCCATGGTTATAATTATGCTAATGGCTTCATTACTGGCGTTAATTTAGCCCTCGTCAGACTTCTGCAAGTGATTAATCTAAAGCAGGAGAGGAGCTCAGTTTACACTTTTAGTCAAAAAATAAATGTTAAAAATAGACCTGGTTTTCATCATAACATTTTCCCCCCCCATAAAACTTAAGTAATTGCTTCTGTGAATGATATTATAGATCGACTTAGAACACTTAAATGAAGCATTTACATGAAGAAATAAATAAATGATAATGATAATGAAAATAATTCTACACATAGCGTGTATCTCATATCACCAATAATTACTACAAATGTCGAAATTTCCAGTAGGAGGGGCCAAAGGGGTGTAAAATGGTAATATAGGTTTAACCTTCAACCACATTTTTAGGCAATCACCTAATTTTCCTTGATTTCTTGACAATTTCTTGTGTATTTACCCCGCCTGCCGGCTGTTGAGGGGTGGGCAGGTTTCTTGCCTTTCTCATGTCTGTGCTGCATCTCTGTATATCTGTCCTAGCTATGCTGCCATATGAAACTCTTGGCAGGGTCACGTGTTGCTATCTCCACTCTGTGTCCTCCGCTCCCCATGGCTCTTCCATGACTTCCTATTCTTATTTTTTGTTCCCTCCTCTCCCACCGGTGAGCCACCTGCCCCGATTACCAACCCACTTGGGAAGCCTGCCCCCATCCTCCGCTCCACCTCACGCCACCCCAGCCCTGGAACACCACCCCCGAGTACTGTCACACAACTAGTACCGGCCTGACAACTGACCATGTCTGCCTCTATGAAGCCACTCCCTGAGCCAATCAGAAGAGGATGGGCTCCCCCTATCGAGTCTGCTTCCTCCCAGTGTTTCTGTCACTGTGCCATCCAGGGAGTCTTTCTCTGCCACTGTTGCCTTTGGCTTGCTCTGCGGGGGTTTTAGACTGGGGTATTCTGTGAAACATATTGTGACAAATTCTTTGTCATATGCGCTATATAAATAAAGTTTGATTGATTGCTTAATTGAAGCCAGCTGCATCAGCAGCAGCACAGTTAAGTTCTCCAGGGAGTAATTGTGGGCAGTCAGTAGGTGGAATGCAGTGTGAATAGAAATGGCGAGCTGGATGCTTCGGGAAAAGAACGTGTTAGAATGAGATTCTCCTGAAATGACCAGATGATGTTTCAATGGTATGGGCCTTCTGTTATGACCAGGGATCGATCAGCTATTTTAATGAATCACCAAAAAAGAAACAATCCTGGTTTCCCAAGGAGTATGTTCTTCATGAACACAGAGTCTACCTTTATTTTGTTGTCATACTTAGTTAAGAAATTTCATTAATAATTAATTTACCTGTTTGTTCTTCTTTGTATACACCTAGCAACAAACTACATTCAAACAGTATTGTTCTTATCATTCCACACCTTCTCTATGCTTTTTAGCTTTGAGCAGCACCTTCTCCCATAATCACAAGACCTACCACATGTCAATCTGATCCTCTTCTGACTGACCTCTCCTGCAAGTGATATCAACCTTCATCTTCTCTTCTGTCTAACCACTGGCTCCTGCTCCCCAACCATCAAACAGCCCTTTGTTATTTTCACAAAACAGAAAAAACTGCCTCTGTATTTTGGCTGTCATGAATTGTACCACAGCACATGTTATTTTTCCATCTCTTAAGGAAATCTCATTAACTATGGAACAAGATATTTATAAACAAGCATTCTTCATTTTGTTACTGATCTCCTGTATTCCATCCAGTCTTGTTTCTGCATTACATAACGAAGAGAATCTTCACTAGGCGCAAGCAAAATATTTTTATTGACATTTTATTTTTGTGAAATTTACAAAAATAAAATTTATTTATTTCATTTATTTTTAGGGCCATATTCATGTTACACAACCTTTAAAATCAAACTATAAAATTACCAATACAATCTTATGACTATCTCTAATTTTGGTTTGTTGTTATTTCATATAAAAAGGCTATAAGCTAAAAATAGAGCAGCCTAAGGTAACTAATATTGATAAATAATTCAAAACCCCCCGTTAAATAGAAGCTATTATGGCAAAACCAATGAAATGTTTTTGAAACAGAAATATTCTATATTCAGAAAAAGCCCTTTCTGCCAGGACCATGCTGTTTGTTTGTCTCATACCATTTTGTCTCACTCTGGGACACCTTTTTTAAAACTGGAGAAGCAAGTGAAGAAACCATTCTGCTTTATAAACATGCACATAGCCTACATGAAAGTAAAAGAAACTCCAGCTTGTGTGAGAGGATAACCTATTCCTATCAGAAGAAGGAGTCTGACAGGCTGAGCCTTCTCTCTGGGAGCATATGAAAACATGAAAGTGGAAAGCAAGCAGGCCCATTCATGGAAACATTACATGAGCAGAAAGTAGAATATATCTAAAATATGACACAACATAAACCATTTAAATATTACGAGCAGTCACATATACATCTTTACCATGTTCTTATGTACACTCACAAGACTTCATGCTTCCCCCTCCTCTTCTGACCCACTCCCTAATTCCATGTCAGCATGGTGAGAATTAGTTTTAGCCATATTGATGAGTTGGCAAAATTAGCAAAATATTCCAAAAACCAAAAGAAAAAAACAATTATGCGTCAACGAGTGCTTGTATATTACTCCGTAACATTATGGTTGACTGCGCAATGCTCTGCTGAAGCAACCATTCATGCTGCTCTGCAGGGCTCCCTCCCAATCCTTGTTATAAACTTCCAATGATACATGCCATGCACCATTGGATAAGCTAACACTGTCCTCTACTGGATGAAAGAGTTACAATGGCGTAAAGAGCAAGTTGGGTTTTGTACATAGCCGATTGTAAATTCATACCCCCACTTTCTATTTGCATGTTCATATCTCATGTGGATTGTTCAAGACAATAAATGACCACTGAATCTTGAAAGGAACACGTTTATGTGTAAGATCAATGGTCAGGTTAAGTAAGAATGGTAAGATTAATTCCATATTTAGATGCAGATATTGATAGTAGAATGATGTGCTATAATTACACAAGAATTCCTTGTTTATTTTGCGATTCAGTGAGCAGTGTTTTTCACCACTGTATTGGCATTCATTCAGGCTATTGTTGATTTTATCTTGTAGCTATGAAGAAATACACATTTTTGGTGCCGAAAGAATATTTTTATGAACTCCCAGATAGTCATTATCGCCAGTGTCATGCTAGTTGCAGATGAGACATTTCAGGTTTCCTTTTATTTTTACTAAATCTGCCTTTGAAATACACTGCAGTAGGTAGCTCCCCCTGAAGGTCACAAAGGTTTTTAATTCCCTCAGTAAACTTATCACACGTGCCTCCCCCTCCCTCCGAACAAAATAAATTCCTTTAAACCTTCCACCTACCAATCCTGCACTCCTCCTCCCATGGGCCTTTTCTGCTCACAATCCATCATTGTCATCCCAATCAATAATCAATCTGCTGCGTTCTGCGCTTTCCCCATCCATCTCCATTGCTCAGTTGAGCACACTAGCTAGTATAGATCATAATTTGGAGCGCTGTAATTGCAGGTCAAAAAGAGGGAGGCCATTAATGTTATCACAGTCCACCATTCCGCTCTGCTACTCCGCCTGACCCAGTTCACGTTCTCCACAACCCCTCCATCTTCTCACTCCTCCTTATTTATAAAGAATACAAAAAAATATGAAAAATATGCAGCCTCCGGAATGGGGACAGTGACATTCTTCAGAACTCTGTGGCTTCTGAGATTCCCTGCTATGCAATAACACTGGGAGTTTTAATTGTTTTAAGGCAAGCATCTCCATTCAGTGCTTTGGTGTACAGGTGTGTGATTGAAGTTATCATAAAAACACGAAACTGTGCAAGCAGGTTCCATTTTCATTGAATCCCACAAAACACAAAAAAAAATCTACCAGTAAAAGTGTGATTGTTTCAATAACACTCCCCTTCCCTATTTACAAATGAACACTCTGCTTTGATTTGACCCTTCTGTTTCATAATGATATCTGTTATCCTGGCAGCCAGCCAATGACATTTTGGTATCACTCATTAGTGATAATCTGTCTTATAGCTGATGATGCTGGGGCTCAGAATGTTTAGAGGAAAGTGTCAGAGATGAGCTGTTGTCATTTATATGAATTCATCAAGTAGCCTCAGATCTGAAGTTCAGTGCAACCTGCATCAATTAAATTGTTTATATTCAACATGCAGCCAAGCATTTAATGCGCACTGTCATGTGCAAAGTGCATTCATTTAAGCAAAACATATTTTACAAATGGTTCCACAAATAATTTAAAAGTTTGCCTTTCATATTTTCAATAGTATTCTGTAAAAGGTCATCATTGCCTTCATTTTGCTGACTTTTCCCAATTTGCAGCAACAGCATTTGTTCCCCCCTCGCCCTTTCTTCCAGTTTGAAGTGGCGAATTGTAGTCATCAGCAGTCATTGCAGCAGGCCCCGCTATTGATTTGGGAGAGTGCATGCAAGCACATGCATACAAGCTCAGGAGCATGTCATGGCAACCGCTTCTCATCTCGCCATAGTCACCCACGGACATGAGTCAGAGGAAGACACTTCATGTTCAGATGAACAGACAGACCACGGCCACCCGACCGACCAGCAGGGTCACTGGTGTGAGATGAGATGCTTTCATCAAGGCCAACTGAAGCCCTCCCATCCCTGGATGATGCTCAGACCAATTCTGCTTACCCCTGCAGGGCTGCAGAGCTGGCATGGTCTCCATTCAATACCAGACCTCATTCATCTCTTGTTTTACATTTTGCCCCAACTGCCAAGATAATTCAAATATGTTTAGTCTAGCTAGTCAACTTCTGCTTTTGGGAGTTTCATTCACCCCAAGTTCTTAAAAATTGTGGCAGCGTGTGCCATTCAATATTGTGCGTAAGGATATAATTCAAGCAATATTATGAGGCTAATTATTAGAACTTAAGAAAGGAAAGCCCTCACAGACAAAGAGTAGTCCAACTGCAATCCTAATTAAGAATGTGATTTGGACAGGTCTTATTAAAATTCACACTGTAAATAGAGACAGGGAATGGGGCCAGAAGATTCAGTTCCAGGGCCCGTGTTGGCTCCTAGCACTTGGGCCCACAGGCTTCAGTGGCTCAGGGGAAAGACGTCGCAGCTTTAGCCTTCTCTTAAAAGTAGGAGTTTTGGAGATCCTGTCAATAATTAAATGTGTTTTTTTCCTCTAAATTTTCAGCAGTTATTCTTACAATACATTCCACATTGTATTGTCTTCTGTCATATAGCATCCTTTCCAAATATGAAACGCTTTACTATTTAATTGTATTCAATTTAGTTGCATTTCACGCACTAAACGTATTGCTCGGGCTGAAAAAGAAGATAAAAAGTATGATCAGAATAAATAAAAACTCTGCACGTCTAAATTTGCTTCCGCTGGAGGGTACAGCAGTGTAGATCCTGCGCATTTTTCCACAGAGTGTGTTTTTAGCCTTCTGGGGAAACCAAATCACTGTGCCGCTTGTAGAGTATGTGATGCATTCAGCTGCATCCATAGCCTCCGCAGGATGATCTGCTGTTAATTAATTTACTTCAAGGAAAAAAGAAATTCCCAGAGTACCAACTGCTGGTACTTCACTCCGGCATTCCCGATTAAAACATTTACTGTGCTTTATAACGTGGGATGTGATTATCAAACAGAAAAAAGTCTTTTTTGTGAGGCACTGTGTTCCCTTGCTGCATTTTTCGTTTGTTGTTCGTTGAGGGGAGCAGTTTTATAAACCAGCACACCGTTCTGGAGAGACCTCCCCATCTCGGCGTTGGGCAAATACGCGGTCCGCGCACAAGCTGTACAGTCCGCGGGCACATGGACGCTAATTGACGGGCAGTGAGTTAGAAATGCCCTGGCCCTCACCAATCTTCAGCCGCTAATTGGCTGCTTGTAACGGAGCGCCCTGAAGGGAAGCAAAGGGGCCTTGAAATATTAATGTCCCTAACAACTTTGGAATCGGTCCCACTCCTGGCCCCCGCGTCTACTCCCACACACCGGTTCTGACCGGTACATCTTTCCGTCCCACCTCCTTTCCCTCCACGCGTCACCAGGGACGCCTGTGACTCATATTTGGACTGTCACAATCTCCTGCCTACTCTTCCCGAGGAACATGTCTCCGCAGCGTGCGAAACCACCCCTGCAGGGAAGGGATTTCCACAAAATCACCACGGCGTCGCTCTTACACTGTTCATTTATTAGCCTTCACCTCCGCCTACACCGGGATCTGTCTAATGAGCAGCCCGGTTCCTAAAACAACTGCCTGGTTCTTCTTCTTTTAGCGTTGTATTTTTTTTTTCTTGTTTGTTCATTTGATAATAGGTTTGTTTATTTGGCCGTTGGGAGGTAACAGGATGACGAAATGCTGTGCTGATGTCTCTGGGGTAGGGTCTCAAGTGCAGTACTGTCAAATTATAGCCATCCAATTCTCATGCATTCCTTGGGTGTAAATGCTATCCATTTCATGCTCCCGAAGTATGTGGCACGTTTTCTGCATTGAAAAATACATTTACAAATATGTACATATATCAGTCACTTATTTTGTCAAAGATTGTGTGTAGATCAGTGTAATACTACCACGTCATGATATTTATATATTTATACGTTGCTTAGCAACACTTTTGTTCATGGAATTCGGATGGAACCAGATTTGTGAGCCGAACAAACAACAAAATCATAATCTTTTGTCTCAATTGTTACTTGATAAATAGTTTATAGGCTAGCAGAACTGTTCTATAAAAGCAATATCACACTCGAGGTCGTGCTGCAATGCTGTATCGTGGCTGTGATTATCTTCAGCACTCAAGCTGTGGACTCATGCCCATGACCAAACACATTATAACAGCACTCCCTCTTGTGTGATATTGCTTAAATAGGGCTTGCGTGTGGGTTAGGAAAACACTAAGCATTGGTGTTGAGGTAGGTTCAGCCTTATACTCAGGAGCAAGGGAAAGGGTGAGTGCAAGGGTTAGTCCACGATCAAAAATGTTTTACTATTGAGACCTAACTCAACAGCCTTAGGTATTTTGTTTTCAGCGAAATAAGGTTTTAAAACTAATGACCTAAAACATGTTTCCTTATTTTCCTACAGTTGAATTCATGATGTTTTGAGTTTTCCTTGATTTTAATATAAAAATTTCAAATTTGAGGTGACTTCCAGATTTAATTAGTGTTAGGAACAGGCTCAGGGCTGGGGTTAGGGCAAGGAAAACAGCCAGCATTAGAGTTGAGGCAAGTTCAGGGTTATGGTCAGAAGCAAGGAAAGGATTAGTGACTCCTACCCTACCATCAATTACCCTCCTACCATGCCATCAATGATTTTGTACATTTATTTATTTATTTATTTATTTATTATTGCAACAACATTGTTTGGCATGTGAAATTAATGTTGTTTATGACTTTGAATGAATTCTATTCTAAATGAAGAATTCTATTTTGTTAGAATTCTATTCTAAATGTAATTGTCTTTATTCACCAGGGGGCCTGTGACAAACCCAGCCATCATGCCTGTCAGCTGAAATTGGGTTGTCTTTAATCTTTGTTTGACGACTTTAACTCTGATTCACTTGCTGTACCGTAATTTAATATGAGAACCAGGGAGGTAGCAGAGAAGTGACACATTTTTTTTTTTGCACAGACCTACTTCTGTCAGTCAAGCTCAAGGCATTTCTCATCTAAGCGGTAGTTTGAGAAGCACGCCTTAAAAGTGTCCACCACTCCATTGAACAAAAACTGAGTGGGTGAGTGGTGGGAAGTGATGTGGGAGGAGGGTAAGGATGACACACCTTCTTTTTCATGTGTGAAATATCAAAGCACACAGGTAGTTACATCAACAAGATCCAAAGCTAGCTGGCTCAGGGAAGGGATATTTATAAATTCTTCTTTTTTTTTTTTTTATAAAAAGTGAAGCATAGTTGACAGTTTTCTTACATTCAGTTCATATCTGTACGTTTGTATTTTATCTTTGCACCTTGCATTACTGGGCATCGGCGCATAAATTGTGGCTCGGCACTGAAAGAAAAGGGAAAATCACAGTTGACAAGAGGACGTGTTATCTCCAGCAGGGCCCTTCTTGCACTGCACACTCGCACAGGGCGCCCCAACACCTTATCTGCACCCACAGAGTTTACTGCCACCCTATACCTCAAGTGATTAAAGGAGCTCAAGCTGTGCCAGCTCAGCATGAGGTCCATTTATCCTTAAACTCACATGAGTAATTTCGGAGCACACTACGGCCTCTGTGTGCAAGCCTGAGAAAGCATTTTTAGGGGGGGGGCGGGGAGGGGTGGCGCACCACTGTCAACAGTGAAGTCAAATTTTATGTCTCTCGTTTTACCGTTTTTACCGTTTCACACCACCTGCTATGCTGATGTTGGATTTGTCCCCATTCCACTCGACTGAGAAACACTGATGTGTGTTTAAAGGAAGATGGCTGCCTGCTGTTCTAGTTCAAGGCGATCATGACCAGTATAGGAGTGAAGTGCTGGCAACTACTGGAAACAACAAAAGTGTTGCCAGCACACACTCTGAGAAAACTTGAGTGATGGAGAAGGTAAAAACCACCATCAAGAAAAACTGCAAACTAGGAACAAGTAAGTTCCAAGTTAGAGGATTTTTCTCTGCAATCTATCATTATGCTGCAGCACATTATTCAATGCAACATTCAAGATGACCATTTTCAAGATCTTGACAGATCGATGTTCACCTTGACTAAAATGTTGATACCAGATCTGGATATCAATAAAAATGTCATGTTTTATACGTTTCACATCTTTATTTGTTTTTGTGTTTTTTTGTGTTAACATACTCACATAGGTATATGTCCAAATATAATATTTCACCTGTAAGCACACCTTGTACAAATGGAAAGCAAAAAAAGTAGAAATAAATATTGGATCATTAATAATGATTTGGCTGCTATCATCAGTTCAAATAAGAGCCAGTTATAGAGTACAGAATGAGTGTGATGTAATACATACATCAATCAAAGTGGGTGCTAGGCATGCCCTTGGGCTCAAGCAGCAGCCAGTGCTGCCCCACTCTGTGTAGTACAGCCGCATATCCACAGAGCTACTGCACTCAGAAACTGAGTCACTGCACCTGTCACCACCATACTGCTCGTACAACAGGGAGTCGGATTGGAGAGTAACACGACATAACAGGGATTCCCAGATTCACTCAAATATGCGCACACATACGCACAAACACACACACACACACGCACACGCACACACACACACACACACACACACATGCACACATGCACACATGCACACACACACACACACACACATGCACACATGCGCACATGCACACACACACACACACACAATTTCAATTTTTGAATATATTTCCACAAATACACAAAGGATCAAGCAAGCATTCCTAGTAAAGAACAGAAACTGAAGGTTTTGGTTAGACTTTTAGGAAAATACAGGAAAAAAGAAAAAAACTACACAGCTAATGACCAAGAACCAAATATGGGGTCGAGAGAGCAAGTGGAAATGAATGTGTGAGAGGGTCAAAAGTGTGAGGTTTGAAAAGGTCTTGGGAACAGAATATTTTTGGGGCCTTTTCAAGAGCTTAAAATTATATTCTTAAATCAATATGTTTCAAGGTATGTAACAATCAATGAAATCAGAGAGAGCTCTGATGACCTATGACTCTGCCTTAGCTAGCACTGTGAACATGTGACCTGTTCCTTCTGAAGACAGGCAAGTAAAACCCCTCTGGCAATGTACAAAGGTATTCAAATAGTCTGTTACATTCCCAGAACCAAAAATCCCAGCTGTGGGCTGTTTGCAGTCCTGGAATTTTTTTGTAATATTCCCAAGCACCCATCCTGATGCCTGAAAAATTCCATGTGTTTCCAGCTGACAAAGCAGCACAACCGCAGATTAAAGACCAGCCACTGCATTTTGGCTCACGATGAGGGAACTTTTTATTTTGCACGTTTGTTTATTGTTATCTGTTTGTTATTCTGTGTGGACAGCGCATTGAGCTCTTTAAATGAAAATGAGTTTTATGTAAGGAGTAATAACCCAAATGGATTTCCTCTGCACTTGGAGGCCCTGTGGCTATTTATCTTCTCCTGACTAATTATTCATTACAACACTGTGAGGGGAAAAAAAGAGAAGCATGCAGCCAGATAACCGCGCCAAATTTGTGAAATTAGCCGTTTGAAATATTTCGTTTTATTACATTTTTCTTAACAGATTTTTCCAACAACCTATTTTATTCTACATTACACACTGCCTGCATTTTTGGGGAAAATAATTTCCAGACTTACAGATGCAGTCATTCTGTGCTTTAGTTTTTATCATGCCAGTCACTATTCATACATAATGTTTATCAATTACATTTAAAAAATAAGTACACATAACACACGTTTATATTGAAATGTTATTATAGTTTCCCATTCCGACCCTCCAAAGACATTATTGTGCATTTGTTTTGGCATTTTGTGATTTCTTTTTTCTAAAGACAAGTACACATATAGCGCTTAGATTTTTATGCCCGGTATAGCTCTTGTAATAGCCAGCACGCACGTGCAGAAATAATATATCAGCTTTACACCTTAGATTTTGCTGCCAGGTGCTAGCAAGAGAACACTCTCTTGCTAGTGCTGAAAACTCGGATAACTTCTAGGCTAGAAATCCATTTCAGTGACAAGTTTCACAAGGGAGGCCTCTGAAGCGGATCTAAAGACTATGTATGCCCCAATTTCAACTAATAAGAAACTGTTGTTCCTTTTATGGTGAAAAAGCTGTCATTCCTTTCATGGGGAGAAGTGGCTTTGTCCTTTGTATTGTTGCACATATGTCTTGGTTGATGGTAGAAACAAGATTTAAAAAGTAAGGGTATCCCCATTCTTGTGACATAGCTATGACATATCAGGCTGTCACAACCTAGTTTCCCTACAATGGAAAGCTTTTATAGCTAAATAGGTTGTAGCACACTTTCAAAATGGTTTCTTTCCTTCATGCTTGTCAGTACACTGTTATTTTTGTAACAGACATCAAATGCAATCAACAATTTGAAACAATTGAATGGAAAAGGTCTTTTATTTTGATTAGTACTGTTGTACTTGAGATTGCTTGAGATTTTAGCCTCTGAATGTATCATTATGGAGTTTTGATATAAAATTTTGCTTTTGTGTTGTGGTACGTACAATTTCATTAGGTGCCTCAACTTTATACAGATTTGGAATAAGCTTTTTCTGATGAATCCCCCCCTTTGAAGTAAATGCGCATGCATACACTAAGCTGTAGTAGAACCGTGCATTTGCATTCATGGAGATCTCAGACAGTTTTTTGTCAATGGGTCTTCCAGTCACCCAACTGGATCATAAGGGGTTTTTAAATTGAAATCAATCTCAACAGTAATCTTCCAAGGCTAATGATTAGGGTTTTTTTTTCTTTTTTTGTTTTAGAGGCAAAAAGGACAGGATGAATAGTTTTTCATTATTATTCCCCCAGTACCTTAGCATTTCAGCTTCATGATACAATCTTTCAGTCTACCCTTCCTTCCAGAGAGAGACTATTTAGCTCAGAACATCTGCATCAAATGCCCTTTTCTGATTTGATCAAGGAGCAAGTATACACCATGGAGAGAGAAAGAAAACCAGCACAGGCATACTCAGTGAAGGTCACCCCTGATATAGTAGGGGTATTTTCTTTCTTCTACAGGTTGGAAAAAGTCAGATGGTCCAGGTTGGCAGGTGACTTCAACTGCCAAGAGAGAAGTTAAATCACTTTTAATCAGTTTGAGAGCAATTTTCTATTTTCATTGTACTTTTCAGACTTCTGTACTGACTTTAAAGCCAAATTATTATCATACTAGATGAGATGAGTACTGTTTTGAATAAATTATGTTTGAAATGGTGACCTCAAATTTTATTATTAATGATTAACCAAATATTCATTACAATAATTCAATTATTTAACCAGGCACCTAACAAACTGTTATGCATCCCTGATCTGAATATTTTTACTACTATTTTCAACAAAAACTTTTCCTTTCATAAAAAGCAATAAAAAAGTATGTTTTTGAAAAGCATTAGCAAAAGCATTGCCTGAACAATAACAGGAAGAATAGAAACAGCTTACATCCCTGCCCCCTAGCCATAACTGCTATGGTCAAACCTTTCCCATCCAAGGTGCCAAGAGCCAATCTACGAGTATTTCACTGCTGCACCATTTTGTCCGACCGTGCAAATAAAAACGAGCAGATGATTGCTTGGCTGCTGCGATGAAATCTCAATAGCTTTAGCATGGTGCTTCCCTGCTATCGGATGGCAGCCGGAGGTGTGTGCTACATTATTTGAAAAAATATCACAAATCCTTCCCTTTTAACCATCTACTTTTATGTGGATCCCCGAGAGGAAAAAAAAAAAGGAATTGAAAAATTAATATGGTAGCGATTTTGTGTAACACTTGGGATCTCTCTTACTAATACGCCTCTGCCTGAGAGCCTCACAGTCAGTTTCCTTTGCTGTCTGTGGTTTCTCCCCACATCCAGCAGGTAGAGCTCTAGTCTTATCAGCATTACTCCTCTCCTCGTCTATTTTTCACCATCATCATCACCCTTCAGCCGCGGAGCTCTGTTACAGCCCTGCTCCTCGGCCTGCCCCCCCTGTGATCAGCCTCCCCCCTGCCTGGCCCCACTCCATCCACTCCGAGGTACACAAGCGCACCCTGACAAGCCTAAATAATCTACTCAGCAGAGCCGACTGGTGTTGTCAAGACGACAGGTGGAAAAAAAAATTGTGGGTCAGATGAATGCATTTGATGAAAGTAAACAAATGTCCAAATGGGAACGTTTGGTACTGGAGAAGAAGGCAGGCTTGAGTACTCCATTTCTGCCTGTTGTCCCTCAAGCAACTTTGAGACATCTGCTGCAATGTCACAGTCATCAGTACCAGTGATATCAGCAACACAGCCAAAGGCCAAGTCCCATGGCGCTGGATATAGAGCTGACTGCGCTTTTAGCCAGAGTGACTTCCGATTATGAGCCTCGTTATACTCCTGCCATCTGAATTATCTATTGAAAATCAAAGTGACATTGGACACCATTCGGATGCCCAATCAGGAGGCACTGAGGGCGTGTCCTCCAGCAGTGTCCAGCAGAGAAACCAACTCCCTGAATGAAGAGTGTGGGTGGAATTCTGAGCTCATGGTAGCACCACATTCTAATACTATAATAACATTATTATTAGTAGTAGTAGTAGTCGTAGTCGTAGTCGTAGTAGTATTGTATACAGCCCTTTTCACATAGTTTTCACAAAGCATTTTC
Source organism: Anguilla rostrata (assembly GCF_018555375.3). Lineage (NCBI taxonomy): Eukaryota > Metazoa > Chordata > Actinopteri > Anguilliformes > Anguillidae > Anguilla > Anguilla rostrata. The sequence goes on along the minus strand of NC_057936.1, from coordinate 55,715,387 downwards.
CTAAAGGAAAGAGCAGCACAATTCAAAGGCACTGGAATGTACTAATAAAGAAAAAAAACTAAAGTAAACACTTAAAGTAAGATACTGTGTACAATGCTAAAAGAGACAACATACAACATATAACCAAAAAGCAAATAGAGATGTAAGTAAGCTCACTTAAGTGTGAGTGCCAAGGCCATTATTTGCTAGCACAGGTATATTAGTATGGAATGTTTTAATATGGGAGGCTAATTTGGAACTTGCAATTTGTTCTTTTTTTATTTTGCAATCCAATTTTATGTTAATTCTTGCTCTTACGGTTGTTACAGCAAAAGGTACTGGATGACAAATAATAATAGCCTTTGATTAATGGAACTTATAATAAATGGTAAAATGGCTGCATTGTGTTGAAACAATTGAAATACTGCAAGCATTATGATAATTGCCACCAATTTTGCAAATAAACCTCATTTGGAGGGCTAATACATTGCTTAATACTTTTGAAAAAATAAAAATAAAAGCTTAAAAGCAAAGCTTAAAATCAGAAATAAAAGCTTAAGGGATACATACATATTATTAGTTGAAGGAGAAAAAACACAGACTTATCAAATCATCCATCTAATACTCCGGCCATCTAAATGCGACAACCTGCACTGTAGATAGTGGAAATACATATAAACAGGGGAGCGACCTTGGTGCTCATTCGTCATAGAACCATAAATCCACAAAGCTAGCAAACTGGAAAGAGTGTCGTGTGACTGACAGGGTCCCTTTTGTTCTCTACATTGTGTTGCTTGCTGACTCCCTGTTACTACAGAACAGAGGCAACATTACCAGATATACTCGTACAGGATACAGTCTGTGGCACTTTGAGCCTGTAGAAAGAAAGAGTGGCCTGAGTAACACAATACATTATAAATATATATTTTTAAACATTATAGCATGTGCCCAGATATTTTTCAGATGTCTTGCTGAAGCCATCTAGATAATTAAATAAGGTACATCTGCCAGGGATAGGCATATCAATATCATAGTATGGTAATGAGGTTAGTGAATTTAACATAAACAATTAAGCAAGGCCTAATATACACTGTACACCACAAATACACCTAAGACACAGCCGGGCATTTTGTATTCATATAATGTATCTAACATGGAAATTTAAGAGTGAAAATATGCAAATCACTTGAAAGCAAGCCCACAGTGGCAAGCTGCTTGTTCGTGGGCTTCTGAGTAAGCAGCAGACAAGTCACTAATCTTTATTTCGCACTGATGTGTCGGGCTAATAATAAGCATCCACTAACAACCCATCCGGATGATATAAGATGAACTGTGCGCAGTTTCTGCTCAAAACTGATGCCTGTGAACAAGCAGTTACCCTTCAATGAGGTGGGAGCTAACATTTATATCTCTGAACGCTGTGAAAATTTTTGTTGTGTATTGGAATTATGCCATCAAGGTGAATCGGTTCAGAAGGCCAGATTTAAAATGAACGATTTAGGAAATGTGAAGCAAAAGTGATTTTAGGGAATTAAGTGAGTCGGTAATCAGACCCTGCGAAAACTGTGGATTGTGTCAAACCACAAAAACTGGAGGTGGAAACTACGTTTCATTTTCATTTTAATTTGCTGTAGAGAAAACAATTAATGATACAAAACAGTACTGATATCATAAATGTATCTATTAATTCAGATGATTTATTTATATGTAATATTATCAATAAGCACACTGCAGTTATGTAAAATAGGACACAACAGTATGATCAGCTCACCTGCTTGCGGCAGGTACCCGAATCACTTGGACTAGTCAGTTAGGGCATGATCATGAATTGAGTTGAGGAGCGTCTTTGGCACTCCCGGCTACAGGGAATCAGATGTGCATCCAAACAGTGATCACTAGAAATCGGATTGTGTGAGTAATCATGCGATTTACATGCGAGGTCAATGGCTGTTATTTTGAAATTATTATGTTGCTTTTATTAAAGCAAATTGAAAATTGATTACCAGTAGGCTTATATGACTTGAACAAAGAGAATGGTCTGTGTGACTAAAGAAAATACCGGCAGTGGTCATTGATCATTTTGAATGTTATCATGTTTGTTGAAAGAGCAAATTAAACATTCTGCAAACTGAATTTCAACTATTATGTTCACAGATGTCATAGATAGCTACTTGAAAAGATTCTGGATAAACAGCATGCATGAAAGATAAGATATTAAGGAAAGCATTTCTACACCAAAAAACACATTTTTTTCAACTTCAGCATTTTTGAAGCTCACATCCTAGTCTAGTTGAGAGACGTTGCTCACTAGCACCAGTGTGGTTGGCTCCAGTATAGGTCTTTCAGCCACCCATTCCAGTGTAGGTCAGTGGTACCAATACACAAACATGCAAAGTAAATAATTTTTTAGAACATCATTGCAATAGGTGCTTTTTAGTCTAATGTCTCTCCATGTGCTGACATATTGTGTCATTTGGTCAATTTTATAATATGTTGTGGATGAATCAGGGACAGTTTACATCATTACGAGTCACTCTGGGAGGGTGGTATCTCACGCTTAGTGGATGACCTGGACTCTACCCGGGCTTCATGACCATATGAGGGTCCCCCCCTTTTCCTTACTGCATAGTCTCTAGCTCCAACTTGTACAACATGGTGCATGAGAACAGCACTTCCGGGATCTGGTCATAAATATTATTTTAATTTAGGACCTTGAGATAGAGCCCTTCCAGTTTACCAGATAGAAACAGTCAGAACTATTTGGGGATAATCATTTGTGTGCATTGCCTGAAATACCCATTTCAGGCAGGGTTACAAAAAGACATGATGGACAACTATGAAATACTGCAAAGAGATCAAGTAGGATTGCTGCAGAGATGCTGCTTTTTCAGATTTAGCAGTTCTGCCGTTACAGCATATAGAGCCGACTCTGTTAATTGGTTTACTTTGAAGCCAGACCGATTGGGGTCCAGGAGGTTTTCTGGGTTATTAAATTCATAACCTTAGTGGATACGTCACATTGATTGGTTTTAGAGAGGAAAAGGAGGAGGGATATCGGGCAATAGTTTCAGACTGTAAGTGGGACCAAAGTTGGTTTTTGGGTAAAGGAGTTGCTCGGGCCTGCTTGAGTTCACTGGGGACACAAGAGATGACTGACAGAAGTGCAAGAACAGATTGGTAAAGTGGCCATGGGAATGTCGTATCATGTATAATGTGGTAATGGTATCATTTATTTTACTATCACAGTAGGATGCTAAGTTAATGGATGTAAAACATTTGTTAAAGCTTTGCCAACCAATGTACAGTTTAATTTATCTAATTAGACACCTTAGCTACAATAATTACCGTAAGTTCATAATGGAGTTAAGCTAAATGAATACTTTGGCAAAAATAAATCCAAAAATCCACATCATTTGCAAAATTGTCACACTACCTCTGTAGACCATTGTAAAACACCAAGTTAAATGTATCATTTTGAGTCTTTCTATACTAATTTGCTTGTGTGAGCATATGCTACTGTTCATCATACATCTTATAAATCAATCCGTTTTTTTTAGGTGACATCCATTCTTTTTCCTCCACTCAAGATACCCCTTGCCTTATTCACTAAAAATAATATTAGGTTTATGGTCAAGCGGAAAGCTGTTTTGTATTATTATTATTATTATTGTTATTATTATTATGCTTGCATTTATTTAATAATAAAATAGATTTAGACAAGGAATTGTGTTGTTTTTCTGTCGACTGCACCGCTTGAATTCTTTAAAGACTAGAATAGAATCCTAATCACCTCTATTGTGGGCACTGGAAACCAGAAGTTTGCCACTATGCTTGTTGCCATGCAAGCTCCCACACGACGATGGCTGTAACAGGTGCGTAGTCTGAAGGCTGCCTCCCTGCACTGTGCTGCAACAGCAGGACCTCCCTGCCTCAGGCTATTCTCGCCATCTGTGTGAAGAAGGTGACAAGACCGGCTTCTGGCAATTCCCATCAAACCTCTCCCCTCCACTCTCCTCCTCTCACATTGTCACACTGTCGCTTAGATGGAACCACTTGCATGGTGTCTTCCTACCTGAATTTTAAAATACAGGCCTTACCCATCCAGTGTATGGATAGCATTGTTTCATAATTGAGTCTGTCTGGACTTGCCAGCCATGGAAAACCATCAACCCTAAAGAAAGTAAAGGAGTTCACTTTCTGCTCCTCTTACAGCAGGGAGTCCAGTCCTGCTTTGGTATTCATAGAAGTGCCTTTCACACCTTTGCACTCAAAAGGTCAAGACCTTGCCAACACCGAGTAATATTAAAGATAATGTTCCGTTTCTGATCAAAGCCATAATATTAACAGATCGAGCAGACAGAACTCCACTTGTTTTGCTAACACATTCATCAAGTTACATTGTTTTCTTACTACTACAAAGGACAAGAAGGTAAACAGAAGTAACACCAAATAAATCATACCTCACTAACTAGGTACTCTGTAAACACTGCCACCAACATACAGTCATATAGTCATGCAAAAGTTTCTAAAATTCCTGTAGGTGTATGTGCACATCAAATTGTAGCAGGATGTTAGCCGTTATTGGTCACATTTCTTCATGAGCAAGTTACTTACAAGTTAATAAAATCATACCTTATTGGGGCTGCATATTTCTTGGTCTTCTTGTACTTCCATTACTTTCATTAGCTGAATTTAAGATGTGACAGCTAATTATTTAAAAAAACAGCATTTGGCACTGTCATGTGAGTGCTAGCAATATAGTATGTTAAAATAATTGTTGTATGAACAAAAGAGGCCACTAGCTAATATGGAAATGTTCATGTGTAGAAATGGGTTTCCGCTATGGTATTGTGGAAATAATTTAATAACTAAGGTGCCTGCACTAGCTTAGCAGCTATAGTCTACCTCAAGAGCTTCTCAGCAGGGTGTTACTGGGGGGAGTATACTGCCACTATAGTGTCTACCAGGGTTTGGACCAGTTCCATTTCAATTCAGTCAGTTCAGGAAATGAATTGAAAATGCCCATAATGTTCAATGAGATATTTACAATGAGTGAATAGAATTTTTCAATTAATTTCCTGAATTGACTAAATTAAAATGGAAATGACCCCAACCCTGGTGTCTGCAGACTCTTCCCTGTTAGAGTGAGGTGCAGTGTGTGAAATTGCATTGGAAATGGGGGGTCCATCTGGGCATCTATCCTTGGAAAATTCCTCCACATGATTGTACTGGAGCTGAAGTCCATTCACCTTCCTCTAAAGAACATCACTCCAGTCCTGCAAGGCTAGGATATGTTGGACAGGTCCAGCAGTTTGGCAAAAGATGAGTATCACAAGAAAGCAAGTGTGTTCCTGGTCACTCTAAGTGGTCGCTCAAGCTATGGTACATACATTACAATTTGGAAAGTTGTATGTTTTGTCAATCCACAGATACTGTTCTAGGCTTCCAGTAGACAGTTCAGGGTCATATGAAGGTTAAAGCTTACTTTGTGCAGGAGGCACTGCCCACCACTGTTAGAGACCAGTCCATACACTTGTTCCCATTCCATTCTCTGTCCTTTATACCAGATGAGGCTCCCCATATTGATATTTTATGTATGATTCATGTGTGATGCTCTTGCTTCCTACAGATACATGGAGCAAATCAAGACATACAAGTCAATTCATCAGCTCATTGTCCATTGTTATGCTAAGATCCTGGGTAAACCTTACCTTGAAAGCTGATGGTCTGACTTGACAATTGTAAGAATCAATTTATTTTAAAAGTGAGCTGTCTGTCCTGTTCCTCCTTCAGTGATTGCATATGCCAGTAGGAGTGGGGTGGCTTTATGGGTTTTACTCTGATTTTACTCTGATTTTATCCTTGCTGGAGGCATGGGTTGTTGGCAAAAAGGTGGAAACTTCCGAATAGGTGTGGATCTTGGTATTGGCATGGAACTCTGAGAGAAAGACATCAACAAAGGGTGACTGTGGTCAGTTTGACACACTCCTGGAACATGACACGTATTTGTTTCAATGGCAAGGTCAATGTTAAGCACTACTTAATGATTCTGAGTGATTACCTTCATGTTGCAGCATTTCTTTCCTGCCAGGAGTGGTGTCTTCCAGATTGAGAAAGTTAGTATCCAAAGAGCATGTTTTTACCATTTTAATCGGTAGGTTTATGATAACGGAGAGATCAACAGGACATGAGTCGATTGCATTTCTTGTGGGAAAATGGTGCTGTATCCTTAAGGTACAATTCCAGATACTGGTAGATTCTAAACTTCTGGTTTTCAGTGATCCATATTGGTGTTTCCACCTTTTTGGCCATACTTGTATATTCTGCAACTATGTAGGATATGTTATCAATGTTTTCCCCACTGTTGCCACCACATATTTTCTTTTTGTCCTGAGGACACAGTTTAGGGGAATATGCATGTTGGCATGTATTACAGAAAAGAAAAACTCATCCTGTGTTGCTAAGGCAGCAACATTGTACTTCCTTAGACTGCCAAATGGCTGTCCACTGCTGCTTCCTGCAGCAGCAACCCACATGTCCCAGGAGAGTTCTCATCCAAGCACTCCGTAAGATCAGTCCTGTTCAGCTTCAGCCATCAACCAGGGGAATATTTCAGGGGAATATTTCATGGGAATGTTTCAGGGGAATGTTTCAGGGAGGCGTGGCTGCTGCTTTGAAAAGATGTTACTGGACATTATAACTTAAGTTGTACCACCCCAATTATTTAACAATTAGTATGGATCAGGAGAATATTTCAAATATATATTCGTAAAGCTGAAAAATCAAACCAGTAATTATATCTTTTATGTCCTAATTCAAATCTCTCTGCACTTTTCAATGTTTAAATTTGATGTTTTTAAATGGTTATTTTTACTATAATTTTAATATTTTGATGGTTCATATTGTCATTGTCCAAAACTGTAAGTGCTGCTTTTCTAGGCCAGGTCTCTCTTGCAAAAGAGAGACAAGACTAACCGGGTAAAGTTTAAATAAAATTAGAAGCTCTCAGGAAAAATTACTGGTCTGACAAATTTTTTCACTTAAGAATGGTATCTAAGCCATTCAAAATTAAAAGCCAGCATTCAGCTTGAAGAAGTTCACACAGAATATATGTTTACTGTCTTGCATTTTTTGTTTGGTACAATATGTTGGTAACAATATGCTATGAAAACAGGAATTATGTTTTTCATTACATTCATTTTCATTTGAGAGTAACCACTGCCATGAACAAGGCATAATTTTGAACAATTCCCTTAGACCTCTGAATGATCTATTGCAATGCAGCTGACTCACTTTATATCGAGGTATATCGCCATGGTAACTTACACTGCACAGTAACCTGGTCCAGGGCATGTTATCGGATTGAAACATATAAAAGCACCGCCCGTTGACCAATTCACTTGCAGAAGGCCGTCTCCACACCTGAAAGATGCCGTAGGGCTTGGAGGTGTTTTTCCAGGGTGGAGATTATTTAGATGCCAAATTAATTTGTTGGTTTTCACAGTGGATACACTAAACTAAAGATATAGATTATCAACTGAGGGAGTACAGTACATATGCAAGCTTCTTGAACTGTACGCGTCCCTATATACTTCCCTTAATTATAAGACCATGGCTGAAGTTTCATACTTCTTGAGGTTATGAATAAACTGTGGTCTGATTACTTCAGGCAATATTTTATATAACATGTATCATGTGTAAGGTTTAGAATCTCTTTAATGAGCAGTTGTCACATTAGAAATAAACTGTAGGACAATTAGTGAGTGTAGATTTATTTGTTAGTAGTGGGAAGGTAAATGAGATATATTAACTAACAAATTTACACTATTGGCATTTTATTTTGTTTTTTTTTTTTTGGCCCCTGGCTTTGTTGTTGGCGGCAGCATTGTTACTTCTGGACATTTTGATTGTTTTATGTTCTTCGTATTCCTCCATTACATCCGTCCACATCCGTCCCTTTTCCTCGGATGAGAAATGCGCTATTCGGGTACGGTCCGTGCTGTACTGCTATATTTTTTGCTTTTATTGGAATGCACGCGCACGGAGATTAATTAACAAAGCTCATATTCACTTAAAAAGTTGATAACCACCTTCGTTATACCGTTTAAGCCTGATTGCGGTTGTTAGGTTTTGTGAAGCTAGTTAACGCAAAGAATCCCTGGGAATGTTAAGCTTCCTTCCTACTATGCCCCCCTGGTTCAGATTTACAAGAGTGTTTATTTGTGGAAGGACGCCATCTTGTGTTAAAACTGTAATATGGCCAGTTCCAGCTGTGCTACACCAAAATGTGTAAAGTTCCTGTTTAATAAAAAGCATCAATAAACTTGAAGACCATTTCTGCCATTACACAGTTCATTTCTATTATAAGGGCATAGATGCAAATTATGATTCCTCAAAATCAAAGTATCAAACACCTAAATATTAACCTTATATAAAAGATGTTGGGTTAGTATAATTACTGGCAGATATAACAGTGTAAAAATGCATTCTATTGAACGGTATAAGTAATTATTTTTTGTAAAATTAAAAAATAAACAATTTCTCTATCATTAGCAGATCAAAAGGGTATTATGTTATAGCTCTTGCTGAGAATTCCATTTTAACATTTAAACTGAAATGTTTTGTTTGCAGCAAAATAGACAAATAAAATGGGGATTGTGCAATTAAATGTTATTTTTATCATCTTTTTCTCTAGAATTTAAATCACATTTAACTCAGACCCCTGTAACTGAAATCTTTAAAAGCATTATGGCTTCTTAATTGCATCTCGTGGTCGTTGCATTAATCGCAGTGCTTAACAGGTTGAGCGATACCCTGTAGAAATGTATAAACAGTGCACAGCTGAATTGATCCTCTTCCATTAACTACTCCCACGCCTTATTCATGGCCTAAATTTGCAACGATACCTAAGGAAAGAACACATAATTTCAGTCCGTTTTTCTCTGATGCTTTTATTCTTACGTATTTTTTTTATCAGACCTTTACTGCATCCACTTTTTATTTTATTAAAACATCAAACTGTTACTTACATCTCCCATTTCAGAGAAATTCACTCCCACCAGAGTTCTACACCCTTCGCTTCCTTTAAAGCATGAGCTTGTCGCCCATCGTCTGAAATCTTTTCCGTCCATATACGGGAAATCTTCAGATGACCTCAGTTTGTTCTGACTCATCGACACGAAAGACACTCCTTGCAGTCTGGCAGGCCTAATAACCATCAGCCAAATGCTTCATACCATCAGTGTAGGCCCAGGCATAGCCAGGCAATGGTCTGTCTCTCCCTCTCTGTCAAACACCCACTTCATAAAACTTAAGCAATAAGACAGTATTCGTGAGGGTGAGTCCAAGGGTAAAAGAAATGCTATGCGCAGAGGAAAACAGAAAAAGAAACCTTTTGAACTCGACTGAACTCCTTTTGAACCGTGATGTCTTCCCTCTCTCATTTCCAATAGAGGCACTCAACCAGTTATGAATACGTTTAAAGAGTGCCTTTCCCTTTTTATAGTTCAGTGACATACCATTAAACTGAGGGTTCTTTTAATTTAAAAAATCTCAAATAGCTGAAAAAAATCAAATTTCCTCTCGAATGAGGCAAGTAGCAATTGCGGAATGGTCAGAAGCCTCTTCCAGCCTGGCTGTCTGCAACTTCAAAGAGCGTCGCTGTACCAGAGCGCAGCCATCTTAATTTCAAAAACAAGACATTCCAGCGATTCCTAACCGTTGATCAAGTTCCCTGATTGAGTTCAGGCCCTGAAGACTCCCCTCTGGGATGTGGCAGGGATCTGACGCCATGCCTGGGGAAGTCGTGTTGCAGACGGCTGCAGATCAACCCTCATTCTGCTGAACATTTACAGCCTTGTTATATGGGACAAAGCACACAGAGGCCTCTGAGCATAAAAACTGCATCAAAGCCTTTTCAAAAAACATTTGATGTAGTGATATAAAACTAAATTGCTCATTTTTAAGTTTTTTTTATAGGAAAGCTGCTGTTTCAAGAGCATCTGGTTACTGTGTGTGAATATGATTTGACACATGCATGTTTACTTTTCAAAAAATCTATTTGTTTGTATATACCATACTGCAGAAAAACATGGATGTCACAACCAATAAATCTATACTTGTCAATATCCTATCAGGATAACTTTTGGCTCTGTTGATGTGAAAATTGGTAATACAGGACCCAAGGCTGCAACAGGCAAAATTAAAACATAAAAGGGTTGCACGTCGTTCTGTTTTAGCATATATTGTTTTTGGTGGGAAAGTTTTCAAGCATGTTATCGTAGACGAAACCTGAAAATAAAATAAATAAAAAAAACCCTAGAAAGTACACTTCACGTTTACATTACTGGGCACCACAGCCAAGGATAGAAACGCTGAGATGTAGTTTAGGGAATTTTAAGGACACATTGGGTAATATGTGAAGATAAGGAAAAGAATGACCAAAGAGCATCTGGTAAGAGAAAGAGCCAACTAAGGCACAGGTGGCACCTCTGCCTGGCCAGCTGACTCCACTGAGCAACACTTTTAATCTGGCCCCCTACTACCTGACTCCCAGTTTTACCATTTAAGCAGGTGACACTGGATCCCATTCATCAATCTTCATAATAGGTTTTTGTTTGTAGCTACTTTACCGAGTTGACTGACCCACACACTCAACAAGAAGCACATGCAGCTTTCAATTTAATAATAATCAGATTTGTAAATTGAAAATAAGTACGTGCCTTGTTACAATTCCTGTCATAGGTTTGTGTTTACATTTGTCTCTGTTGTGTGTGTTTCTGGGTGACGACTCGACTGCCACAAAAAGAGCATCTCCTTCTTTTGACAAAATGTTGAAGTTTACGTGGGTACATTTTTTATGCCGTTACAATTTTTCAACTACCATCCTGTGTTTAGCTGTGAATTAATTGTAACATATCTTATTTTAAACTGTAATCTCTGGACAATCAGTAGAATATGTTTTTATTCTACTGATTGTTTTTATACCTTATATCAGTTTTTATACCTTAGCAACTCACCAACACATATGATATATGTTTTCAGACCTTTCCATTTAAAAAAAAAAGCACAGTGGTTAGCTTGACCACCTCTCATCTATGAGACACAAGCCTTGCCAGAACATTGCTCACCACAATATTATTCATTAATTGTACAACGTAAGATTCATTGCTTAACATTTTCGATGCTACAATAGCCAGCTTCCCCTCACGCTATGTTCAGCACACAACACCACACACAAACACACATTGCGAGATAACCTGGCACCCACTTTTGATGGGAGTTTCCATCAAAAGCAACTAGTGAAGTCGTGTCATGTTTTGGGTTTGTATTGCAGTTTGCCCTTCTGGACTCTAGATGGGGTTTCAGATTATCTATTGCACCTTTAAGACTTTTTTTTCTGGATGAGTATGAAAGGCTTTTCTTGAACAAACTAATTTCTCAGATGAAGAGATACATCTATAACTGCATTTCCATTGGAGTTTAAACCAAACACCCTCAGGTATTGCTGCTTCCAAATTGATTTGTTGGGGGGGGGATGTGGTATTTAATCTTTAGAGATTTTAAATAATTATTGTCAAGTGAAAATTACTAATTTTTTTAATGCTTCCATCATAAGAGGGCGTTTTCCAACCTTTTTCTATTATGAAAAATAGCATTTTTATGAAGAAGGCAAGTTATTTTTATGTATCCAGCTAATGAACTTCATTTGCATATAACAGTCACTTGCTTTAGTGAAGTCACATACACTCACCAGCCACTTCATTAGGTACTTGCTAGTACCGGGTGTGGTCTTCTGCTGCTGTAGCCCATCTGCTTCAAGGTTTGACGTGTTGTGTGTTCAGAGATGCTTTTCTGCATACCTCGGTTGTAACGAGTGGTTATTTGAGTTACTGTTGCCTTTCTATCAGCTCGAACCAGTCTGGCCATTCTCCTCTGACCTCTGCCATCAACAAGGCATTTTTGCCCAGAGAACTGCCACTCACTGGATATTTTCTCTTTTACGGACCATTCTCTGTAAACTCTAGAGTTGGTTGCGCGTGAAAATCCCAGTAGTTTCTGAAATACTCAAACCAGCCCATCTGGCACCAACAACCATGCCACGTTCAAAGTCACTTAAATCACCTTTCTTCCCCATTCTGATGCCTAAATGATTGGCTGATTAGAATTTTGTGTTAACGAGCAGTTGAACAGGTGTACCTAATGAAGTGGCCGGTGAGTGTATATTTGTGGCAAAAGTTAAAAAGGGTGGAAAGTGTAACTTCTTTAAAATGTTCTCTAAGATTTCATCCTTTCATATGATTATAAACGAGCAACAGTGGTATACAAAGTCTAGGGCACCCCTCATCAGAAAGCATGATTTTTTAATCTACATGAAGAGAAGTTAATACACCTTCTGCAGGGAACAAATTTAAACACGACACAGTTATGCAAATGTTAATGCACAATCACTATTCATTTGCTGAATTTAACAATTCAAAAAACATAAAACAGTGAATGTGAAATGTGCAAAAGTTTAGACACCCTTCCATTCGATCCATTACAACCTACTTTTTAAAAACTTGATGGACTCATTAGATTGGCTTTAATCTAAGCCAGGTGAGGACAATTCCAGAGCTTAATGAATGAATGAATGAATGAATGAATGAATCATTGCATTTACATAGCACTCTTTATGCCAATTAAATCAGGGGATGATTAGGTGGCAAGTTGGAGAGAGCCAGATTGGGATTTTAGCCAGGACACCGGGGAACCCCCTACTCTTTGCAACAAGTGTCATGGGATCTTTAATGACCACTGTGAGTCAGGACCTCGGTTTAACGTCTCATCCGAAAGACGGCATCTCCTACAGTTCAGTGTCCCCGTCACTGCACTGGGGCATTGGGGTTTATTTGACCAGAGGGAAGATTGCCCCCTGCTGGCCCACCAACACCACTTCCAGCAGCAACCCAGTATTCCCTGGTGGTCTCCCATCCAAGTACTAACCAAGCTCACGCTTGCTTAGCTTCAGCCATTCAGCAGAAGCAGGGTGCATGGTGGTATGGCTGCTGGCTTAATAAATACTGTCACCCTTCTAACCTCTCATGCTGTTGTGTTTGCTGATAACAACCATGGGCTTCCCTAAGCAGCTGACTGAAGACCTGAAATAATGGCTATAAGAATATATCTGAATGCCTCCAGCTTGGAATTTACATATGAACACAGGCTAATTAAGTGCCTGAAGTTAAAGGGAACTGTTGAAGTCAAGGCAAGATTTGGAAGACCAAGAAAAATCTGCGAAAGAACTGCTCATCTGGTCAGGTATGCAAAGCAAAACCCACATATGACAGCAAAGGACCTGCATAAAGGCTTAGCTGACAGCTGAGTAGTGACGCACGGGTCCACTGTGAAATGTTGCTCACACAAAAATGATCTACAAAGAAGAGTTGTCAGAAAGAAACCTTTCCTGCAATTTCATCACAAAAGCCAACATCTGAAGAATGTAACGTAAAACTTGAAACAAATCCAGAGATTGAAACAAAGTGCTGTGGACTTAACAAAACATTGAACAGATTTTATTTTTCTTAAACGAATTCTTTGTCCACGAACACCTAAGAAACGTTTGGAGAAAAACGGAAAGCGTTTGAAAAAAGAACACCCTACCCACTGTTAAGCATGGGGGTGGATGCATTGTGCTTTGAGGTTGTGTGGCAGCCAGTGGCACAGGGAATACTGCGTGGGTAGAAGGCAGAATGGCCCAACTAAATAACAACAAATCCTGGAAGCTAATGTCCCAGAGTCAGTAACACCTGTATAATAAGAAAGCCCACCGCTGTTTGGTGGTTTTTGGAAAAGGTATAATTTGGCTCAGGATATGCAAAATAGCTGCCCAGAAAATGCACTAAACCAGTCCAAGTGGAGTAGTACAGGCTGTCTGTCATCTATGGAGGAGGTTAACCTCCAACTGTTCTTATTTTATCCACTGGCTAGGTTGAGCACAGAATGCTAGCTAGCGCAGCACAAAATGGTGAAATATCCCACTTTTTGAAAGGAAGCAACCTTGTGGGAAACCAGGGCATATGCTCCCTCAGATTTTAGATTCTGGCCTCATATTTTATTTTTATTTGTCATTTGTAATAATAATGCATGATGATATCAGATTAAACGAGTCAAACGTATTCTTCTAAATATGGCTGAGAGAAAAAACTTCAGTAAACTTCAGCAAAACCCTAATTGCAACATAGACAATACTCAGTGAACCAAGGCAGAATGAGGGATGCTTTTGGAGCAATGCAGACAGACAAAAGGTCAGCACCTAAGCACCTTCAACACTGAAGCCACTTTTGCTTTGTCTCTCTCTCTCACTCTTTCACTCTCTTTGTCTGCAGTAAATGAATTTGCATCACAAATGTTTTCAGTGGGGCAATAGGGGTTGCGTCAATGAAAATATTAGCCAGTGCGTGTGCAAGTTTTCCTGCCGAAGAACTCGCATTTTGGTCACCAAGGCCAACTGTTACGCAATGCCTCTTTGCTAGTTTCGTGGTGAACATTCTGAACGTTGACATGACAGGCACTGTTCTGGTTAGCTGGCTAAGGAAATAGAAGTAGGCAGACAGTTCCATTCGGGTTCCACACCTTCGTCTGCACAGTGTGTCCAGCGAACACTTTGTGGATGGTAGAACACATTATGACTTCCCTGGTGTCCATCCTCTTCGCGTAAAACTTCTGCCCACTCCTGAACCTGTCTGCTTTATTCAGGAGAGCACTGGCCTTCATAGGTGGGAAACTTCATATGTGGGGCGACATAGCTCAGAAGGTAAGAGCGGTTGTCTGGCAGTCGGAGGGTTGCCGGTTCGATCCCCCGCCCTGGGCGTGTTGAAGTGTCCCTGAGCAAGACACCTAACCCCTAATTGCTCCCAATGAGTTGATTGGTACCTTGCATGGCAGCCTTGCACCATTGGTGTGTGAGTGTGTGTGTGAATGGGTGAATGAGAGGCATCAATTGTAAAAAGCACGTTGGATAAAACGCTATATAAATGCAGTCTGTTTACCAAATCCTGGTGATTCTTTGGGATTTTTCCACAACCCCCTAACTTCTTATGGTGGAGGTTCTGGAACTGAGTTGTGCTTGAACAGAAATGATACACTTGACATGGTACCCGGTTCCAAGATGGGATACTTTATTAGGTCCATCACAGCAACTCAGCCCCGTCCCGGATGGCAAAGCACACTTTCCTGTGTAGATGTTGAAATCACAGGTGTACCCACTTGAGGCATTAGCTAGCATGAAGATCATGAACTTGTCAGTTTAGACTTCATGCACTGCTTTAGCCCAATTCTTGATTATTTTGTGGGTACCATGTACTCAGCAATGAAGAGATTCTGATGAGGATGATAAAAAGGTCTTGCAGGACAGGAGGATGGAGTCAAGTAGAGGTCAGAGCCATCACGCCTCAGAGTTTGCCTCTTCCTGTCATTGCCTGCATCATCATCAGAGTCACTGATGGCCTCATACCACTTCCTGCTCATTGCTGAGGGACAGAAAGGGAGGAGGTACGGCTCTCCTCAACTCCCATAATCCTGCACAGAATGGGTCTTCACAAGCCCCAAAAGGAATACCCCCAGGTATTTGTATATTTATTGGATGGACACAGGACGCAAAGAATACTTATTTCCCAGTAAATTTCTTCTCCCTCTCCCTCTGTCTGCTCTTCTGTCATGTCCATTTGACAGTCCTGGTATCTGTGCAGGCTGGAATCGGTGCAGCAGAGGAATGTCAGGATCAGGGGCTGACATTTACCTGTCCTCAGAGTTAGCTGCAGCAGGGTGGGTGTGCTGGACCTTTTGCTGTAGACCTTGAGGTGTAAGCGATTGGATCATCTCTTCTTAGGAGGGGGGCACTGTTGAAGTGGTGGGGGTGGATGTTGAAGCAGAGGGGATGACTTAACTGTCCAATGCTGAAAAACGATGAATAATTTTAACAATAAGATAAATGCACAGGTTATGAATATGCAGTATATTCAATGTCTGCTATCAGCAGAATAACTGTTTCTGCATGTTTATCTGGCAAATATTTGATAGCTAACTTTGTTGCAGCTGATCACTCTTTACAAGCCCTCTTTATTTTATATATGTATGTGTTTGTGTGTGAATATATATATATGTATACACACACACACACACACACACACACACACACACGTTTGTATTGCTATACTTGTGAGGACTTCCCATTGACTTACATTCATTCTGTAACCTCTAACCCTAACCCTAACCCTAACCCAAGCCACTACATGCCTAACCTTAACCCTAACCTTAACCTAATTGTAACCCTAACCGCAAAACAGCCTCTTGAACTTGTGGGGACCAGCAAAAGGTCCCCACCTTGCGTAATTTTCCTCATCTTTCTAGCCTTGTGGGGACATTTGGTTCTTACAAAGATAGTATTACATGCCCACATACACACACACACACACACACACACACACAGTTTATAAGCTCTGCAGGCTTGTTTAGGTCCTTCTAAGCAAACTGTAACCCGTCCAACCTGTTTTTGCGGCCAACTAGTGTTTTGCATGGTTGTAGATGTCTTCCTTAGCCTATAACAGGCCCTTTGTAATTACTGAGCCGTTTGCCCAGGAAGGCAGTAGTTGTAATTTCAATACTTGACACAAGATGGGGCTGTTGCCAAACAAAAAAGACCTCGAGCAACCAATTTTTTACTAAATGAAGTAATTCATTTTTGAGTGCCTATATATCATATAGTAACTAGATAATGGTAACATAACCTATACTATAATAAATATATACATTTAATATTTAAGCAAAATTATGTTTGCTTATGTAAGCTTTGGCGTGTGTTGTGATATTTTTAAAAAAATACAGATCAGAAATGCATTATATATGGAATACGTTTTATCATTTGAAAATTTAGAAATTTTATTAATAAATGAAATAAATGTAACAGTAAATTTAAATAATAAATTATAGATTATAAATTATAGCATACTAGATATACGTTGTTAAATATCATTTGAGAAAATAGTTAGCTATTTAATTCTGTTGCGCTGTCTTCTGACAGACGGTGGCGCATTTCATATATCCACAGTACTACAGAAAAGTCGCTTTCCGAAGTGGAGTCTACTAAGCGTTGCTCTTCACGGAACACCAAATTTAAAATGGAGACTGAAAAGGCTTACAATTGGAATTCCGTCAAACAGTCTTAAACAAATTAATATAAGGTTTGTGTGATGCAAAAACTGTTGGCAAGCAAGTTTTTTTTTTTTTTTTTTTTAGGTAGGCCTGTATTTTCACTGTTTATCCTTATGCATGAGCAAAATATGTTTCTATATGGCAATTCAATTGTGAACAATTCCAGAAGTGCAACTTGTATTCAGAATTTCATTATTCATTGTTCATAATAGTTGTTCCATAAGCAGCAAAATATGCGTTGAGCAACCTTAACTACGATATAACCTAGATTTCAAACATACTTTTAATTTGAGAAAATAAAAACTTCTGGATTCATTGTGGTTTGTTAATTCAAAGGAAGTTCAATAAAGCGTAGAGTTGATCTAGAGTTCAGTTTCAGGGCAACTATAATATTTTTCCATTTTATGAGACCGCAAGGCACTATATTATCGTAGGCTATAGTGTGGTCTGCTTTTACGCTCACACAAAAAAATCTCAGCGAACTAGAAACACAGCCTTTGATTTCCAGGGAACAAATACAATGTCGTAGGCTACATTGTAAAATGTCTTGGTCTTGTCTCAGTCTCCCCTTAACTATGTATATGTACAGTAACAATGGCTGTATTTTGAGTCAATAGCATCATGGAGTACGAGTAGGCTAATGGTAATAGCAAACAGTGCCACTGAACAAATGTGTGATTTGTTTATTATATAGCCAGCAAAGAGAAGGCTACTGGTTGCATTAGTTAAATACTTA
This sequence comes from Anguilla rostrata, assembly GCF_018555375.3. Classification (NCBI taxonomy): domain Eukaryota; kingdom Metazoa; phylum Chordata; class Actinopteri; order Anguilliformes; family Anguillidae; genus Anguilla; species Anguilla rostrata. The sequence continues at coordinate 55,697,482 of NC_057936.1, read as the reverse complement.
ACATGAAGTACACTATAACACGAACAGCCTGAAGCGAAACTGTTAAAAAATACAATGACTCTTACTTTTTCGTCTTAAAATAAATAGCTCTATCAGCCTAAAAAAAATAACTAAGAGAATAAGCGTACTCAATTTTCTTAGTACTTTGACAGCTCCTGTTGTCTGTTGGAAAGCCCATCACTCAATGCGTCTTGATTGAACAGTAAATTGCTCCGTGTTCTCTGGAGACAAGTGCTTGGGGCGCGCTTTTAACGACGAACGCCTTGGCAATGACGACGAAGTGTTGGAAATAACTTTTATGTATAACTTTGTTCCTTATGTAATTGTAATAAAATAAATTCAACAACATTAATTTAAGATAACAGGTCCAGGTTTTGTGCGCTCTTCGAACTTTGGGTGGAGGTTGACATGCGCGTTTGACACTTGGACACATTGGAATGTGACATTAGGTTATCCTTGTCCGCCCACTGTACAAAAAATGTTTTGTTACCCTCTTACGACTCACCAAGCCATAAACCTTTATTCATTACATCCATCTGTTACTATGTATTGTGAACAAGTCATTATTATGTTTTATGACAACTTTTGGCACATAACAACAGAGTTTTTTGTTTTTAATTAAACTGGGATTAGCGAGACCAATTAAATGATCTCACTACGAAAGCCCCCTTTTATTAAATTGCACGGCAGATATATTAAGTTTCACTGACACCGGGTCCCGAGAAAAGCATAATGATGCAAAAATATATAGACTAATTGTTGGCCTATGCGATTCACTAGGTCTCCTGACTCATCAAGATTTGGACTTGGAGGGACAGTTGAGAACCTATTTAAAACGCGGAGATGATTATTAGAGTTGCATGTAGATGGTCGACTCACATATGTAAATACAATTAGAAAGGGGATTTGATATTATTATAACAAACACGACTATACTTTAATAAACGTGTCTTGACGGGCCGCGTCGGGAGTTAGGAATTCTTTTTTCTATTTTCTATTAAATGAACAGGACCGACTGCATACTGTCAATCCTCCACTTGTGTTTACACTGTTATATTTGGTGGAAGAAAGTAAACACTTTAACTCTGCCAAGCAAAGAGGGTAGACGGATTATGTTTCCATGGCATCAAATTTCAGGAGCCCTGCAATCTTAATTTGAAAATACAGTGAACTTGCACATTGTCGTCTTTCAGTACCCTGGAGTTGCGCCATCGTGCACATTTGCAAAGACCAATGTTTGTTAATGCATCTCTTTTATATACTTAAACAAATACAGGGGGAAATGGTAAATACGTTGTGGGGGCATTGTGATTTCTGCTCTAATGATTTCTGGTTTGTTCATGTTGGTTGGTAATGGTTTAAAAAAGTAGGTACAAAGTGTTTAGGAAAATAGTTTCTGTCACAATGCAATTGCATTGACCTTTAAAACGAAAAAGTAAGAAAATTAAAGGCAATGCTGTGCTTCAAGATTTCCTGTTGTAGTTACTCCCTCCCTTGGGAACAGAGTGCCCACTTTAAATAACAATTTTGAGAAAGATAGGCTATTTTGATTAATTCTCGTTTTTCCCCCAGATGAAATCAAAAGAAATCACGGTTGTATCTGCAAAAGGTGCCAGTCACCACTTGTTATGTAACACTATTCGTTGATGAGACCTGAAGTCAGATTGTTTTTTTTTTTTCTTACTGTGCGATCAGCTCCTTAATAGAGAAAAGATAAATAAGTATAAGTAAATAAACCTGTGTGCATTTTTTGCATGATTTGTTGCTTAGTTGTGACGGGTATACTCAAAGGAACCGTTGTTCAAGTGATGCACGTTTTATTATGCAGATTTTGCTTATGTATTTTAAAAATATTGAGTTCGTTTTATTGAAATAATAGCAATTTATACGTATGATAAGATATTTACGGTGAATTCAACAGGAATATTCTTGTTAACGGGATGTAAACACAACAGAGCCTACTGTTATATAAACTATATCAACAGAGTCGGTTACTGCAGTTTACACCCTAACTGCAAAGCGGAACGCCAGGCCATCGAGAGGAAAAAAAGCATGTTCTAATTTATTACATTTATTGCAAAAATGTTAGGGATCGCATATACTACATTTTTAATATCTTCAGACGAACCTTAAACAATTGCTTTATCTTTAAAATGTGCTATGTTAAACATTTTAGTTCTATCAAAGTAAGAATAGAAAAACAAGGACTGTGTGCGGCGTGAAAACTTGAGACTATTAAAGTCTCTATTTTTACTTTTATGTAGTATTGCTTTAATCATATACGTGGAATTTATATTTTAATACCATGAAATAGAAAAGGCCAAAACAGACTGTCTAGTTACTCAGATATGTAGTGGACAAAAATAAAACATAGTAAAAATAAATAAATGAAGTTGATGCACGGGAATTTAAATAACAGAATATTACACTACAAAAGTTTTAACATTATGATTAATGTCAGTAAGACTGGTCACAGTCATTTGCAAACAAGTATCATACCATGTATTATTATTATTATTATTTATTATTCTTAGGCTATTACTACTAATAATAATAATAATAATAATAATACTACAATTATTACTGCTACAACCTCTACTATTTCCGCACCACTACACTAAGCGGAATGGGTAAACATTCTATTTATTGGCCTCTTTCAACAATGGTAAAAATACAACAAAATAACTGGTACAAAACAAAGCTTGGTTCAGAGCTCAACTGCGCGCGTGTGTAAGAGTGCGTGTGACGTGAAAGAAAGGACAGTAAGATGGAATGGGCCCTCTTCATTTTGTAGAAAATAACATTTATTTCTAGCAAATGCCACACATAATGTGACTGTACAGCTGAAAACATTAGGAAAGCAAAACGTAGTTCAGCACAGACAATAATGCAGTTGCACCAAATAGAACTATATTGTCGCTGATTATGTTGGGTACATTTACAAATATAATATAATTATCTAGAAATGCAATATACAATATATTGTTGAGAGACAAGAAGACACAAAAACAAAACAAGAAATGCCTAAACTTCATTAGTTAAATTTGAAATGTCAGGCTTTCGGCTATAATATTGAACACAAAAAGAAATCCAGCTACACATTAGAGAAATAACTTAGAAATACTTTAATTTGTTTAAAATGGGGTCACACTTAAGACTGATACTGAATTAAGCCCCATAATGATGACATTAGTAACTAGAGATTCAATAACTTTAAAATAGAAAGAACATTAAAATAACAGTTAAAAGATATTACAAAATTGCACCGAGGAACTCTAGACTTCAGCGGATGGTCATCCGGTGACCCTCCGCTTCTAAAGTTATCTTTAAGAATTGGATCCAAATATAAAATCAAACTGGAATCCCACAAATAACAAGACTGATACTGAGAGCGTGTTTCTTTTCTTTTTTCATTTTGTATATTTATTATGCTTCATTGGTTACCGGGAATCAGCACTGGTCCACTTGTAATCAAATTAATTTTGATCCAATCTATCACAATACCTAAAATGATTAAGAGCCACCATCATGTATTAAATTAAAATTTTCAGCTGCGCGCTATTCTCAAATAACCACCTTAAACATTGCGTTTCAGGCATTTACGACGTTGCTCAGAAAAGCCTATTACGGTGGTGTTGGTCTTATTTTGTGATTAGCGGGCGCATATCGACTTCGGTACAATTCCAGCTAGTTAACGTATTGCTGATATTGTATTTCTTGTCGGTTTTGGGCAAACCTCTGAAATGTTTTCTTTACAGACATTTCTGACAGGTAAAGTCTGTACACAGCCAGATGCATTATTAGCCATTAAGAAACGTCTGGCCACAAATACATTGTCATATCAATTTGCATGCCTTCGTCAACCACTATATAATGACCCTGTGTAGCAACTTAAGACAGAATAATTGTACTGTGAGTACCTCACTGCTTATCGGGGGTATTGTTCACCAAAGGTCCGTACAATCCACTGGTGTACCCCGAGTCCTTGTGCAAAATCGTTCTGTCCCTTATGAGGTCACTGAACGCATAGTCCATCGGTGGCCTGAAGCCCAGAGTTGGCATCAGGCCAGCTGTAGAGTAGGGAGTCATGAAGGCCAGCCCTCTGCTGTGGGCCGAGTAGGCGAGCCGCAGGGGGTTCAGGCCCAGGTGGGTGCTCAGGGGGTACGTGCCGGGGTCGGCGCCGAAGTGCGGCGCGTTGGGCTGCAGCGGGGAGAAGGCCGACCTGTTGCTCAGCGTCATGGCTCCAGGCAGCATGGGCCTGGGGGCGGCGGAGGCGGACGGGGGCTGCACGTTCTGGAGCATCCGCTCGGCCGTCCACGCCTCCTCGGGGGCCTTGGGCTGCCCGCTGTTGTTGAGGATCTGCTCGATGGCCTGCACCACGTCCTTCCCGCAGCCCTGCAGGACCAGCTCCAGGACGCTCCGCTTGTGGCTGGGGAACACGCGGGTCAGGATGTCGATGGCGTTCATCTGCTTGGAGGCGGCGGAGGACGGCGACGGCTCCTGCTCGTCTTTGTCCGTTTCCGACCCGGAGTCGGACCCCAGGGGGCTGATCGAGCCCGGGGTCTCTTCTCCGTCTTTCAGAGTTTTGGAAATGGGAGAACTGACAAACGAGGATTCTCCGTCGCCGTTCTCAGAACCAGAGCCATGGCGCACCTCAGGAGACGAAATCCCTGGCATGGATTCTGTGTCAGTGGACACTGACTTTCCCAGAGCTTGCTGTGGGGTCATTGACCTCGGTATTTGGGCTTTCGGAAACAAGTCAAACTTCTGAATGTTTCCATCTGTAAAATAAAGACCGACACAACGAATCACATCTACGATGTCCACTCAATCTAAAGTTCAAGGTGGTTGGCTGCTTGGTGAAGAAAATTGTTTTACTTTCTGACTCAGGGTGTAGATTGCAGACAATCTAGTTTGTCAGTTACACTACATATGCAACAAGTGAAAAACAGCAGATAAATAAATCCGAGGTCAAACTAAAAGAAACGAAATGCATATACGTTGTTCTGTGTATAGACTATTTGTTTTAGATAAGTCAGGCAGATAAACGCACAGAAATTGCAGAACAAATTATTCTAAAGTTAAGGTTGCAGATCATTACAAGTAGTTTTTTTCCTAAATATAAGATTTGCTTACCAGAGTTAGATTCGTTGCTCACAGATCCAAAGACCTCATAGTTTTGGCGAGGTGGAATAATACCATTGGCAGCCGCCAGTGCTAGACCCTCCGCTGTGCCGTACAGGAGCTGTAGCTCTCGCGCTTCGTTCTCCTCCTGAGCCTGCTGCCTGCGCAGGGCCACTTGTGCGGCCATCACGCGCTGCCTTTCAGCGATCAGTGTGCACTTGGCACACATGCAGTCCTTCCAACGGCAGTAACGCTTGTGCCCCTTCAGCGCTGACACTACACCGTGGTTCCTGCACCGAGCGCACTTGGGAGTGCGGGGATACTTCTCCGTGGCGCGGAGGAGCAACGGGGGACCCCGGAGAAGGCTGCTGGCCATAGAAACTGGGATGGAGGCAGCAGCTCCAGGGTGGACCTGGGATCCTGATGGGGCTGTAGGGATGTCTGATCTCATATCCATGTCCTCTTTAATATTTGTATATACTTCTAACAAGCTAACTACAACTTCCTTCCCCTCAGTCTCAACTTCGTACGTTGAAGTGTGAAATTCGGAAGAAATTTTTAACGCATTTGTTTCTTGACGCCACGTTGACGTAAAATTAAATATATCATCAAGAGATCCTTTCTGATCCTACGGTACGTATTCAAACTTAATTTAGAAGGCAATTTAGAAGGAGTTTGTAGAAGAGGAACATCGGGTTCTTATGGTACGCAATAGGTTGTCTAAGCTGCAACTTTTAGAATGAGATCGTGTCTATGATTTATTGTACGGTGTACACCTACAATTTTTTAATACAAAATCAAGCATTCCTCCCCATACTGTTAGTTACAGAATCTTCATACGCCTGTGTTTTGTCCATCGAATTCTTCTTTGGTAATATAGTTTATCCTTTAAAATTCTGCTACGGTTCACCAAAACAATTGGTCCAAAAATGAGAAACAAGTGGGGAAAAAACGAGGATTGTTAGGAAGGAAAAGTTCAGATAGTCTTGGAATGCCAAACTATAAAAATCAAAATCCAAGGTCTGTCGCCTGATCAATGAGAAAATAGTAAGACCCGTTTAACTTAATTTCACCAAAAAGAGTTGAAGTTGTTACTGGCACCAGCGTGAGACACTAACTAACTCGAATGATTGCCACTAGATACAGATCTCTCTCTCTCTCTATTGTTGCTCCTACGTTTTCATTAGACAAATTTGACAACAATGTGGCGCCTGTCATTGGCCAAAAGGGGAAGGTGCAATCTGATTGGCTTGTCCCTTTTTTCAACTGTGTCCACCTGAGTTCTTTCTCAAACAACAAGTGTTTAAAATCTGGAGGAGATCCTGCAGAGCAAAAAAGATATTACTTATAATAGCGAACTTACATTTATATGATAATAATAATTATGCAAATAAATAAACAATATATTATCTGGCAAAGTAATTTAATGTCCCCTGTATTTGTGATGATTTAATTGACAAATATATAGCTGTAACTATTTGTGGCTGAACAGGGTTAATAATTTAATATTTCTTTGTTTTATTTTTTGCAGTGACAAGTATCCATGTTGCATTTCCACGCGATATATCCACGTATATATTTGATATGTGAACAGTACATTTTGGAATATAAAATGTCATTTCTTATTATTTAAATGTGCCCTTCATTTAGTTATGTGGGATGCGATTAAAGGTCTTGGTGACGTCATCATCGGCCAAGAAGTCTGTAAAATGAAAAGGTAAGTTACAAATACACTAAATATAAATGTGTAAGAAATCTGCAATTTGCGCACTTTTCTGACTTTATAAGAACAAATTATACTTATAAATTAAATACGGTCTAAATGAACGTTTTCCTGCGGTCTGTAGAACAAGTAGTACAATATGAGCATATCCTTCAGTATTTACAGTCAGCTGTGAGAAAATGAAACTGTTGCCAGTGTAAGTAATGCGGTCACATTTTATATATCAGATGAATCGCGTGAATTTAAGTGATTTGCACAGTTTGTCTAGGCTTCTTGCTTTTTTGAACGCATCATTCACTACTTACAAAAAGCAAAACGTACATTATTTAGCCTATTTGATAAGTACTGCATCCTTTCTGCTAAACATGTTTCTCTGAATATACAGTTGTGAAAAACAATACTAAAACGATAAAATAGTTCAAAATTTGAAAATCGTTTCAATTATTCTGCAATTGCACGTGACAATTGTTCGTTTAGCTCATTAATTGTATGATGCTACATTATCTTAAATTAGTATCAAGTATAGGCCTACGTATAATAAATATTTACGCATGATATAGCCTACTAGTCAGTGAACATGCACGTTATGCACGTTATCAGTGAAACTAGCTTTAAAAACAAAACTGTCAACAGTTTATATTGCGATTAGATATTTTCATCTGCCTTTGTATGTCGAAATGATCCTGTAAAAACACATTGCCAGACAAAATCCGCGTCTGTAAGTTCTGTTTTTAAAGTCTGTTATCTTTAGCGATCGCCGTACAATAACTGCTTTGCGCAACGGCTCAGAGTGCGATTTATCTGATAACCAACATCACGCAGGCATATGTCACAAACACCTCAGAAAAAGGACACATTCTTTTAATTTTCTTCGTTTTCCTATTTGAAGACTGTACAACGCCCGTGGATATTCACAACTTTTCAAATAAATATGTATTACGAATATTTTATCCTTATGGTCTGGGTTTTGAGTGTGTGTGCATGTGTGTGTGTGTTTTTTTTTTTTTTTTTGTAAGTATTTTGCTAAATTAACACGTTCCATTTCATGACTTGGGTAATTTAGCACTCCGTGTCCATACAGAAGTATGTTTGTATAATTTTAATTACATACCAATACTGATGTTAGATCTGCAATATTAAGAGAATAAAATATTTTACCAAAGGGTGTTACGGTCTAATTGTGATGAAATTATTTTATGAAAACAACTTCGACAAAAGGAGCCTATGACCTATTCAGTTTTCTTGAAGCTGATGATAGAATAAAATAGTAAATATTAAAGGTGTATAGGAACTTGTTCATATAAGTTTCTGTGTTCAAATCATTTCCAGCGCTTCAAATTCAAACTGACAAAGAATAAAATCACTTCCCGAGCAGCAACGCCTTTTTGGCATTTAACGTCCGGCCAGAAGCAGTTATTGTTTCTGGGTCACGTGAAATGACTAACATGGTTTAATTTGAGTGGATTCGTACATTACAATGCACTCGTGCAATGCAAACAGTACGCTTTATTGCAACTTTAATGCACGTCCATGTCCCTTAAATGGGTTTGACATGTTTGTTCCATATTTGTATTTTGAGACAGCAGCCAAGCTTCGCCTCCGCCCGAACTACTACCATGCCTTTGCGGACATAGAGGTAAAGAGGACTATAAATACAGATATATCTGTTGCATTGATATAACGTTAATCCTAGTTTTGTATTTGTGTCTGCATATCAAGATCTAAACAAAACCCCGTCATGTTGCCACTTATTTCTAAACTAACTTGACGGATGGACAGGCGTGAAAACCATAGTCTTCATTTATTTATAAGGAATTTCGTTTTGGCTAATTCCAGAAATACTTGCACTACGGTCACTATGGTTTCATGTAATACTGTAATGCATTTTGCGCTGTGACTGACAGAAATAGACTCTCATATTTTGAAGGTCAGGTCTTGGGTATTGCTGTCAGGTCAAGTGTCCTGGTAGGAACGTCAAGGAGGCAACTGAATTCTGAGCAGCTTATTTGTGTACTCGTCTTGTCAATCGTGAGATATCCATCTATCTATCTCTGTATGCGTGTGTGTGTGTATATATATATAGGCTATACAATTTGGTGTTTTCAGTTTGACGGTAGTGGACGGTTTGCGTACGTTGCCACAGTACCAATAAAAGCGTTCTTCATCAGCTTGCAATTGTTTATTTGACGGAAAAGAGCAGGGCGTGTGCCGATCACTGTTAAGTCTCACCCACGTCACCCAAAACAAACACATCAACGACAAAAATTGAGCAATTTCAAAGGGGAAAATATTTGGCCAAGCCTTTCACCTACTAATAAATGAACGATTCCTTCACTCAGTCTCATTTATATATAAAATGCTTAATTGCAGGGCTGTTTAAAAAAAAATTATTTCACAACAGTCAACCCACCCTCTATTCCCGATCGACTGACCTCGCGCACCTTCTCACATTTAGCTGACTTGTCGAGTACCCTTTACTTCTGATGTGAACGCTTCTTTCTGCTCCCCGTTTTCCTGCGTTTCCAAGCGGTCTTGCCGCTGACTTTCAATTGTTTACATACTGAATCACAGTAAGCAAATGCCATCTGTTTCCCCCCGCTGCTTTCATCTGCACCTTTAATTACCTAACCAACAGACTAATAGAGATGATATTAAACTAAATCTTTTTGACATTCAAAGTAATTATCTCGGCAGCGATCTCACACGAATGAAAATGTTCATTATGAACCCACACGTAGGCACAGCATACACAAAGTTGTGCCGTGACCAATATTCTTGATACAAAGCCTGTAACGGACAGATATCGATTGTAGCCTGTAATTTTGAAAATATTTAGTTCCCACTCAACGCATAGCTAAAGAGGAAGCAGATTTTAACGTTTGAAAGATAATTGTATTTTATTGGTTATTCATTTCCAAATTTGATATATAAAATAAAGATATATGAAATTTTAGGTTAGCTTAGAGAAACAATTTCGGTTAATTTCAGTGTAAATCCTGGGCAAGCAGCCCGTTTTCCCTAAGCCATTTTACATTTACTGCACAATATTTCGACCCAAGTGCAAGGGGAAGAAAAATGTTAGTTATATAACAAGTGTTATATTTTTTACACATAAATTAATTTCAGTTTGCCTAACCATTACTCCATAAAATATGAAACTTCTTAAAACTAAGCACTAGCGGTGTTAATGCATTTCTCTCCCCATTCAATCCTAAATAATTAGCCACTTTTAATTAGGTCCTCTGTAATTTCCAATTAAATGCCGATGAACAATTAAAAGTGACTAAGGGCACTTTTGAAATTCGACATTCTTTTAACAGTTCATTAGACCTATGCAAAAAAAAAAAAAAAAAAAAAAACCATGCAATGCTTTCACTTCTTTAAAAATGCGACAGATGACTGAGTTTTTACACCTTTTTAGATCTTCACAAAAGGGACGCTTGACCCAACATATGTAGCAGCATGTTTCTGCTCCTCCAGCACCCTGGTGAGGTATTCTAGCGACCTTTCTGGCTGCTGTTGCCCCGCCTGAACACGGCTGGACCCGATTGCCTCCCGGGGGCTCCCGCTGAAATCGCCGAGTCTATTAAGCGCTACAGAGGTTAGAGTAGCAGATACAAGGGTACCCAAGCAGCGCATGATTTGGGAAAAACCAGTGCCTCTTTACACGCTTCAGCTCTTCACCAAGTGCTCATTAGGTTGTTAACCTCTAGTTCACATGAAAAGCTCCTGTGATGAAGAACTCTTTAGCGAATGGAAGCATCCCCCCGAAGGCAGATAACAAAGCCTTAAAACAACTGCTCAAAATAAGCTTTTATTTGTTACTCCAAAGTTGCTTTTGTTCATAACACTTGCGCGCATACACACACTGTAAGATTTGAAAAATAATCATTTTAGTTTTATCTCAAGGAAACCTGTTGCTTCTTTAAAGAGCCAAATTAAACAAGAACGGGACGAAAGGGCTTTCAATGAAATATTAATTTCCTGTATGCTACAGTAGTCTACACTCAGACCATTGTAAATGTAAAATAAAGATGTGTACCAAAACTACAGAGCTCTAGCTGTGACGAAAACCAGTTAAATTTGAGAATGACAAACGCGTAGCCATTTTTTCCCCATATACACGCAACTATGTTTCTGCAGAATATAGCAAAAACTTCCACGGTTTCCTGTGTAAAGGTCATTTACGGATAGTTTTTCCATGAAAACGTCCGAAGAATGGCCTTCTTAATATATTTTGTTTTCGTTATTTTAACATGCATCCAACTGACGGAGTTTGTAAACGCAGCGATACAACCCTTTGTAGCAAAACACTAGGGGAAAATATTTCTGACTGAACTGGAAGGTGGACACGTGCAACATAATCTTAGTTACAGCAGAATTTTAAAATAATGGCTTCGAAACCATTGCTATTGCTGTGATTAAAAAAATAATAATAATCAGGTGTTCAACTGAGGACGAGCGACAGGAGAGGCGATGTTTGCAAGATCAACAACCACTTCAACCTGAGAGTCCTTCACTTGCAGCGCCCGTATAATGATGCTCTTATTTCTACTTGGGATATTACCAAGGACGGACAAGAAACAAACAGCCTTGCGCTCCTAATTCCCACAGCTATTGTATGGATGTTTCTGTGCTTTAAAATGTCCATCTTTATTTAGCCCAGTTCGTTTCTGCAGCCCCTGAGGCGTGGATTAGACTAGCTGGCAGTGTTGATCACCTCATTGAAGGTTAAATGGCCTGCGAATAGAACGAGAGAAAGTTTATGATGAATAAGAAGGGTCCTAATTTAAGGTTTCATTCGCAATTTAGTTATAAATAAATAAAAATTGCCATGACAATTTATTAAAAGTACAAAAAATAAAAAAGGACGAACACGACAACTATTACTGACAATGACATTAATAAAAATGACAATTATAATGATAATAATAATACTGAACCTAGCATTATTACATTATATTATTATTATTATTATTATTATTATTATTATTATTATTAATAATTATAATAATTATAATAATAATTAAATATTCCTTATAATTTTATTATTATAGGATAGGCTACATATGAAGTAAGGCTAACATAATATGGGGTGAGGTGCAAGATATTATTTATGCTAACAGTTTCTATGTTCATATATTTTTTCATTCGTGCAGAACTGTGCACATAAAAGAACTGATGCATTGGTGTGTGCCTGCGTGCATGCGTGCGTGCGTGCGCCTTCAGGTATACACCGGGCAATTAAAATGCAGGCTCCATCCCCCTACATCTGCCTCCTTTACCAAAGAATCGCACAGAAAAGAAAGTGGCTTAAGAAAGAGCCTGCATTGAGATCACAGATGGAGTATAGGTTTTTGCAAGAAATTTGAGAAACACCATTGTCCCAAATCAAAACTCAATGTGTTGCTCTACAATGGGCTCCGCTTTGAGCTCCTCCGCTTCAATCGGCCTTGTTTTTTAAACTTGAAGTGTTCAGCACAAAGACTGGCCTCCTAAATGTCACAACCGCTTCGATTCCAAGTGTGGCTCTCCTGCTAGATGGTGTTAAAAAAAGAAAAAGAACACAATTATGAAGCAATAATTACTCTACTTCAGTTCGCACGCCACTGCTCCCATTGAAACTCCCTTAGCCCCATTTAATGCTTTATTCCAGAGCATGATAATCCGAATACCATAGCTTTACGTTTTTTTCCTTCAGCAGATTTTAAAAGATAGGAATTGAAGGGAGGGGTCATGGTAAATACATGAATATTCAATATTATAACAATCGTAAAATGTATTAGACATATTTACCATTTACGTTCATACTGCACCATATTCACTCACCAGATACAGATGATGGTTCACTCACATTAAAAGGACATTATTATTATTATTATTATTATTATTATTATTATTATTATAGCATTACACGTTTATTTAGTTCTTCGTTGCATAGCCTACAGGTTATCTGCATGAGAGCTCTACTTCTGGCAGAAAAGGCTGATTAGTGTTATAAACAAACACAGTTACACACGTTCTCATCTCTACAAAAGCAGGAATGAATTAAAAAATAGATTTTTAAGAAGCCAAGAACAAGTGTGCACACAAATAAAAATAATAATCGATTTATATGAACAATATTCTGTACAGTAGTCCCAAGTGCGTATAACAGAAGCAGAAATATGTAGGCCTACTACAATAGGGTATTACTACAATTAACTGGAATAATACTTTCTCAACTACTGTTGCAAACTTGCAAGTCATGCGAGACCTAGCTGCTCTCTATAAACACAAAACGTTTTTTTCAGCAAAATGTATCCATGTAAACATTCTAACAGATAGCCTATTTACTACTCAGACGTTTCACCATCATTCCTGTTGCTCAGGAGTTTACATCAAATTATGAAGCTTATGCAGTTGCAAACTTGTAGTTTATTAGTCCAAGTTACTGTATTTTTATAAAGACTATGTTTTTTAAATTTAATTGAATAATAGCAATTAATGTTAGGTGTGCAACAAGCCAACAAAATCTAAACAGCAAAAGTTTTTGACTGTTTAAAGCAAAGAAAATATAAAAATATAGTACAGAGCTGGGACTAAACCGTCAATTTTGTTCAATATGAACTCTATGAATTACTAATGATCAATTTAGCGCAGTTTACGGTCTGTGGTCTTAAATTTGCTAGAGCGCATTAAATTATTGCTGTCCCAAATGTTTTCGTTTTGTAATATTTCACATTATATCAAGCACTTGTTTAATTCCTAAAGCCTATTGAATCACAGATTGCAAATATCTTAGATATCACATGTATAATATAACTATATTTACAATTATATTAATTAATATTAGAAATATCCAAAACACGTAATGTAGCGAAATTTTATCACCTCTGATTATTTAGCCTGTTAATATGTATAGCTAGTAACAATTTCGAGTCAATAAACGCAAAAATCCATTGCCGACTTGTTTAGTTCAAAACTTAACGTTACAGACAGTGAAATGTCATGCATATATTGTTCATGTAGGATGTTTGCACTCCCTCTATGCAGCCCTATATAGATTTAGACTACAAACTCCCATAAAATAACCAACGAAAATTTGAAAAACATTAATAGTTTAACAAACATTTAACTGTTCAACATTAGAAGTGTATACTTATCGAATCGAATTTTGTTTACGTTAGTGTTTAAGTAGCCTAGGCTATGAACCGTTTTTAGATTTAGGATTACTTGAAGGCCTACTTCTATCCAAAGCAACCACGTATGGACTTTTCGGTTAGGCTACAGAATATGGAGGCCTGTAGACTTTTTTTTTTGGCCGTTACATGTTTTGTCATCAGCATGTTTTTACTGCTTTACTGCAATATTAGGTTTTGCATTTATAACACATTTATATTTTCTATATATATTTAAATGTATAATAATAATAATAATACATTTTACATTGTCCCGTCACGTGATATTTTTAAAACGGTGTAATTAAACTGCATTGACATGAAATAAACTACACACGCCTCAATTTAGGATACGAAAACACGACATGTATTCCAAAAGACAAAATATTTCAAAATGTATATCAATTAACTTCGGATATTTAGTGATTTTTGGGCAACAAGGCAACTGAGACATTAGCGTTATCTGAACTAAATCACGTCAAAGGGAAAAACGATTTACTCGCCTATTAACCTATCATAAAGGTTAACACACCAAAGGACAAAACCCCCTGCAACATACAGGGAAAAGTAAAATCATATAGGTTTTGGTTTTCAAAAAAGTAAATAATTTATAATGTAAATAATGTAGGCGTATAATTAAAAGGGGAACATTTTCATGCCAAATTGTGTAGTTTCAACACAGCGTTTGTGCTGAAAGCCTTAGAGGCCTACTTTATCTACGCATCAGAACTTTTTGAGTGCACAAGATCTTTTTTTTTTTAATTATGACATATTTCGACATTTGCTCGTTTTAATAGCTTTATGATAAGAAGGTATATGTATTCCTTTTCCATAACAACATAGATTAGACTGAATTTTGAAATTAGAATTAGCTACACAATTCGTAGCTACCCCGTGTGTATGGTAGGCTACATTATTAAACGGACAACATACCCTAAAGGACACCCGCAGGCTCCTTATAGGAGAGGATGGTACGTAGGGGAAGGACTGTGTAGGTCTAGCTGTAAAAAAATAAAAATAAATTAAAAAACGGCATCAGTAGGGAAAGCAAAACTAACCCCGCATTTTGATCACGATGTTCTGTGCACATTCGGCATTAACACACTGCAACTGACGAAGTGTTCACAAGTTACATTTTGCAAGTAGGCCTATTTTAAGTCCGCGAATTCGAGAAGCGCGGACACATCGCAGCTAATGTTAGCATGGATACGTTTAATGGTTTTAAAAGTATGGTAGGCTACTGCAACGGAGGTCAGAATTAGGGCCCTTCAGCATCGTGCCCCATGTACTGTAGTGGATAGATGAGTTTTGCACAAATACAGATATCGACCGATTATATTTGCAGCAGGGCACTACTTTCTCTGAATTGTTAATTTTACAATGCGAGATTATTGCCGTTTCTGGGTCATACTTTGTCGTGGGATGCCAATTAATAGTTGTACAAATGGAATACGAGCTTGTAATTAGATCAAAGAGTCGATAAAACTGACAAATACAATACTCATTATTGAAAAAATGATGTTAAAACAGTGTTTCGTAATCTGTTCGATTCAGGAACTAGGTCTACTCAACGTAATAAAAATTATTTAGCCAAATTAAATAAACACACACACACGTAGGATTTTGTGCGTTTGAAAAAAGTGTGTAAATTAAGACAAATAATATTACAGCCTTAATTATTCTGAATGAAAACCATCAAACTCTCAGTACGTACTCGCATGATGTTTCCCCAGTTTGCGCTCGGTATGGTCGCCCTTGCACGGATAAACTAAACGGCTTTACACCAGGGGGGCACAAGACTGCCCATAATGCGCACATATGGAAATGAATCATCTTAATTTCGCTCAGTGCTGACACCAGGGGCAATAAGAAAAAAGCCAAGTTAATCACACAGCAGTGAAACAAGGCATTCAAACATGCAGAGACCATTTTTCAGGCTTGAGAGCTTCCTCTAATAGCACCCTGTTCCATTTAGAACTATAAAGCCTTTGACTAATTTTAAGAAAGTTATTTTTGAAATAAGTTTTTCAAGACCACCAAACCCCCTTCCCCCCCTTCCCCCTGTTTTGAATGAGAAACTCAGAGAGAAATGAGCCCCCTTTTGTGCCCAAATGTTTAAGCCGTATAGATTCTGTTTCTTTGGCGGTGTCTCTCGGTGCCCGCGTCTCTGAGAAAGTAAACTTTGAGTGACCTTCCAGGTTAGTTTAGTCTGAGATTCTACCAGCGCTGGGTGAGTGGATTTAAAAAGCTTGATGCCGAGGGATCAGAACACCCTTCAAAGGACAGATCACTTGCGTCAGGAATTCTGTTCTCTCACCAGGGGCCAACATTCTTGACCCGAGAGGGACTGGTTAAACATTATTGAACGCTTCCCCTTTGTTATTAAGGAATCAAGTCACCACCTGATGTTGCCACTGCTGAATCTGTGTCAGAGGAAACCACAGAATAACCCCATTGTCAGACAGCCCAACACTCAAAATGCGGGCCTTAACAACACTTGGTTTGGCCTGTGAAGAGGGGACCCATGAGTGACAGCTAGCGTGGATAAAAAGGCACTGATTGAGACGTCCAAAGTCTGATGGCAATGCACAGGGCAGCTGCGTGACCTTGCAAATTTCAAAGGGGGAAAAAAAAGGAAATAACATAATATTGTTTCAGTAAAGCTGCATTGTGTGCACGCAATCTTTGCCACAAAGACTCACCAGTGCCTCTTAAGACATTTGTGGAGTTCTCCAGCTACGCTGATCCTTGTATAAGCAACTGCAGGGAAACTACTGGACATACCGTCAAACACACCGATTTATCTGTAGAGCCAGAACATACATTAGAAAAGACGTGTGATGCCCCGAGAAAGTTTTCAGTAAAACGGATGTTTTTGTCTGACATGTCAATCAACAATCTCTGAATCATAATAGGCTATTTTCAGCTATTTACATTTAATTAAGTTCAAAATTAGTAGAAAGTTTGTGTCAGGATTTCAAAGTTAGCTATAGCATCCACTGAAAGCGATATTGGTGATTTCTCCATCTTTCTACCAGCTCCTCAGCATCATTTGACCACTGAAACTACAGCCACAGCTTCAGCTTAACAATGTCAAACCACAGAAGCTCCTGTAAATATGAAACCGTTCCAAACCATTTGCAATACAGTCAAATGGGCCCAAATGCTACAGTTTCTCCTAACCCAACAAAGCCATTTTGGCCAGAATCAAAAAATAAACAAGAAAGTAAAAAATAAACGAACCACTTTGGTAATTTAAATGAAGAAGATAACTGTGAGGCAAATACCTACACTAATACAATACTGGTTCTCAAATCGATACTATCACAGTGACGGCTGTCAAAACAGCCAATGTCTACAGTATCACACTTGCTTACAGGGCAATAAAAGTGAGCACTAACAAGCTTAAATAGGAAGACATGTACAATACATTCAGAATCGTGAGAAGTGATGAATCATTTCTTCATAATGAGCTGTCAACATTATGAATTCACCCTAGGTGATGGACATTCATGAGTATGAAACTTGCTGGCTGACTTAGTTTCATAATAAAAACAAATTTAAAAAAATAAATAAAAACTTCTCACCCAAAAAAAAGCATCAGTATGACTAATGCTGATCTCCAGATGTGATTTTAAAGATAATTATTTTATATTAGACTTTAATTGGCAATGATGAGCCGTTATAATAAACTTTAAGTGAAAGACTTTTCTAAATCGCTGAAAAGTACTTTTATCAATTTCTAAACCTAACCAGTGTGTGAAAAACAGTACAGTACAAACTTTCGATCTTTCACTTACCTCAGCTCATGCCCGCAAGTCTCACTGTATAAGTGACAAGTTGCATCAGGCGAGGTGAAATTCGTCATGATGATAAACCTGCAATTTCCGACCGACTCATCATCAGGAGTTGCCTTTGTACAATAGAGATGCCTCAGCCTGTTAGTGAATCACAGAGTGATTGAAACTGTAATGTAGCGCATTGCAGGAGACGCACATCCACCATACCTCCCTGAGGGACATAGCCTCCAGGGACAGGCTACCTTTCACCAAAGGCCAGCAACACCACACCCTTAACCCTACCCTCAACACAGAGTCCCGTTCTTGTCACCCGGCCCTTGGCTTCAGATGCAGACTGGTGCTGTGAAGAAGACGTTGTGTCATTAGACTCATGACGGCCTTTTTGGGTCTATGGCAGCCGCAACCCTAACCCTAACCCCCGTCCCAAAAGCACTCTCCTGATCAACGGTAGTCGTTTGTGTCACTTTGCATTTCTCCACTGCTTACTAGTAGAAATACATTTTTAGAAGCCAATAGCTGACAGTACTTAAATAATTATGATAGCCATTGATGGATATCTACCCTGAAACCGTGTGAGCGGCAGCAATGGGTTTGTTACAGTCCAGAGTTTGTCATTTCAATTCAGAAAGTATCAAAACAGCTACTGGCAGAATCTGGCAATGGGGGAAACGTGTGAAGCTTCAGTTACAACTCCTACATACATATACAAAAACATAAAGGGCTTGGTTGCCCAGACTAAGGACAACAAATCTGTTAGCCACTTAAGCGTAGTTTCACACTATCTCTTTGTAAACCTAGCAAAGTGACAACATGGTAAACTCCAATAACTCCAACTACTGGGGCAACTCCAGCCACATGCAGAAGGAAATAAAATCATCATATTTATATGGCTGTGCAGTTCTTAGGTGAAGCAGCACGCTGCTAGGCGTGTCAGGAAGTTGCCTGGAGGGACTGAGACGCATGGTTTCACAGGGCACAGTGTCTCGTGTGTGAACACATTAAAAATGCTAAGTCTTTGCGTGAGAAACAGGTAAGCGGTTGTGTTTTAATGTTGCAGAAGAGTGACTTTTACCCTGGGGATGGACAGATTTTTTTTCCCATCTAAACGGAGGTCAGATGTGCACACTGACAGGGAGATTAGACCTTGAGTTTCTGCTTCGCATTCCTGCTCATTTTTTACTGATGATCCACCATTTGGTTAGCAGGGCATTCAAGCAGGAACGTAAGTGCATGTGAAAACCATTCTTTCTTCAGGTTGACGCCGCTCCCCCACTTCACCATCAAAATCGCATTAAAAGTACAAGGTTTTCAGGGTTAATTCATTTCACGAGTTTATGTATCTGATGAACTTTTCATTCCATACCTCCTCAACAATTTATCCCCAAACATCTGCTGGAAACAAAACAGAAGAGGCGGTTGAGTTTTAATATGGGTTACTAAGTCCTTTGTGAAAATGTAAGCACATTTCTCAGCCTACTGTGCCTTCCTAGAGCCTTGTGCTTTTCTTTAAAAGGAACCCGAATGCAGATGGAGAGATAAGCTTCTAAAGCCCATCACTGAAGTGGGAAAATTAGCCTTTGTTGCAGATAATGCCAAAAGATGCCTGGAAAACACTGCCGCAAAGCAAGGCGACGAAGCAGAGTTTCCACACAAACACGTTTCTCTCCGGCGACGATGCCAACCATCTTTGATACAGTGGGGCGCACCATTTTACACCATGCGTTTACACTGCATCTCAATAGAATGAGGAGAACCTGTGAGGTCACAAGGGCACTGTCAATAACACCTTGTATACACAGTGCCCTTGCGACGCACCACCGCCCCCTTCTTCAGCAGTACAATGGATGAATTCTGGCCGCAGTTGATTACACTACTGGCATGTGGCTGGGTCGCATGTGTAGCTCCCTCCAGTAGACAATCAACCAGGCTTCTGTAGCCTATTCCCTGCCACAGTTCACAAATGAATAACTGATCCGCAGAGCAAAGCTCTGACACCAGCCCTGTTGGTATTGCTTTGTGTTTTACAATCCTGCGTAAAACCCAAATAGGACAGCCACAGATGGGATACCTCATTTATAATTGCGCTGAGACGACCAAGAGAAGAGTCACAGATGACAATCGAGAAATAAAACAGGCTCAACTAATGAAAAAATAATTTGAATATGGTCTATTTAACACAAACATTCTACAGGTGATGATCGGCAAGACTGCTTTTGATGTTATCAGTCAATATCACTCAAGGTGAGTCAGAGTTGCCCAGTATCACACACTAAATTGGACTGGACTGGCAGTAGAGACAGCAGAACTAACGATGTGAGCAGATTGCACCTGAGATGGTGATTCTTTCGTTCCAGCAGGAAAGACTTTTGAGATAAACCCCTTGAACAAAAACATAAAAGTAATTTTGATTTGAGAAAAACTGCATGAGATTACAAACACACCTCAAGCTCAGTCCAGATTTAGATAATGAATTACATCATAGCCCTCAGCCAACATAACGTGCAATATTTACCTTTGCCCTATGTACTGCCATCGAACCCCGATCTTCAGCACAGGGACTGAAGATATTCTTGATGTCCATAAGGCCACCCAGCCCATTCAAACAATGGCTAATTCTTCCCCTAAATATCACCAATCATGTTCCCCAACCCTACAGAGGACTACCTGTGTTTACAGAGTCCAACAAGCCAAGTGGCAATAAAAAAAAGATGTGCTTGCGTTGAAATACATAAAGACCCAATTCATCTCAACTTCAGAGAGAAATCCTGAAATCTAGATGAAGTATCCCACAGGCCACTGAAGAATCCTGAGCAGTTTAATGTTCGCACTCTGAGAGTCCGCAATATCTCACTCCAGGTAATCGATTAAATAAACAATCACAGCATTGGTGAAAGAAAATTATAAATAAAAAAATTGCTAATGCACACATCATAAAAGAAGGGATTTTTTTTTCTTTAAATTATGAGAATTAGTAAACCCATTTTCAAGGGGCAAAGGGGGTAGGAAGATTCAAAAATAAATATTCAATAACAAAGGTCACTATTCCGTGAAAAATATTAACATAATCTGAAAGGCAGAAATAAATTCTCTTGTTTGAATACCGAACCCAGCTCTACCACAAAAAATAACACTGAATTCCTCAGGGTAGAACTGGGACAGTTCTGTTGAGTCTCTATTGAGACTTACATAAATTAGAAAAAATGTTCATTATGATAAAAAGCTTGAATTTAAAACAAGTCACCTGTTTGCATGCATGTGTGTTTGAAGAGAGTTCTGGCTCAGGCAAATACATTTTATATATATTTTATATACTGTATATCAAACTAAAACTAATACAGCATTAACTCAAAAAGGATCAAGAAAAAATAAACAGAGGAAACAGGTGGTTGTGGAGGGGCGTAAATTAAAAGCAGAATAATCAGTTTGGGATATTTTTTTGGGGGGAGCGGGGAGGGGGTCAAGCCATAATGGCTTGGTGTGATGGAGCTATTCCGTCACATGATGGGCGTTGGGGACGGGACGGGGGGGGGAGGGTGAGGACTGTGGGATTGGGGGATTCAGAATCGAGGGGGAACGGAGAGAGTCCAGCGTTCTCCAGGAAGTCTTTCCTCATCTTTACACACAAAAACATGTCTAAAATGAAGCTTTTTTTGTCGAAAGTCCTTATCCATGACGGTGTTCTACTTCTCTGCTTTTTTAAATTTTTTAATTTTATTTACTTTTTCTTTTTTTTCCCGTAACTTGTGGACAGAGAAGATCATGACACGGCGATTAGGTGAGGCGGGTGTTTCTGACATGTGAGTACATGTGAGAGACCGTGTGCATGCATGTCGGCGTATACGCGTGTGTGATGTACTGTATGACGCACGTGTGTGTGTGTGTGTGTGTGTGTGTGTGTGTGTGTGTGTGTGTGTCTCCGGACAGACGGGGGCGATGCTGCAGCTCTTCGCTGCTCCTCCAGCCTGTCCCTCTGCGGTTCCTCAGTCCTACTCCTTGGCCTCCAGGAAGAGAGTCTCCTGAGGGAACAGCTTGGCCTCCAGTAAAGTCCACGCCGGGTCCATCTGGGAGATCTGAGGAGGACGAGAACAACACGGGGTGGGGGGGGGGGGGGGTTTACTGATGTCACCGTCATATCAGAAAGGCCAATGTCCTTAGTCAGTAGTGTTGTAGCTTTTACCCACACACAGGAAGCGTACCTGACTGTGCGGGTAATTAATAAATAAATAAATAAACAAACAAACAAACAAACAAACAAACAAACAAACAAACAAACAAACAAACAAACAAACAAACAAACAAACAAACAAACAAACAAACAAACAAACAAACAAACAAACAAACAAACAAACAAACAAACAAACAAACAAACAAACAAATAAATAAATAAATAAATAAATAAATAAATAAATAAAACGACTGGCCAATCGCTCAACTACAGCGGTATGTCCTGTCACTGCAGCATTGTGTAACTGTGTGAGACACTGTCCTGTTATCAGACTACTACCATAGAAGTCCTCCAGGCTTAAATCACCCCGGCTGAGTGTGTCAGCAAACTGACCGTTGACCTCAGACATAATTAAAATAACAGTATTTATTTTAGGCAAAAATGTCATTCAGAGTTTTTTTTTGGGGGGGGAGGGGGGAGGGGGCATGTACTCATGCAAAAGTATGTTTTTCTAACATCTATGTGGAAAAGCAGGGGTTGTAGGACACTAATCTGACAAAATCACATCGAGATAACAGGGGGCCAGAGTCCCAGAGAGATTGATCAGGTTTGCTTTCGCTAGGCCCTGATCCAACCATAACAGCCCTGTCCAAAAGGCCCCCACCGCTGGGGGAGCGGGCCGGGGTCCGCTGAAGCCTACGGAGCCGCACACTGGAGCCGGCCCCCCCCCACAGACACCGCACACTCCTGCCTGTGTCCACACACACACCACAGGACACCTTCAGCTGTACCCAGTCGCACAAGCTCTCCATCAAGAGCACTTCCCATACCGGGCTGAGCTTGCAGAAAGACTGCACATCACCATACTACATCCACATTACATCGAGGTACCGCATTTAGCCGATGTTCTGCTCCAACTAATCTTATGACTCACAAAAGTGACAAACTGTACTAATGGTTATTAGCACAGTTTAACTTTAGACATCAGAGAGAAAAAAAAAACACACGAGTGCGTATCATTTTCTTTTCATAATTGCACTCACGCCGCCACCCGTGTGCGAGGACAGTTGCGTCGCCTTTATGGACAAACCCGGGGGCTTAATTTGCTCAGTGCTAGCAGGGCCCGCCCCCTGGCTAAAGGCTGGTAATCGCCGCGGTGTCGCGTTACATAGGCCGCGGCCCAACACCTGTGTCCTCCGCGCGGCACTCTGGGGGGGGGGGGGCCCGCGGAGGCTTATCTGCTAGCTGTGGGTGACAGGCCCCGATTAGCCTTCCCATTATGATCAGCAGCGCTGTGATTAGCGACCTAGCCGCTGACGGTCACTGTCACGTCCCCCCCCCCCCGGGCCACTGAAAAAAGTACAGAAAATGAGCTCAATAGATGGATCAGTTGCTGTCAGCCCACCCCCCCCAAGACTGAAAACTGAAAGGGAATGGCTGAACAAGATCAAAGGGCAAATGGGGGGTTGTGATGATGCAATCAAAAGGGAAAAAAAATGTCTTTGCTCGATAAATTCAACATTGAGTTGCATTTAACAGACAGTGACCACCAATTTAATCAACACTGCCCAGTGACGTCACTCCCACAACCTCCCTCATTCCATCGGCCCGTGCGTCACCAACAAGGCTGGGGGCAATTCCATTCTCAGCTCGGTCAATGTAAACATTAACAGAATAATCCTCGTTGAATTGAATCCATCAATTGAATAACACTCGTTAAATTTCATAGGTACTGCATAAATTTAGTATCAATTAATTTAATTAATTGACTGATCTGAAAGTATAATCGGCTGTAAGCGAAGTACTACCACTGGCCACCAATGAGACGGAATTCCACTTCTCAACGTCTCAGTTTGGGGTTAGCGTCTGTGCGCTTCTCTGACTCACCCTGTCTGAGCTACATCCGGCCAATGGAACGCCATATCAGCCATGTCTGGGAACAGGAATGACTTTTGGTCGAGCATCAGACGTTCGGTTTCTCCTAAAAACAGCGTTTATACCAACTGTACAATAACGTGGCAGCTTCACCGGTGTACTCAGCACCCCGAGGTTCTGCTGCAAGCGGACTCTAAGGGTCACAAATCCGCTCCAGATAAGCACCTACAGAACAGTCCTCTCAGTGGACTGGCTTCAACTGACACTTCAAACCTCCAATTTGTAACCTACAGACTGGTAATAAATTAACTTCAAAAAAAGTAATTTCAAAGGGGACCAAAGCCAAACAATGTAAAAATATCAAAATAAAATCAAATGTCTTCAAAAAATCTAATTAAACTGCCGAGAAGCACGAGAGAGGAGGGTGCCCCGCACCGGTACCAGCGCAGACAAATAATCGCAATACCCAAACTGCAAATGTCAAAGCCGGGACAGATAACATCACAACAGACGCCGGCGAGGAGGAGGCTGGAAACATAATAAAAATAGGCCAGCCGTGAAAATGTGCTGGAACAGTCAGAGCCGAGCGACGGGTCGTCAAAAGCGCCCGCCCGTCCCCGGAGACGAGGGGGGGTGGGGGGTTGGGGTGTGGGGGGGGGGAGGCACACCTAAGAGAGCAGGTCTGCTCCTCGGCGGCAGAGAGTGATTTGCATGCAATTAGGGGCCGCTTCCCTTCGCGGCGCGACCCTCGGGCGTGGGACCGCGTGGGGAGAGGGTGTCGCGAACCCGCGCCTGGAGCAGCTGAGGGCGAGGCGGAGTGCTAACAAATGACATCACGGTGTTTTGCAAACAAGACGCGTGGGTGCGTGGCTTCTCGCCGCCGCCGCCGTCGCGTTAGCGTTAGCGCTTGGCAGACGCTAGCGACGCTAATGAGCCCGGCGGGCCGCCGCGGCCCAGCGGCAGGTACCGCCGCATGGAGAGCGGCGGAGGGTGCAAAGACCGCGGGGCTGAGTGAGTGTGTGTGTGTGCGTGTGCGTGTGTGTGTGTGTGTGTGTGCGCGCGCAGGGCGAGGGGGGGGGCCGCCTATCGCCGCTCTCCCCTAAAAAAGACGGAAACAAGGTGTCACACTGACACAGGAGACGAGTACCATCGGTGATTGTTTACACTGTTATCCAATTAACAAACTGTAAGCGCAGAAGCATCTGTCAACAAACAAAGCTGTTGTTTTTCCTCCACGCTCTCCCTCCTCCATCGCTTCCCATCATTCTTTGCCCTCTGGTAACACCTAACCTTCAGACTGCTTCCCCCAGCCTAATGCCAGGGAATAAAAACGGATCGAGTCTGGAAGCTCTACCCAGGAACGCAGGGACAATACAGGTGAGGCTAGAGAAGGTATAAAGAGAGCCTTACGTCCGTGTCCGAGTCTGATGAAACACAAACACAGAACTCATTTCGTTAATGAAAGCCGAACGTCGGCTAAAACAAAGAAAACGAAATATCAAAAATTTGATTTCCTTCCGCGGTTCACTGTGCTCCGACAGTACATGACACATCGCTGCTCCGATGCTAAAAAACAACGAACGGAACCTTGATTTATATCTACCTGAATAAAATCCATCTCCTCCCGATTCCATACGAGACCCAAAGCTTCTTAAGCGCATGCTAACCTTTATTTCTTTATTGAAATGTTGGGTGATCTCCAGTCCCGACAGTACCATAAAACCAGGTAAGATTCAAAATGCCTACATAAGAATATGAAGCTATGCTGTCATATCCCAGATATCACTATGAACCGCAGTGAATTCATATACTTTTCAGAAGCTTAGAAAGGGCTGGAGGCAATTTAAATCCAACTGGCACCTAGTTCTGAAGAAACACATCTCCAATCTGGGTGTTTTGTTCAATAGGCGCCACGCTTGATCTAGTTTTCTGACTCCATGTGGAAACTAGAGCTTTCTTTATCGGTGCAAAAAACATGCACAACTCTAACGCAACAGCTAATCCACATATTCACCATAGAAGAAAGAGGGAGGAGACAGTGACTGCAGCCATTTACCAGAGACCCCAGAAACGTGGCCTTTTCTAATGACACCAAAACCAATCGTCAGTATATCTCCTTGTCGTGTTCAAAGAGCATCCGTGTTGGAGGACAGCGGCTTATCCAGCTAAAGCACTGCACCTCCGTGGACAGACGGGGACACCGGAACAGAGCCCTGACAATGGCGGTGCAGACGGTAGCCGGGGGTCCCCTGGGATAAAGAACAACTGCTCTTTACCTCTCCCAGGGAGGGAGGGTTCCAATCACCGTGGTACTCCCCCAACAGAGGCAACCCCTCTAACAATCAGCTACCTGCAGCCTGCTCGTGTCAGCTGCACAAGGTGTGCATCGCTCCACCATGCTGAACTACACGTGTAAAAGAAGCGCTACCTGGCCACAAGCGATGTAAAAATGTATGTGCAAGTGTCCCCCCGTCCCCAAAGGATGCGACAACATTCAATATAGTGCAATTAGCGCTTCGAATAAAAAACACAATTAAGCCAACCAATCTGAACATGGCGAAAATAAAACGTATGAATAATATTAAAAGGCAATACAGCAAAAATATAAAAGGTGCAACTCCAAACATTGGCAAATGTTGAGCTGAAATAACATTTTTAATGAAGCCATTTAGTTTCCACGTTAATTAAAACCAAATGGCTTGTCTGATTTAAAGTTATGTTGTCAAGTGTTTATTTGGCCAATTACTAAAGCAGTGGGAGATCATTATCTGCTAGCAGTAACGATGACAGCACAGAGAGCAGGGGCGTGAACAGACCACTTCAAAGCGCGCAGTCGAGCCCGGGGGGGGAGGGCCGGGGGGGGGGGCGGGGGGGGGGGGGGGGGCAGGCAGGCAGGGAGGCGGGCGGTCGGGGGAACGGGGGGCTGCTGTCCCAGGGGGGGAGCGCAGAGCAGGTTTTTTAGCTTCCCCCGAAGCGGAGAGGCAATCAGGGCAATCGGGTCACACCAGTGTTCCGCGCGCGGCACAAAAACACCGCCAACACAAACAGAGCAGCGCGGGCCGTGTGCTCCTGAGCCGGGGCGCTAGGCCGCCGGGGCGCTAGGCCGCCGCGCTAGGCCGCCGCGCTGCAGCGCCGAGCAGAGGGTGTGTGTGTGCGTGTGTGTGTGTGTCTGTGTGTGTGTGTGTGTGTGTCTGTGTCTGTGTGTGTGTGTGTGTGTCTGTGTCTGTGTGTGTGTGTGTGTGTGTGTCTGTGTCTGTGTGTGTGTGTGCGTGTGTGTGCGTGTGTGTGTCTGTGTGTATGTGTCTGTGTGTGTGTGTGTGTCTCTGTGTGTGTGTGTGTGTGTGTGTGTGTGTGGCTTCACGAGCCGCTTGATGTGGTTATCGCTGCTGCTTTTCACCTGGAGGGGGTGGGGGCGGGGAGACGTCGCCGCGTTTGTGTCCCCGGCAGTAAATCGACGATGATTATCCAAAACACGGTTTCTTAATTAAAAGCCTGCTTTGAAATAAAAAGGCTGCCTTCTAGATCTATTTTCTAAGAGTTCAGAAATCACAGGCCTTTTTAAAACATAACACACTATCAATGCTATTTTTTTTTTTTAATGACTTCACAAATGGGCTTACAGGATATTCATTTTGAAAAAAGATTTCAAGGAAAATAATCTAAAAAGAAAGAAAATCTAGTCACACAAAGAAATCTGTCAACTACGGATGTTCCTGTGAGAACTGTATAAGCATTTAAAAATATCAAATAAACTGATATGTAAAAATAGCAAACGTTCTACACTGCAATCCTCATTTTGTATTCAGATTGAAATGGTTAATACTATATCACTGAATGTGAATACGATCAGGTGTATGGTTAAAAAAAACAAACACTAAGGCAGCATAAATGGTTGGTGAAACTGACTTTTATTCTCCAGGTCTAGCCTAACAATCAGGGTGAAAACTCCAGCAGTCCTAATTCTCCAGTGGCACGATGCGGTTATATTTAGATAATGAACTAGCGGAGCGATCGGGCCGATGAATTATTAAACAATGCGGGGATAAAACGCACTATTAGCAGCTACTAATAATATCTTTAAAAACCTGCAGGGTATAATACTCACATAGGCACAAGGTGTTGTGACTGGCTGCAGCAGCGTTGCGTATCGCTAATAGAAATACGCCAATACTGTGGATGCAAAGCACAGCAGCAAAGTAAGCTGTGTATACTCTCTTTATTGGGGTTTCCTTGCAGTCATATGCTTGGTACAAGGCTGTATATTTTCTTTTGCAGTGACAAACAGGCTACCCAGCTGTATGGGATGAATACACTGCAATTTATCACAGGCTATTTTTATAGTGTATCAGCTTTCTCTCTGTGGCCAGTCCTCGGGGAGATTTGGTGCATAATGGTCTGTGTCCTCTGCGGTCACTGGTTTGCTTGCGATGGCTCGCAGCCATTCAGGCACTGACCACAGACCAGAAAAGGACGCGCCGTGCGGACCGAGCGCGGGGGACGCGAGCGAGCCCGCTAAAACGCGCCAGGGGAACAGCGGGTGAGCCCGTTCGCCCGCGGGGCGGGGCGGCAGGAAGGGCGTCGCTCTGCGCCCCGGTAAAAACCAGCGACGCGCGGACGTGTCAGCGCAGGAAAGAGACAGCGGCTCGGACACTTTCCCCCCCGACTCCCCAGCCCGCCCGCGGAAACAAAAGTATTCTTTTCCCCTCTCCCCGTCTGTTTTAATTATTTCCTTAACCGCAGATCTCTGGCAAATTATCTTCGGTTTTAATGCGGGAGAGGAAGAGATTTGGCTTAAACATTTGCGGAGAAATTACAAATGCAATAGTGGTATATCCGCTAATCCTTCCACAGAAACGCTGGGAGCCTCTGGATGTGACGGCGCAGTGCTGAGTTTGGGGTTTAATTAGATGTGAGCGCGAGAGGATTAGACTGGGCACAAACACCGGCTGCCATTAAACTCCCGCCTCTAGAGTTTCACTTGGAACCGAGATGCAAGGCTAGTGGCATTCAAAGACCGAAAGAAAAAAAAAACTGGTCCTCATGGCAGAAGCACTTTTTGATCTTTGCTTGAATAGTGAGCGTCTTGCTCATTAAAGACAGCCTCTCATATTCAGTTGTTTATCGTGTGGAAGAATGACTATAGGTGGTACATCAGAGGTCTATCAGAGGGTACATACCCTTTTGTATGTTCTGAATTGTGAATGGCACGCAGAGGGGCATTTCCTTTAGTGTGTCTTTGCTGGGGAGCTGCACCCCTTCTGGGGTCTGGGTGGACAGTCCCACCAAAAGGCCAGTGAACCGGTTGTAACAATATGCGTGGTGTCAGTTTGTGTGCGTGTGTGTGTGTGTGTGTGTGTGTGTGTGTGAGAGAGCACGCCGTGGTCATGTGTGCTTGAGTGTGTGTGCGAGTGTGTGTATGTGTGTGCATGTGTATGTGTGCGTGTGTGTGTATGTGTGTGCATGTGTATGTGTGTGTATGTGTGTGAGTGTGTGTGTGTGTGTGTGTATGTGTGCATGTGCATGTGTATGTGTGTGAGTGTGTGTGTGTGTGTGTGAGAGTGTGTGTGTGTGTGTGTGTATGTGTGTGTGTGTGTGCATGTGCGTGTGTGTGTGTGTGTGAGTGTGTGTGTGTGAGTGTGTGTGAGAGAGAGCATGCCGTGGTCATGTGTGCGTGCGTATGTGTGTGTGTATGAGTGTGTGAGTGTGCGCGTGCGAGTGTGTGTGTGTGTGTGTGTGTGTGTGTGTGTGAGTGTGTGTATGTGTGTGTGTGTGTGTGTGTGTGTGAGTGTGTGAGTGTGTGTATGTGTCTGAGTGTGTGTGTGTGTGTGAGAGAGAGCATGCCGTGGTCATGTGTGCGTGCGTCCGCTCCCCATAGACCACAGTGGTGGGCTGCCTGGGCAGGCCTGTGCACTCGTCCTGATTAATAGAAATCCCATATTTGTTTCCACAAGTCTAATTAACCAGGTAGTTAAAAATGAAGCTCATTAGCTACCTGCCACAGAGCTTACCAACCCTGTCTCTAATTACTGTGATAACTCCAGTGTTGCCAAGGTGCAGTGGAGCCAAGCAGAACACTGCTGACAGTATCTTAAGTAACCAGTGCTCTTTTGTGCATACAGGGAACCTAATTACTATTCACCAAATTATAAATGCACTTGTGGATAGAATAAAAAAAAAAAAAACATGCACACACAGTAGAAAAAGGTTCTCATTAGCCTGCCATGGCTTTTAATTAAACTGCAAGCCTCTGACTATCCCTGCAGTCACACTCTCCAGACACAGGGGACGAGGAGGAGCAACAAACTCTAGCCGCTCACACAGTGGGATTAACAACCCAATTATTACTAGGTATATTTTCCAGCAGAGATACATTGAGAGATCACGGAACAGGCTGTTCTGCAAATTGCCGGGGATTGTTTTGCAACAGAGTGGTTCACTACGAGGGGGACTTGGTGACCACTTCTCAGAAAACACACAAAGACACAAGCACAGACTGGCCTGTGCCTTTGTGTGTTAATACAGATCCATTACAAGGATGGGCCATTCACACGAATGCGAGAATTCTGATCACTACATCGCATCGTCCTAATCCTCGGGTAGCAGGAGTAACTATATCACCAACAGGCCTCAGGGTGTATTGTGTATTAAACTGACTGTAGGCACAGAGTCTAACGTATGCATGTTGTAGATATCCATTAGCCCCCGGCTCAAGTTTGGCTATTGGAAAACGAGCTGCTGAAGAATGACCAGAGGAGTGGTGAACAGTTTAGTACACTGTGACTTGGAGGGTGGCAATCATGTGACTCTGGTCTCCTTCGGCCAATGACAGAGATAGCAGAACCACAGAGGTGAAGCAAACACGCGTTGTGAACTCAGACAGCGGCTCTGAACAAGGCCAGGGAGAGTGTGTGTGTGCTAGTGAGATGGACAGGAACAGGGAGAGCATGTGTGTGCTAGCGTGATGGACAGGACCAGGGAGAGCGTGTGTGTGTGTGGTAGTGCGATGGACAGGACCAGGGAGAGCGTGTATGTGCTGCTGTGTGTGCTAGCGTGTGTGTGCATGTGCTAGCATGTGTGTTAGCGCTCGGAGGGGAAGAGAGGGGGGCGCACTCACGTTTCTGCGGGGGAAGGTGGTGAGCAGCTTGAACTCGTCGCAGGGGTAGCCCTTGGAGGCCACGAAGTGGAAGAGCACCTGCAGCGTGCAGCTCCCCAGGAAGCGGCGCTCCAGGAACTCCCCGCTGGGCGTGCGCACGCGCAGCTTGCTGACCGCCGCGCCGCCCTCCTCCTCCGGCTCCGGGGGCAGGGTCTGCTCCAGGGACAGCCGGATGGCCTGGGGGGGGCAGGGGGGGGCACACAGACCGCCACGCGTGAGGAAACTGAGCTCCACTCTAGGCTCATACAACACGCTTATTAATACCACAACACACCTACAGTAGAGCTAAATTACACTTTGTGTAAGAAACAAACTGCAAACGATCAATTGAACTTTGCAATAAACAGCCTTTTACAATGTGGATAACACGGCGGGGGCTTCAAACAATAAGGGAGCACCATTGTCGATCTGCAGTGATTTTTATACTGACCAAAAAAAAAAAAAACGCAATAGAATAAAACACACCTACCCCAGTAAAGGTGTGTTCTTTATGTGCCATTCATAATGATGCTTTACCTGCTGCCTGCTCTTTATCCACACGCTCATAAAGCATCAAAAAGACACAGACAAAGGTTCCTTTTTCACTCCTAAATACACAGCTTATTCACAATAACTGCAACAAAAAAAAAAAAGGGCATCATGATCCTCAACTGCAGGGGAATTAATCAAATCTCCAATGTCACGGCGCAGAACCAACTGGTCCTCTGTGGTTTTCACCTAAAGCTTGTTGTTCCTGTTTTGACAGTCGGCAGCATATGCTGTGACAACACATGGCAGCTTTATTTACCGACCATAATGCAATTATATTTCATAAAAGTGTACAACAGTAGCTCATTAGCAGCTCCCGTCTTTGTGTGCCCGTGTGTCGGGAGCCCCCCCCCGGAGCCCCCCCGGGGCCCCCCCGGCGCCCGCCCGCCCCGCTCCCCCGGGTGGGACGGCATAAAGGGTCCTCCGGGAGCCCCTCCCCAGCACGGGCCGCCGCGTCTGAGAAGCCACACGCGCACACGGGCCCCCGCTCCTCATACAGAGCAAGCACCTTTTCACCACAGGAAAACACACACACAGACACACACACAGACGATACACACATACACACACACACACATATGCACACATACACACACGCATACACACACACACACACACACACACGCATACACACACACACACACACACACACATATGCACACATACACACACACACACACACACACCTGCATGCGCACACACATACACACACACACACACACACACACATGGCTCACACGGGCCCCCGCTCCTCATAAAGAGCGAGCACCTTTTCACCACAGGAAAACACACACAGACGATACACACATACACACACACACACCATACACACACACACCCAGCACACAACACACACAGCACAACACACACACACACCCACACCCACACATACACACAAACACACCTGCATGCGCACACACATACACACACACACACACTCGCACACATACACACACACACACACACACACATACACACACGCACACATACACTCGCACACACAAACAAACGCACACACCCGCACACGCACACCCACATATACTCACAAACACACGCACACCAGCATGCGCACACACATACACACTCACACACACCCGCACACGCACACCCACACCCACATATACTCACAAACACACGCACACCTGCATGCGCACACACATACACACCCGTACACGCACACCCACATATACTCACAAACACACGCACACCTGCATGCGCACACACATACACACCTGTACACGCACACCCACATATACTCACAAACACACGCACGCGCACGCACACACACAGACCTGCATGCGCACACACATACACACACACCCACACACACATGCACACACTGAACGGCCGGAGAGGCGTGTGCACCTGACGGGGGCCAAGGCTGGCTCCGTTAACTCCCCCCGACCACCACCTCCTTCTCCTCTCCTCTCCTCCTCTCCTCCTTCTCCTCTCCTTCTCCAGCGATAAAAAACTCCCATGGTCCGGCCTCCCTTTCATCCGCCGCCCCGGCACAAAAGACGGCGAATCACAGGCCGCGCTTTTTCCCCTACTGTACGGCTCCGCGCCGGGGCTTTGTTGCCGGGGGCGTTGTCGCGGCGGGGCGGGCGAGCGGGGCGAAGCGAGCGGGGCCGGCCCGCGCTGGCCGGGCTCCAGGTGTGGGGACATCATGTTGCCTTGTTTACTCGCGCACAATGCGGGAGAAACAGGCCATTCTTCTGGCGGGCAGGGAGACGCTGCGCTCAATGACTCCCAACAGCTGTCCCTCCGCACACGCCATGCGGCTCCACACAATGCCCCCCCCACCCCACCCCACCCCCCTGTCCCGCCAAACCGCCCGCAGCGCACCGGGCCCCAGGGCCACGGGCTAAATATCACTAAAGCTCTGCTCTCTCTCTCTCTCTCTTCAATAGGGCCGGTCCAAAAGGCACATTGTGCCGTCTGCGTTCGCACAGATCGTCAAATAAAGCTGTGAATGTCACTTGTGCGGATTGGCTTACCGCGCGCGGGAGAGCCATTTAACAGGTGCATTATTTACGCGTCTAATGGCCGTACCTGCGTGGCCCGGACAATGAGCAGCTTCCTGTCCACACAATAGCGAAAGGCTTCGTCCATTTACTGCGAACAAACCCGTATATATATATATACTGAACTTTCAAAATACAGTAGAACATAAGAGATACAAACACATCAGTAATGGGTGTTGGTCGTGAGCTCGGAAACATCTGAAAGACAACTTTGAAAGAACTCAGATTACATTGAATGATTCATTGGAACGGTTACTAAAACGACTCCTGCTTTGTTCATTTAAAAGGTCGAAATTTATCCAGCAATAAAATAGTTTCACAAAGTAGAACCAACAATAAAAGGCAACATAACCGCAGAGCTCATGAGGACACCACTGGTCATATGTCCACTTTCCAGATCATGAGGCACAACAAGATGCAGCAAATGACCAGTCTACAGCTAACACCTGCTGGCAAAAAAGCCACCCGTCTGAAAAAAAAAAAAACCCGGAATTACACAGAACCCATATTACTGAAGTACGTCATCTGAAGGTCAATTACAGAGCAACCGAGAACAACTGAAAGAGAAAGCCTGAGAAAGGTACAGGGCAGAGCTGCAGGTTCACAGCTACAAATGGGTCTCGCTGCATCATAGGACTGCAGAGAGAACACTGAGAGGGAGCAGCAGCACAGCCGATGCACTGCACTGTGACTCCATAAACTGACTGCTAAATAAGAAAGCAGTTCATTTAAAGGCTTTGCTCTGCAGTACAGGAGAAGGCAGGTTACAGTTGTTTGTGTTCCATTATGCCAGCTTCCTTGGAAACTTGTGCCCAACTCGCCAGACCCAACACGCGGTCACAGAGGGACAGGTGCATGTGCATTATTTACTTATGTTAATCAACGGAAAGTGTGGCTTCACTGTTTAATGCTCATTGTTTCCGCCTCACTGGCAGTAACAAAGAGGACCTGCCTTATGTATACCCCGTAATGAGGTGCTTGAGAAGGTGTAATTGTTTGCGCTTACTTCCAGGTCCACGTCCCGTCTGACTGACCGGTCAGTCCGTAACGCGGAGTTTCGGCTCTCTGACCTTATGCCGTGTGATTTGTTTTCCGAACAAACCCGTATGAAATTACGCTGATGTTTCGCATTGTACTGCACACTGTGTTGCAGTCAGCCAGCTTTTCCTTCGGGTTGTTTTTCAAGCTCCGCCTGAGGTGTGTGTGTGTGTGTGTGTGTGTGTGTGTGTGTGTGTGTGTGTGTGTGTGTGGAGGCCCCTCAGGTCCCCAAAGGTTCATTACCGACACCAGGAACACAGCCCTCCTCCGTCAAACCACAGCCCTGTGAGTGGAGCATCATTAAAAAAACAAACAAACAGGGAAGAAGAAAAGAAAAGAAACACAAACACTCCCGAGAAGCAGTTTCTACAAACGGCTTCTGCACGTGACACGGCTCCTCGCGCACGACCAACAGCGCCGGCCGGCTCACGGGCGAAACCGGCGGAGAGCCGGCCACCCGACCAAAAACGGGCAGGTCCTCGTAAACAATTACCCCCACACCTCTCGAATGCGTGTTCGCTCTCCTGACCCCCCCCTCTCCCACCCCCCCGCCCCCAGAGCGAGCAGCTCAGCATTGTCAGGTAAGCCTACAGGAGGTCACGGAGGCATACACTGTGCGTTCGGACGGGAGCGAGGGCATTGTGGGGTATTGTGTTTCAGAATATCTACACTGTTGCT
The DNA here is from genome assembly GCF_018555375.3 of Anguilla rostrata. Classification (NCBI taxonomy): domain Eukaryota; kingdom Metazoa; phylum Chordata; class Actinopteri; order Anguilliformes; family Anguillidae; genus Anguilla; species Anguilla rostrata. The sequence goes on along the minus strand of NC_057936.1, from coordinate 55,662,214 downwards.
CACGGCAGGGCCATTGTTGGCGAACGGGAAGCCATGGCAATGAGGCCGAGAGCACCGCGCAGTGATATAATTAAAACCAGCCAGGGCCTTTTGTCCAAGGGCTGTTTAACTAATGTGACAAATCATCTGAGACCGCAGCTTCACCTGATCCAGTCGCTACGGAGTTCGCCACCGAGCAAATACCCAATAATCAGAAGAAAAGGAGATATAATTGCAGACTGAACAGCCACGGCTTTCCAGTTTCGATAATGCTCTCCCTTTGTGCGTGGAGCAACGTGCGCCTTTGTTGCCGTCCCAGTGTTTATTTGGTTTTAAAAAGGAGCCTGCGGGTTTGGGAACGCGGGAAGGATAATGGCGGTAATGGCGCCGCTGCGAGAGAGCGGAACAGGAGTCGGCGTTCAGTCCGGAGATTAGAGCGCATTCTCTGCTCTCTGTTCCTGCTGCTGTATCGTGTTCTTCTCCCCCCGTTTCTGCACGACGACAAATCCCACACAGCCCCGCGGGCCTGCCGACGGGACGCTCCAGAGAGAGAGAGAGAGTTAGGCCCCGCTCTGGGGCTGGTACACCTTCATTTCCCCCGATTAAAATTAGGCCTGCTCATATTCAAACAATGACTTCTGAACGTGCAAAACGCGAAGCAAAGAAATGCACCTTGAAATTGCACATCCGAAACAAACAAAAACTTCCTTCCTCACCTCGCGCTCCTCCTCCTGCTCTTTCCGGATCTGCTCCAGACGAACCTGCTCGGCCTCCTCTCTCTCCTGCGCTTCTCTCTGCAAGCCACAACACAACACCCGCACCGTTACCCTCCACGACCGAGCCGTCCGCGCCAGCGGCGCAAGCAAAGGCCTGTGGGAAGGGACAGTCAGCCCAGATGAAAGGCAAACTGGGAACTTTAACACTAGAACTCATTGGGTGTCTGCGGTATTGATTTTGTGGTCTTATCAGCGGTGTACGGGATCAGGGCTGTGTTTGCAGGCCCGGGCTCCTGGACCAGCGCACTTTGGGGCAGCACTGGCAGGAAGGGCCGGGGTCAGGGTAACCACCTCTGGTTACCGGAGTAACCTCTGAGGGAAAGAATGCTGTTTGAGATATCCCATGAAACGCACCTTTTTGCGATCGGCTTCTAAAGACAAGCGGTAGGCCTCGTCCTGCTCCCTCTTCACCATTTCTCTGGCTTCACGTTCGTCCTGAGGGAGATGAGAGGCAGGAATGAGCAACAATGCCGAGGTGAGACAGACACAGACACATTACCAGACAAAAGCAACAACGAACCACAACACACATCAACTGGTCAGGAATTTATCAAGTCAGAAAGCAGACAGGCATAGGGACGAAAACATGAATGATCATAATGACGGAATCTGATGTTTCAGTTTACAGTTTGAAAACTTCTTCAAGACTAACTGCCATTTATTCTAGTCCAAGTGCCTGTTTGTCCGCAGGCAGTGTGCTCCTTCTGCACCTGCAACGGGAGAGAGGGTTTCTATGGGAGAGAAAAAGAACAGCTTGTGTTGTGCAGTCAGGGACTGGCATTTGTCTTCATGCTTGGAGGACTTTCCTGAATCCCAGGTTGCGTGCTGTGACGCACGCGAAACACAGCGAAGGTAAAGCCACTGACAGAGTAAGTGGGGGAAGTCAAAAGGAAAATGTATACTTATTCTCAGTCTCAAAAAGTGCACTACCGTAAATTGAATAGGATGGCAACATCTCGCCAAGCAAACCGTAGTACCGGAAACTTCTGAATATGAACTCTCATAAAGGGCTCTGAAGAGGTTTAGCGAATACGCTTCACCAACCTGTCTCATCGGTAAATCCTGAAAAGTGGCCAAAACAATTAGGTGCGATGTTGTGTAACAAAGTCTTCTTGACAAGGGTAGCACCTCAAAGATAAATACATGTGTCGAGAGGCCTTTGTTTTCGTGACACTGTACGTCAATGTTTCGCCCACTTTTCTCACGGTGAGTTTGAAAAGAGACGGTTTAGCAAAGCGTGCGCTCCGTATTCACGACAGTGTGTCACGAAGCGTTAGAAATACGCACGGAGAAAACGTTTCTCCACGGACCGAGTCTGAACCACACTCCCTTCCAACAGCGTACTGAAGCTCAGCATGCACAGTAGGGAAGGCCAGTCGTATGTTCCCACCCTCGTCCTCCTCTCTATTCAATTTTCAGAATCATCTTTTTTTTTTAATTATAGCACAGCAATTAAAAAAATCTTCATGTTCATTAGACGCTGTTCCCCGTGGTTAGGGGCTCGACTAGCACTTCCATAAAACAAATTAAAGCGTCTGAGAAGTGCACTTAAACACACGACCATGTACAGACCACTTAAACCCCTAAAAAGCATTAGCCTGAACATATTCCCATTAGGAAAAAGAAAAAAGCTAATGTGAACCGAAATACTTCAACAGACTAAGAGAGGCATCGCTGGAGCCATCAAATCTGCTCAAATCAAGTGTGAAAACTTTCTCCCCAGGCCTGTTTCTGCCTTGCAGGCATGTCAGTTGCTGAGGAATGCAGCTGCGGTCTGGGCAGCTGTCTGTGGTGACTGACGAGTGCGAGAGTCACAGACAGGGCGAGAGGGAGGTCAGTGCGGTCGTGGCCGACGCAGACGGGGGGGGGGGGGTGTCTGAGTCATGGCGAGGGCCGTCCACGGCGCGGGGGTGCGACGCAGCGAATTCGCCGACGCCTACGTCCACTGAGGTTTCTGCACACGGCACACGGCCACATTCCGGACCTCCGAGGCTCATTACCTTGAAAAGACGAACAGTACCGACGCTGCGGAACAACAGTACGTTCTGGAACAAGAGCCAAGCCTCTGATGTATTAATTGTAACACCCTACTCCGAGCGAGAGCAAAATTGTAAAGAGTAAATTAAAGTCTCCAGGCACAAAAAAGTTAGATATGTTCAATTAACACCCGAGACAGGATACAACTTGACATTTCTGGGATGCGGTCCTGAATTCCGGTGGTTCACCAACAAGAGCATTCAGTACGTTACCACACCGCTGCAATTTGTTCCTTCAAATGTCAGATATGCGCCTTTGTCACATCACGTTTCCTTCATTTCCACTGTAATTATTTGAATTGTCAACACTTAAAAAAAAAAAAACCTGGACTTGTGGAACCTGCTCAGTGCTAGTGAGACATCTGACATAGGCTCAGCCTGCCTGCACACACACAATAGGGCCCATACTGCATATAAAAGCAACTGTAATAATCACATAAGTAAAAAGATAATTATCAATACATAAATACAGTAATGACAATGTTAACAAAGTAAAGTGCTGCTTTTCTTTAAGCTAAAACAGCAATACATCAATCAGTAACTCAAATAAGACCAAAGGCGAGACTCATACTACGCCATACTCCGCTATGGTCTGACATGACAGGACTGTCATTGATGACACAATGACAAATGATTGTCAAGGTACAAATTCTTCTTGTTACCTTTCACTGTCAATGCTTTTTGTTATTTTGTGGAAGACCAGGCATCTGACTGCAGTCACTACTGTTGGAAAAGTATCCATACCAGAATGACTCAGATGTCACCTTGCATCCAATCACTAAAAATTTGCCTCTAAGCCTTCAAGCAATCTATGCGCATTTCTCACAAATTCCCACGACTGAATGTTGAAACACACTGACGGTCTTGGGATAACTGTACCATCAAGACACTCCACGTACAGCACAGATGACTGAGCTCCAGAGGACCTGTTCATCCATTGAAAGTGACTTGAATAATGGGGTGCGATTAACCAGAAGGAGCCCAACGAGAGTGACAGGGCATGGCAACTTGTAGAATGCCAGGGCACAATACAAATGGCCAAAAAGACTCCCACTTGTGTCCTATGAGAACATGCTGAACTTTTTCTTAAGACCATGATGCAAGCATGTACAAGACATGCGTAATGACTTTAACAAAAACACAGCCAGACCAAACACCTCACCTCACTACAATCCATCTGACAACCTTTTATTCATTTCAAAAAGGCTTCATACACACTTTAAATAGGATGAATGAAAATGAATCTTGCCATATCTTCTTTCTTTGAGACATGGAATCTGATTACAACTGTGTCAGACTCAGTTTTAAATCGTACTTCCTACAACACTTTTGGTAGTAGGTTAGTTGTAATTTTGTGTTTTAACGTGAGATGATCAATACAATGGTACGAAATAATTCCCATCATACTTTATGAATTCAATAAAGGAAGAGGAGGGAATTAAATGCAGTCTGATGCTGGACCCCATTAAAAATATAGACGGTTAGTAATGTCATCTAATCGTGGTTTAGCCTAAACTGACAAGCACAGTTCTTTTCAGTTTTCAGGTACAAGAGGACATTCAGCAGTCGGTGGCTAGAAAAGGAACCGTTCTGGGGTGAACACAGGAACACATTCAATAGTGTTAATTTGTGTGTGTACAGACAGCCATGGCATACACAATCAGTTACACAGGGAAAGCCAGTACAACAACTAAGCCAAGGTGCTACCCTAAAGAATAATAGTGCACACAGATAAAATCTAAGGGGAAATAAGTTTATTACTAAAACATGAAAGATTAGCTCCCTTGGCCTGCATCAGATCTTCATTTCCATTTGAGGAAGGCCCGAGCGATGACCTATTTGGATTCCCCCACCATGCAGATGTTACTTGTACTTCAGTTTAACTGAAATACTCTGTTATGCAAAGAGCCAACTAGAAAATATTTAAATCAAATTATAAGCTTAAAAAAAAATATGACTCAGTATTTCTCAGTTGTATTTTCTCTTATTCTGAAGCGGAACTTTTTTCAACCAAAAAAAAAAAGAAAACGCAAAACAAAACTGGATGATGTTACCTGTGGATAGTCAAAGGGGAGAACGGCAGGTTGCACACATTTTAAAAGACAAGCACCTTTCACATGAGCTCACAGACAAATTCTGAAAGGCTAAATAAATACATGAATGAAATACCTCTGTATCCTAACAATTGCCCCTTTAACAGCCCTCCTGCATGAAATTGAAAGAGTTCATTTGGGCAATGTGCAGAATGGCCTCCTTTTGATGTGGCGCGTTTCCTCACGAGAGCCGCGCCCTATTCTGTTCGCTAAGCTTTCGGGATTCCCATATTTACACGAAAGATACACTGTCTCCATTTTATCTGGCTGCTGCGATAAATGGAGCGGGGGCCGCGGGATTGTTCTGTGTTCACAGTTTCTGTTGGCTCAAAGGGGCCTGGGAGAAAGAGAGGGGGAGAAAGAACCGGAATCCGCATCCTGCTCGCATTGTCCGGGACCTCTGAGAGAGAGAGCGCGAGAGAGAGAGAGAGAGAGAGAGAGAGAGGCGAGGAGAGAATCGGGAACACGGTTGTGCTTTTCTCCCACCTCCTCAGACAAAGCAACTCTTTCCACCGGACTCACAATGCTCTTTTTTTTTTTTCCAGAACGCATTCGTTTTTTTTTTCTCCCCCCGTCCATCCAGTTCGGCGGCGGCGGCGGCGGCCACAAAGCTCTCGCCTTCTCAGCGTGCGGCGGTCTGTTCCCCGGCGTACTGTAGCGACGCCGTGGATTACCCGCCATTCAGCCGCACGACGGCGAGGCGCGGAGAATCCCGACAGGGAAGCGCGCGGCACAACGAACGGCCGCGAGCAGACCTCATCTGACTGAGCGGGCCTGCCTGGAACGCAGAGCGTACGGCTGCAAAAAAATAGTGTGCTGTCTATAGCCTGTGTGGAATGTGTACGGTATAAGTGGGTTTTCAAGGGTGCCCTTTGAAGATTCGGGTCACACCCAGTTTTGGGGATTCAGTGCGTGACATTGTCCCTCCTCAGGTCTCCAGGCCCTCCCCTGGGGTTCCCCTCCCCTAACCCTGCCACTCCCCTCACCTCGTCCTTGATGTCCTCCTGTTGCTGGGCTGTGAATATCTCCATCGCCCCCATGAGCCTCATCATCAGCTCGTCCACCGTCGTGTTTCCTGCAGACAAAACACACAGAGCGGATCAGCAAAGTCACTCAAAACAATGACAAGAATAAAGATTTAGGGATGAAAGAATGCATGAATGAGTCCAATGACGGTAAACTAAGAATTCTGTCGGAGGCGGTTTGACAAACCGTGACCAGGAGAAACAGCCGGGGCTGCGCTTGGGTACAATCGACCCCATCGCCGAAGCTACCCAAGGCCCGTCGGCCAGCCCCCGTCCTTACCTTGGATGACGTTTAAGACTTCGTTGGACGCCCTCTTGCCCATGACGATGAGGAGGAGGGGGAACTGGTCGGTCTTGTACGTTCGGATGGTCTGTGCCACCACGCTGCCGAAGAGCCTCGTGCACATGGTGAGCAGTCTGCACAGAAGAGGGGGGGGGGGGCATTCAGACGGTCACCGCTGCCCAAAAATACCACCCCGTTCACAACGTGCGGGACTTTAAAACCCATTCCGCGCTCCGCTCTCGCCGATGTCCTTCTAAATAAGGGCAGGAGCGGAATTAGTATTCCTCACCAGACATGATGAATTGATAGGGCAGAGAGGATTTCTTATTCCATTACAAAGACAGAACTTTAAATTAACATTTCGCTGGAGGAAAAGGGTAGCGGGCGCACCCCTCAGAGCTCACCGTAAATGTCATAATATTAATGAATTGCCATAGACTGAATGCAAATATAGATTAGTTTCTCATTTTAATAAGATCTGTTTTAATAACTGGCTGATAAAAAAAATAAATAAAAAAGTAGTGGAATGGAATGGGTCGAGCATGACGGGTCAGTGGAGAAAGTAGTCTGAGGCGGGATGAGTGGAGCGAGGAGAGGGCGCTGCAGTCGGGCTCCTCATTAGGAATGAATTGGAGGCTGCCAGACACCGACCGGGTGGCCACTGCACCGCGCCAATCCGCAAACGCTTGTCCTTTCCCATGGAGTCCAGCCTTCAGAATGCATTATTAAAGCACCCAAACCCCGCCGTCGACTCCGGAATCCAGTCGTACAGCGGTTCCCCCCGCAGGAAGCTCGCCGTCATAGCCAGAGGCGGTCCAGGATTGAGTAAAGACTCATTTTATGCACCTCAATGAGCCAGGTTAACAGATGGGATTTCCATCCCTGGTGGTGTATCCCCACATCCCCCCTCCCCTTAGTTTTTGGACTACCCAAAAGCCACCTCTAAAACGCATGCTGTCGGCCAACTTATTGATACTGTGCGAGGATGATACAACCAATCAACAGAGTCACCAATGTCACACAATGACAAGGAGAGCCCTGCGGAGTCAAACCCTCCCTACCTGGGCATCGGCACAGCCTTGGATTCCCCGTGCTACGGGACTACCTGGCACAGTCCGCCTTTTACGAACGGTGCACGTGGAAAAATAAACATGCATCACGTTCTGGAGGCGACCCGAGTGCAGAGGATAAAGGGAGGGTGTCCAATTAAGCACCTGATATTTGAGGACACGCCCCCCTCTCCCAGAGAGGCCGGGGAGGACAGTGGAGCCCTGTGTTCTACGCTGGGGCCCTGGGTGCAGAGGGCTGGAAACAGGCCTGGCCGGGGCTGGCCGTAAACAATATCGCAGGGAGCTAATTCCAACCACTCACACAGGACGCGAGAACAATCGCCACGGGCTGCAGTGAAACCCAACCCCATTATGTGAGGCTCGCCTCTCCTCAACACCCTCGTCTCAGGAAGGAGAGAGAGAGAGAGCTACGGCCGCATGGCGAAAACACCAGAGTACCAGGTTTCTTACAGTCCAGATCTGAAGCTATATAAGAACAAATATGCAACTTGCATCTTTATCAGAAGCAGCGTTTATACAAGCTGGGTTTTATATACAATATATTATTTATTTCATGTTATATATGTATATACACACACGCACACAAAATGTTGTGTATATTTTATTACACATTGGCATTCTTATGAACTGGCCAACACAAGCACTGCTTCTAATAAAGATGCCGCCAGTTTGGATTTTCTATATACACACATATACACAACATTTCCAAAAGTATGTGGACACCTGAACACCATACCCATATGTACTTACTGAACATCTCATTCCGAAACCATGGGCATTAATATGGAGTTGGACCCCCCCCTTTGCTGCTGTAACTGCCTCCACTCTTCTGGGAAGGCTTTCCAGTAGATTTTGGAACTTGGCGGCAGGGATTCACTTCCATTCGGCCACAAGAGCATTAGTGAGGTTGGGCACTGATGTTGGGCGATAAGGCCTGGCTCGCAGTCGGCATTTCAACTCATCCCAAAGGTGTTTGATGGGGTAGAGGTCAGGGCTCTGTGCAGGCCAGTAAAATTCTTCCCCACCACACTCAGCAAACCATTTCTATATGGACCTTGGGTTGTGCATGGAGGCACTGCCATGCTGAAACAGGAAAGGGCAGTCCCCAAACAGCTGGAAGTGCACAATTCTCTAGAATGTCACTGTATGCTGTAGCATTAAGATTTTCCTTCGCAGGATCTAAAGGGCCTAGAACCATAAAAACCATGAAAAACAGCCCCAGACCATGATTAGTTCAGACTGCATTCCGACAAACCCAGATTCATCTGTCAAACTGCCAGATAGTGAAGTGTGATTCATCACCCGGGAGACCACATTCCCACTGCTCCAGAGTCCAACGGTGTGCTTCACACCACTACAGCCAACGCTTGGCATTGTGCATGGTGATCTTAGGCTTGGGTACAGCTGCTCGGCCATGGAAACCCATTTCATGAAACTGTTGACAAACAGTTCATGTGCAGACATTGTTTCCAGAGATAGTTTGGAACTCTCTAGTGAGTGTTTCAAGGTGATTTTTACGTGCCACATGCTTCAGCACTCAGCGGTCTCGTTCTGTGAGCTTGTGTGGCCTACAGCTTCTCGGTTGAGGTGTTGTTGCTCCTATAAATTTCCACTTCATAATAAAAGCACCAACTGTTGACTGGGGCAGCTCTAGCAGGGCAGAAATTTGACAAACTGACTAGTCAGAAAGGTGGCATCTTATGACAGTGCCACGTTGAAAGTCACTGAGCTCTACAGTACAGCCCATTCTATTGCAATGGAGATTGCATGGCTGTATTCTTGATTGTATGCACCTGTTAGCAGTGGGTGTGGCTGAAATAGCCAAAACCACAAATTAGAAGGGGTGTCCACATGCTTTTGGAAATGTAGTGTATATTCTGGAGCCTAAATAATGGCTTTTATAACTTAACATGCATATCACCCCCAATTCACCCTCCAGCAGGCCAGTTGGCTCTGTGGGCTCTAAACAATGATCTCTACCAGATCAAAGGCCACCTACAGCAGGAGAAGATTACATAGTTCGTTTCAAATCAACAGCTGCATGTTCCCAAGCCGTTAAGAAACACCGCAAAAAAGGACAGTCTAAATCAGTTGATGCTTATTCATTATAGCTCTAATTTAAAATTTACACTAGCAAAAAATAAAAAATAAATTAAATGAATAAATCATAAGATGTGTGTTTAAGTGACACTCCCCATTGATGGATTCCACAGGAGTTTTTTTCAAATAAAACTTAAAAAGTCGCAAGCTGAGTTTAGGTTCGGGATGGTTTCTCACACACACCGTGTGCACTAGTGGTTTTTTAACGAGAACAGCGAATCAGATTCTCCTCACGGCCATCCTCCGCTCCAGATGTGAAAATGTTAATGCTTCCCCAGACGGTAGCAGAGTGATTGGCATGATCTAAATGGACTGCTTCAGTACTCCACAAACCTCACTGAACACCTCCCAGCAATCACTGTCCATTGTTCAACCATGCGGAGAACTGTCTCCACGGAACGTCAAAAAAAAAGATACTTTGCCACAAATACTGCGCACTCGATTTCTGTCCGGACATGTTTAGGATCAAATAAAGGCCTCAGGCGTTCCATGAAAAGGTTACTTATTAATGTGCTAGAAGTACCGGTAATAAAAACACAACTCCCTTTTGCATTTAAATTCCACGGTACAGGGTAATGGTAATGCACTTTACATTAGTTAAAATGTTCAATGTGGAATTCCTTCTTTCCACCAGAGTGCACAGTACAGTACAAAGTAACTGCATACAGTATACACAATAGGGAGTATTCTGGTAAGATGCACAAAAGCTACAGCCTTAACACTTAAAATTGACAACAATGATTAATGTGCAACCCTCAAATGAAATTAATGTCATACTGTATTCATTTTCAAATTCTTTCCGTACTTCCCACGAACAGTGTCCTTTGTCTGAAGTATTTTAAAATAACGTCAGTGTCAATCACGGTTGACAGGAGCGCACACTATTTCTGATGCGGTATGAAGTGTACTCGCTCGAGCTATTTAAAATAGTGCGAGCCAAACAATGCGGTCCGGCAGATTCCTTGGGAGGGAAAAAAAAAAAAAAAAAAGCCCTAGGAGCCAGGACACGTTCTGCACAACCACTGTGACTAATACCAATCAGCAGTCAGTCAGCCTCAACCTGAGAGCGTGAGAATGTGACAGCGTGTGTGTGTGCGCGCGCGTGTGCGTGTGTGTGTGTGTAGCAGCGAAAAATTCTGAAAAGCTCCAGATGTTGCCCGCCTTTAATCTGCAATAAAATGGCTCAGCTGGGGCAAAAAGCAAAAAGCAAAAGGGAGAAAGGGAGAGGAATGAGGGGGCAGAGTATCCTAAAAGGAAATAAAAAAAGGAGCGGGGTCAGTGTCTGAAACTCTCCCCCCGTCTTTCTTAAACGCCTCCTTCCAGGGGGTGGGCTTAGTGGTGTAGCGTAGTGGAAGGAAAAGCCTTTAGCCTGCCCTGGAGCCAGGGCTGCTGCTGGGCCCAATCAAACCTCCATCTGGCTACCGGCCGGGTCCCCCGCTCCCCCGCGGGAGGAGGGCCCTGTCTGGCCCCTCAGCCGAGCACTCACACCTGGGCTGCCGCTCCATTATGCCCCTGCTGCACCGGGGCGGAGGGGGGACGTAGGGGGGTGAGACCGGTTTGGGGTCAAGAGTTGAGGGGCTTGTGAGAGTGGATAGGCACTGCCAGGGTCAGGGAAAATACCTGCCAGGAAACGGGCGCACTGAGGGAGGAATCTGGAGGGGGGGGGAGGGGGGGGGCTCGGATCAATTAGCATCTCCACACCAGCTCTCCCCAAATCCCCACAATCTCCCCGGCTCTGAACACCCCCCCTGCTCCCTTTCCCCCCCTCCCCCCCATGCTAAAACCCCACCACTTTTGACTTCCTGGGAACAGTAAATGCACTGAATCCAGAACCTGCTGCTGGGTGTGTGCAACTGCAGCGGATGACATATGGACGGAGTGGCAGTCACGCTCGGGCCCAAACAAAATGAAGATATTCTCGGAGGCCGCTCCACTCGGGGGCTCTGTGTATAATTGGCCCTCCATTCACGCAGATTAGAAAGGATTGTTCAATGGGGGCCTCATTCCGCAAACACAACTGCTTTTGTCATGGGTATGTGTTCACCCCCCCCCCCCCGCCTACGTGGCCAGAGATGCTCGGGTTAGAGAGACCGGGGGTGACGGGGGTGCCGAAATTTCCTCGATTAAGATATCATCTACTCTCGCTTGACAAGCCAGAGCCTCACACACGTTTCTGTGGCTCTCAAGAGTTCAGAAAACCGGACAAAATTACTCCGATTTGGAGGAGTTTCAGAGCGCCAAACGAGGCTGGTAAAAAAAAAAAAGCTGCAGCAAACAGGCACTTAACTTTATCCTCCGCAGTTTTGTTGAACTCCTAATGGAAGTGACTCAAGGAAGTGAATGGAAATTTATTTCTAAGGCTGAAAAATTGTTGACTGAAAAGGCCAGTGAAATAATCAGTCCTGTTCCATTACTAGCATTTCAGGCCATGTAGCAGCACCAGTAATTTGTTCACCTTTGAAGTCAGTCTGAGGGAATGTTTCTGCACTTTATGGAATCCTACATGCAAACAAAAGCAAAATGAAGTATATTCTTTTCCTAGTACACTGTCAAAATGTGAACACTGTTCACATTTTATAGGCAACAAAGTGTGCTTGCAAACTGATAAAACAGGTTTGACAATAAAGCAGACTAGTTCAATTCTATGAAAAAGTGTAAGTCAGTGTAAATGTGTAAGTCACTCTGGATACGAGTATCTGCTAAATGCCTGTAATGTAATGTAATTTCATGTAATGTAGTTGGTGACTTCTACTAAATTTTTACCTCATTTCTACTACAAAAAAGATGTCTACTATTAAAAAAGCTACAAGCAATTAACTCAAGTACTTTTTCAAGCAACCTGAAAGAAGAGCAATCTTATTTTGTTAGGTTAGTGCCAAGTAGCCAAAGATATTTACCAAGCATTTTTAAGAACATTTATCATTATTACTACTTTTTGTTGAGTACTCCTCTTGGGCTGAGATGGCCCAATTAGCACAGGGTAATTTTGGGACTGTGCGGAATCGGGGACCTGCTGAAGAGGGGCCATGTGGTGAGCTGGCCCATTTCTGGATCATGGCCAATTCATGAGCGCACAAATATAGTTCCTGCTCAGTTATTATGCTCTGTCTCAGGTCAGGATGTTTTCATTTGCATATTTCACCCCGAGTCAGTTTTAAGCTCAAGCGAGTGAACGCAAGTTTAAACTAAAATTGCCTGTTTAAACGGATAATAGCTCTTCATACTAACTACTGAGCCAGCAAGATGGCTATGTTTCTCAAGAATACATAGTGCCAAATGCTCATCTTGAATATACATGACATTAGCACAACCCACCACATGACCTTACTAGCATGGCGTGGTATATATTAAACATCAGCTAAGCCAGCCTCTCTTTCTGCTTACGTCAGTTGTATGTGAGATGGGTGGTGCTCGCAGTGATGTAAACATGCTTCACGGGCGTACCTGGCTTTGTTAGCTTCCTTAGTGACGTCCCAGGCCCAGGTGATGAAGTTCTGGCTGAGATAGGAGACTATGGACTCCGCGCACATCATTTGGGAACAGAAGACGTTGGTGAGCACGCTCTCGTCATTGTGGAGGTAGATGGCCAGCAGCTTTCTCTGCGGATCGAGAGACAACGGGAACGCAATTCAGCGAGGAGGAGGAGGAGGAGGAGGAGGACGGCGCGGGGAGGAAGGAGGAGGAGGGGATGAGAGAAGGACTCACCACCGGCGGAAGCAAAGACGACCAACAAGAGGGCCGCACTCAGCCCTGAGCCGCAGACTTAAGACTCACGGGGAGGGAAGACTAGGGACGGTTTTACATCTGCGGGTAAGAAAGCAGCCTCCGCTGCTGCCTAATCAATAAAGGGAGAGTCTGAGGGGCCGGAGCGCTTCCCTTCCTGACTACCGAGCCGAGCATCTGCAGGAGGGAGCGGGCCACCCTCGCAAGGCCGGCCCGGCGGAGAGCAAACACGGCGCGCAATAAACGAACAGGGAGCAAATAAAACTTTCTTTGAGGCGGCCAATGAAAAAACAAAAGGAACAATTCGGTTTATTTATTTTGCATCAAATGCCAGCGCCCCTCTGCCTGCGCAGGTTAGCGGCGGGGGCCCACAATATTGACGGAGCTCTAAATCTGGGGGGATATTTGCGCCGCCGTATGAGCCAGAGATTCTCAAGACTGACAACTAATTAAAAAACAAACACGCACGCAGAAAAGGTTATTTGGATGATGTAGTAAATAAAACCCAGTAAATTACGGAGCGGTCTCTTCACCTCTCTCTCTCTCTCTCTCTCTCCGCTCCCCTTTAATAACGCGAGGAGGGGGTGCGCCGCCGCGGCTTCACTCTCCACTTTTAAGACCAAAAACAAAAAAAAAAAAAAAAAAAAAAAAGTACGGAGAAAAGTAAGTGAAAGTGAAGGAGAGAGAGAGGAGGGGAAAAAAAAAAAAAAAAAAAGTAGTGCTATATTGTGGCCTGTGCAGAAAAGGAGTGGGAGAGCACTGCTGTGTTTGCTCAGCGATTAGAGGTTTAGAATAAGCTCCGCGGCTCGGCGCAGGAGAGAGCTCGGGGCTCATTCAGTGGCCCAATTGAACACCCTGAAAAGATTAAACACTCACGCTGAGAAGACAAGCAAATGCAGCTTGAAGAGGGGAGAACTTTTCTTTACCGAGAGAAAACAAAAACCACACACACACACACACACACACACACACACACACACACACACACACACACACACACACACACACACACACACACACACACACACACATTCTTCAGTGGTAAAGTGAGATTTGTCTACATGGCGAGGCCCCCTTTTTACTCCGAGCTTCCAAAAATGTTCACTTCTGTGGTTCTGCTGAGCAGACCCCAACACGCACAAACGCCCTTCTTCCTAACTCCACAGCCTAGAGTATCACTGTTCCCTTTATCCGAGTTTCCACTGCGCTGACTAGAAGGCTGACTTCAAGCACAAGAGGTACGGGATCCTAAAAAGTACCAGGTCCGCCCTGAGTCAGAAACCGAGCCGATGACCAGCTTTAAAGGCGAGGTCACTGCCCCTAGATTAAGGTAAACACGAACGGCGCAAGACTGTGAGCCACAGAGCACCCCAAATTCCTACAGGACTGTCACACCAACAGCAAATTTCAGCCGCGTTTAAGAAATCCAGTAAATAACACAGCCATGTTCCTCAGAGCCAGTGCTGTCTTCTACAGTACGAAACCCCCACTATGAACGACTCTGTGCTGTCACTTGTTGATTTCAACTTATCGAGACCAAAATCCGTTCAGAAGCCCCACGGACCTGATTGGGTGTACAGTGCAGTTCTGCTTAATCATAAATGAATTTGAGGACTGTGATTTTGGGGTACGCTCCATCAGGCAAAGCTTACATGCCAGGGGCCCTGTCACTTTCTCTCCAACTCCGTGAACCAGAAACAGTGTTCTGGGAAACGGAGGAAAAGGCAAGAAGAAATAAGAGAAAGAAAAAAAAAAACAATGGGAAAAAAACTTTGCACCAACATCCGGCCGGTTTTGTGTTGTCGGCTGAGAACGTGCGATTATGTGCAACATGAGCGCGAGGGCTGCCCCGCAGGTGTTCAGCTCGCAGCTGAACAGAAACAAGCCTCCAGCGCCAAGCTGACAGCGGAGGCCGGGGACGAATCCAAACACATCGGGTCAGAAACGCACAAACGTTCTCATATCCCCTCCCCTACCCCTCGTTATCCCTCGCGCCTGGGACTTCTTATTTACGCGACGTTTTGTTATGCGAGCGTGATCCAGCAGCACCCCGCGCGTCTTTGGGGGTGGGGGGGGGGGGGGGGATTGCAAGTACGAAAATACACCTGCCAGATAATAAAGAGCCACCGTAAACACATTTCCATATATGGCCTCTGACGAGGCGCGTTTTTAATTAGAGGAACACTCGGTTTATGTATTTGTGTTGCGGGAGGACCTTTTTAATTATGGAGCATGTTTGGGGAACAGAGGGACCCCGTGAATGGGATCGCTCCGAGCAGCCTCTACAAAAGCAAACAGTTTAAAATGAAGAGCTCAGATTACTGCCACCCCGGAGTCCGGTCACTGAGAATGCTAATTCCCCAGCAATGGCGTTAAAATAAATCGGACACCGCTTTCATGACTTGTGTCACTCAGTTTGAGTGTTAAAACTCAAACGTAAGTTCAGGACAGGAAGAAAGAGCCAACAAAATTTTTGACTTATCACAGGAGTTAAAAAGGTAATTTTGACTAAATATTTCAAAAATGCAGACTACAAAGAAAATGTACACTGTACACTTGAGCCTGTAGATAAGGAGACCCATCCAATATTTAAAATACTGATACTGCATGACTATTTCAGTATGAAGCCTGTGATATTACAGCAGCAAACAAGGCTAAACTGCACCAAACAAGGCAAAACTACACCAAACAAAGCAAAACTGCCCCAATCAAGGAGAAACTGCACCAAACAAGGAGAAACTGCCCCAAACAAGGCAAAACTACACCAAACAAAGCAAAACTGCCCCAATCAAGGAGAAACTGCCCCAAACAAGGAAAAACTGCACCAAACAAAGCAAAACTGCCTGCCCCAATCAGGGAGAAACTGCACCAAACAAGGGGAAACTGCCCCAAACAAGGCAAAACTGCACCAAACAAGGCAAAACTGCACCAAACAAGGGGAAACTGCCACAATTGGCAAGAGTCAAATGTGTATTAATGTGCGCACTAAATGGCAAGTCATATTTTCGCTCATACAGAACAAAAAAAAAGTATCAGAAGAGGGATCATAGGTCTGATTTCCATCAGCCTCTCTCCCAAACGGGAGAAAGAGAACTAATTATATGAACATCAAAGAAGAATTAATGGGAGGAATGAATGGGCTGACTGTTTACCAATTCTAGTTCAAATAAAGCTGCAACTTGCGCTTTCGTTTTCCTGCCTGATTAACTGAAATGAATCTGAAAGGAAACTGAAAGGAATTATGCACTTATTAAATGCAGGGACTTATTTGAGTTACAGGGCTATCAGTAGTGTGGTCTGAATAATAGTGGCATCAACATATCCACACCTTTCACCTGCAGCCCTGTGCTTCCTGTACAAGCTTTGCCATTACATGCCTGAATCCTGAGGGCCCCCTGGAGCTCTTCTCCAGCTACACTAGACCAGCCCACTGTGGGCCTTTTCCACTGGAAGTCTATTCTTACATGAATGCACATAAGCTTCCAAAGAAGATGGCAGCTCTAAATGTGAGCACTTCCAATGAAATCCACCTTCTTCACATATTCTAAACACATACAAGTTCATTGGGCCATTCACACTTCAAATAAATGTTATGTGCCAACACGAACTATTCAACATATCCACGGATTCCCGAGTGTCACATGCTATGGCTTCTTTAAAACAGGAGTTGGCCAGCAGCCCAGGTCTAACAACACAACAATTATCCCCGCAGATCAGATTCACTCTCCAACGCTCATACAGTTTCAACTTCAGTTTTTTTCCATAAAACCTAGCAGGTTGGTCAAATGTCTCTCACACTATAGAAACTTCCTAGACCTTGCAGCTGGCACTTACATCACTGTAGGGAACTGAATGGATGATATCTCTAGTCTTCCTGTGGAAAACACCTGGATCATTAAATTATTTTAATGCTGAAATGGATTTGCAAGAAGGGTATTGGCAGGAGCATATAGTACCCAGCACAATAATATCCCAATGCTACTGCATTACATTCAATTGGCAGATGCTTTTATCCAAAGCGATGCACAGTAAGTGCATAACTCCTGCTCTCACACAGCTGAGTTTGAGTGTGTGCAAGGCCACTACTGTATTCCCAGGGTCTGTGATGCACTGCATGAGAGCGCTGCACAAACCTGATTGTCTGCTTCTATCCTGAACATGAAAAGCCACAACACGAGTCCGACACACTACTACTCATCAATCTTTTGATACAAATGAAAATAAATAAGAAAGGCCAGCTAATATTATATGTGTTTAATCATAAGCCAAGGACCAATCAGCATCAGTGAATCATTTCTGATTGAAAATTTACGTAATTGTAGACGTACGGCCAGAATTTACAGATGTACATTCAAACAAGATTTATCATATTTTGATTCATTGTGGCCAAGGGTATGAATGGCTGGCCAGAATATCTGACACAATGTGTATTTCTGGACACAGACACAGAATGGAGGCTTTGTGAAAAATGTCACTGCTTGCGATAATTAAATTCATAATGAAACCAAAATATCATATACAAAATAAAATAACCCCCTACCCCCCATTTATCAGTTTAAGAGCTCTTTCCTTAATGGAATACAGATTGGTCGTAATTCTGAATGAGATATTTATGCCAAAAAATGTCAAATGATGTGATGACTCAGCAGAACCAAACTGCGACAGTTCCGCTGAACTCATTTGTCAACCGCCACACACGTTCAGCTGTCAGCGCGCAGAGCCAAAGAGCTGGAGACATCAGCGGGAGATTAAGCGCTTCAGAGAGAGAGGGATGAAGGACGGAGAGTGCTTATCTCTCCACCTGAGGTATCGATTTCTCCGCTGCCACCTTCGCTCGCTCTATAAGGGGGGAGGGGGGGAGGCGGGGGGGGACCCTCCCCCAGAGGAGCTATGAATTTTGATGTGCCCCTTGTGGGAGCGAGAGAGCGGGGTTACTGCGATTAACCGGCACGTTAGGGGGATTGAGAGGGCGCTGGCGGGGATGGGTGGCCAGCGCGGGGGGGGCTTTAGCGCTGATCCCCTCGGAGGGCTCAAAGACCTCGCGGCGTTTTCATTAAGGGCGGATTGAGCGCGTCCGTCCGCCTCCAGAAACACTTCATCAAATGTAGTGTTTTACTTAGCGATTAGCCCCCAGAGCCTCCGGGGGCAGGAGAAGGGCCCTCCACCAAATCCCCCCCGTGAACCCCGCACCACTTCCAATAACCACTTAATGAGCAGCCGGGCCGGGCGACAAGAGCCAGGGACTTAGGACAATTTCTTCAAGAGGGCGTTGTGATGGCGATGGCGATGGCGATGGCGGCGGCGGCGGCGGGCAGGGTCGCTGCTTAACGTCACCCCACCGCCACTTGAGGCGGGAATCGGAAAATCGGCTTCTTCCGAGTCTCATCTCGTCGCAAAAAATGCAGGGGAGGGAAAGAGAGGGAAGGAAAGAGAGGGGAGGAGAGAGAAGGAAAGAGAGGGGGGGAGGGTGTGGGGCAGGGGGAGGGGAGGGAGGGCTCTTCAGCTGCCTGTCCTTCCATATTGTTTTATTTTCATTGAACATTTCATTCAATCTACAGTCACAGAGCACAACAAGAGAAGACATCCAGCGGGAGGAGAGGCCATATTGCGCTGGCTTAGGGGAGGAGATATCAGCTGGGAGGCAGGCAAGGGGCCAGCGCAGCCTTCGCCGCGCAGTCTGAAACCCTCCAAACATCTTGCCGCTTCTTCCCATTCTAATAAGACCGTAATCCACACAAGCTGTCAGTTGATACAAGCCTCCATATAAGGACAAAGAGGAAGACAATAATGAAAACAAGCTAAAAATAAGGCATCAGATGTTGTGAGGGGATACTGAAATGCACTTGGGGCCGTGACAACAGGAGCAACTGCAATCGCAATTTCAACTCATGAGCTGAAAAGAATACACACACACACACACACAAGCTTATACAAAAGCACACACAAAAGTGTATGCATTCGCTTATAATTACACATAATTTCATCTGCATGGTAGATGCGTATTATCAAACTGTATATATATATATATGCAAATATTTGCAATAGCATCACTATGCATTTTTTATCTACATGCCTGGAAGGTAATTACTTGGCTAGAAGGTCCTCTGAATTAACGGTGGGATCTTTAAATGGAAAGACACATCCAGGGCTTGTGCGTATGAATACATGATTTACACACACAACCAGCACGAAAGGCGGAAATATGCAGAGGATGAGAGGAATTACAATGGCTATGTCAGGAATCGGGTATTTGGAGCTGGCTGTGCGGTGATGTAAATCACAACACCAACACTGGCAGGGATAGCAGAGGAGCAGTGCCAGGAATCACAGCTCTCTTTCAGGACTGGGCCTGAGCGTGCGCACACACACAACACAATTCACCCGACACATATACCACACCAAATATCCCGCCACACACCACACAACACAGCACATACATGCACACACATGACACGCACACGCGCACAACCAACACACCTATACACACCGCACACACACACCATGCACACAAACATTGCACACCCGCAGCACACACACGTCGCACACCACCCCCACACACAAATACACACACACACACAACACACACACACACGCACACGCAACACCGCACGCACAACACACACGCACCACACCACGCAGCAGTACATAGAGTACATACTGCTGCACAGCGCACTCATACAGACGTGTGTACACCCACTCCTATGCATGATGGCATACACAAATTCATGGCAAATACACACTGTATGTCTTTCGAGGGTTAAACTTCTAATCAGAAGCGGAAAGTCCAGGGGTCAGAAAGTAAAAGTGCTGCCATGCGCTTCTTCCACCCACGAACTCAGCCAGCTGATTTCACTAATTAGTCCTACCTCCTGGCTGAAGGATTGTGCCAATTAGCAAATCCAGGTGGTTAGAACAAAATACCGGGGAGGACTTCTTACTTTCCGAACCTGGATTTTCCACCTCTGCTGCGAACTGATCCAGGTAAGGTGGGATCTTCCCTGTGTGACACGCCCTGCCTCATCCGCGATCCCCGAGGTGCAGCTGCAGCTCCCCTCCAATGGGAGCCTGAGATCTCCCCACACCAGCTGCGCCAGACCGGCAGCCCTCTGAGGCACTGAGCACAGCTAAGCAGGCAGAGCGCAGAGAGAAAAGTGAAGCAAACCCTACACCCCATACTGAAAATGTAGGTAGTACTACGTCTACCCGCAACCTACGTCTGTCCCTCTTTAGCCTCAGTAAGGTCTCTGATGCTCTGTGCCATCGATCCCAGGGAATCTACAGGTGCTGAAACATTATTTGTTTTGCCGTTTCAACCTCTGTTACTCAACGCCATCGTAAATGAGGATTCGTCCTCAACGGTTCCTCGAGATGAAATAGCGGTTGATTGGTGGAAAAGCAGTGGCGGCTGGTGCCTGTGTGCAGAGAGACACTATAGAGTGAGCTATCCTGAACCGACAGGGGATGTGACCGTAATGGGACATTTTCAACTGGGCACTCAGGAAATGGAAAGAAAGGCTGCAAGTAAAGCTTGATAAGTGTGTACAGATTCACATTCACACAAACTGAAAAAGGCTACTCACATCCCTGGCTTTGCCATAGAAGGCCTCTTGAGACGCCGCCTCCAGAGAGCCGATGAAGAAGACCGGATGGCAGTCTCCATATCTGCCGCACGAACACACAGGAGAGGCAGAACAAGAGACCCGTGAGCGCTCAGCACGATATCCCTTCAGCGTGCAACGCACAACCTCAACGTGTTCGGGTTTCAGGTCGCAGACTGAACTCACCTTGTTGAAAATTCAGCAGTAAAGTGCAGTAAGGCATCTCCCTCGTTCTCTGTGTTCTCGGGCACTGAGGGAAGACACAAAGGAAAAAAAGGCATGAAAAAAAATTACAATATTAAGGGCCAAATGAAATCAGGAACCATATCAAAGGTAAAGGGAATCATCTGAGAGGACTTACTCATGGGAGACTTTCGACACCCCGACGTCCCCATGCCGAACATTTCTGCCTCGTCCACCCCAAATTCTGAAGCATCTTCAAAATCATCCCCTTCACTGTCGCTTACCATGTGAACATCTGTGCACTGCAGACACACAAACACACAACACAACAAACAACATGGAGAGGTTTCATTACACTTTCTGGATGAGACATCTTCGGTGCTTAACAATACAAAACAAAGTAAAAGTGACTTAAGACAAATGTTTAAACATTACCTATATAACCATCAGTTAAGATTCCAATGAATAGCAGGGTCACTACCTCAAACCATTCATTATTCATTTATTATTTAAGTGTCATTCAAGGGCATGCCAACCACAAAGCTACAGAACTGGTTATTATTAAAGTGCTCTTTGGTAGAATTTACATCAACAGCCCCATTTTAAATGACAAAAACATGACAACCTTCCAGAAATGTGTCAGAATACAGAGCGGGAAGGCTGATAACGATGTTCTGCCTTCTTTCTGGTAGGTTAGAGGCTTCCAAAGAAAAACACAGAGTTCAATTACGGCTGGCTCCATACAGACTTTCTGTGATGACACCCCGAACTAACCAGCCAACACAGATACTCCGGACAGATTCGGTGTTCAGTGAGGAGGCAGAAACAGAAAATCCTTCTCAAGGAGGAAACGGTGAATAACGCAACAATTTAACGTGAATTCCCTCTGCCCTTGAACAATGGCAATCTAATTTTTAAAAATCTAAAGGTAGCTACTGAGGTATATTCCACAGCTATATCAGGAGGCATTTCTTTACATGCGTTTCCCAGGCCATGGAGTAGAAGCAGAGACCATAGGGGTAGTCAAGTACAGGCTTGACGGAGTGCTGGATACTATATTTTATAGGCAAACAGGGAGGCTAGATTGGCTGAAAGGCCTGTTCTTGTCATTTTCTCTTCATTATCTATCGCATATCTCTTTTCTGATATTAATATGTTTGGAGAACCTGACAATACACACAGTTTGCATATTTGGGGGAAAAAATCATATCAAATACACTTTTCTTGAAGCCTGACAGCATAGATTTATGTATCACTGTCTGAGCTATTCCCTTTCTGTCGCTGAATGGGGGGGGGGGTGTGGGAGTTTTGGAGCGGACTCTACCTCCTCAAACTGCTCCCGGGTGTTGGCTGGGGAGAACCTCCGGCACACGCTGAGGTGATGGCAGGGGTAGCTGATCCCCGAGGCGGCGAGCGTCACCTGGGGGAGAACAAACACGTCACTTACACCAGCTCCCCCCGGGGCCGACGGTTACGCTGTCAGCACGAGCCGCATCCAAGCCGCCTCACACTCCAGCGCTGACCCTGATCCGAGACGACTGACAATATCACCGCCAGACTTCTGCAGAAAGAGCCATCAGCTGCGGCGACAACCGTGAGAGAAAATTCAAAGAGTCATCTTCAACATTAATAGGCAGCACCTTTATTGTTGAGCTCGCCTCAATTTGTTAGGTTCATAACACTGAAAGGTGACCATGTCAACACAAAGATACAAGAGAAGAAGAAGAAGAGTCCACCCAACATTAGGGGAAAAATTTTGACCTTGTGCAGGTGTGACTAACTGCAGGCAATGCAAAAAAGCAAACTCAACCACCCACCTATAGCGAAACACTGGCTAAAACTTGCTACAGCCAATCTGTGACTTCCAGATGCTCTACAGATAGGCTTACACAACCCGAGGTCAATACCACTGCAATGCAATAACAGCAAAAGCAAAGAGGTTTTAATTTTGCAATTAAAGCTATGCTGACACCGATCATCAGAAAAAGCCCTATTTACAGAATTGAGAGGAGAACTTTCCCACCTTGCTCTGGGAGTCTCTGGAGTGACACACCTGCATGGCTTGTGTAGAGCAAAGCTAATTAACTCAAACAGGACCTGGAAATGTCACCCTGCGTGAGCACTGAAGGGACTCATTAAAAGCAGTCTGTCCCCGCTTCGGTCCCTGGAGCCAGCGGCTGGAGCTGGGGGGCACTGCTCTGTCGGCTCATGCCACCCCACCCAGCGCCCCCGCAGCGTGGCAGGGGCCTGGCACAGCCGCAGAGCCCTATAAATACCCAGGGCTGGCTATCGCGCGGACGCGATTCCGCCACAGTCCCTTTGGCGTGGGCAGCGCCGCTACCCACTACCCACTACCCGCTACCCGTGTGCCAGCCGCCCAGTGAACCGCGGTGCCCACGGGCCCAGTGGACCCCAACGCAGAGCTGGGACTCCCACCCACTCCAGTCTGAGAAGAGAAAACGCTGAAGTACCATCTCAAAGACAGTACCCATCACTTTCACTTAATGTCACCCAAATAACATTTACTCAAAAAAGGCATTTCGAAATAGGAATGCAAACAATTTTGACTGTGGGGGGGGGGGGGGTGGAGGGAAAAAAAATATCAATATCTGCTACTGTGGCACTCAGGAGCGGTTTCAAACGAGCGGCAGCGTGACTGACACGGACGCAGATAAAGGGAAAGGCCCTGACAGCCAGCAGCATGGGGCTGTGATCTGTGCCATTGTGCAGCGCCGGGGCCGACAAAGAGCGCTTGGTAATTGCTGAATGAGGGGCCCGCTTACATGCAACGCCAGTCGGGTTTCAAAGGCGGCCTGCCTGCGGGAGCTCCGCGCCTCTCGAAGCGCGCTGCCTCGTCCGCGGCGTAAACACCGGCCTATCAAAAGCCGCCGCGTTCCCACCGACGCCCGTACACGAACACGCGGCGCAGCTGGAGAGGCTGCACGCGGCGCGGGCATTCGCTCATCGCTAAAAAGACTCCGCTGAATAACGAGAGCCTTCATCGCTCATCGTCTGCGTCGCAAACGGCGGCGGCCGCGTTCCAGAAGTCGCGTCTCAGGTTGAAGACGGCGAGGAATCCCGCAGACGGTTCTGACCGTCGGGAGGGGCAACTAATAAGCCGCCGTAAGCGTATGACACAGCGTACGCTTTAATCCACAAAAGTTTTCTGCGTTTCTCCACGTGGGAATAGCTAGATCTGAGGCACAATATTTATTGGAACAAGGTTAGAAAGGGGGCCCAGCCAGTCATACTTTCTGCCGCAGAAACAGTCAGACCGCAAGGAGAAACAAGCCCAGCCATCCCCACGGAGCCGGAGAGCACAGCAGTAATATTGCATCTCTCTGCGCAGAGCAACAGCAGAGCACTGCAGACAGACCCACCCCCTCAAACAGCGCGAACAACAGGGAAATAAAGACAGTAAATTCGCCCGGCGATCTCCACTACAGTAATGGCATTCTGGCTACAAATCCGTGAGCTGCGCGCACCACATGGTGCCTCCGCCCCTCCGCATTTTGAGATGAGCGCTCCTTGCCTTTCGCAGCTAATTAAAAGCGACTTTGCAGCGAGAGAGTGCTCAGGTACCGCCTGATGTCGAGGGCGGCTGAAGTGCGCTGCGTCACCTGGGGAGAAACACTTAGCAGGATTGCCTCGCATTGTTCCAGCTCCTCAAATCTGGCCAGACGTTATCATGCAGGGGGGAGGATGAAACCGAGGTGCTAATGGACATGTCGACTGTTTGTTTTGAGATGGTCAGGGTACTGCAGTTTGCAGGCTCAATTTAAAACGCAGCCGACAGTTTAGCGGAGCCAAAATGGCCGCCTACCACCTGCACGTGTGTAAATTACCGCCAGGAGCATGAGGTCAGAGGAGCCTGTTTGCGCTCCATTCAACGCAGAGAGATCAGAATCTAGCCACAACAGCAGGCATGGGTCAGTTCTTGTTATGATTTTATCAACACCATTGTGAATCAATTATCAGTTGTGCTTTGGTCACGCTTTACACTTTGATATAATCTAGAACAAGGTTTAGACTCGCAAACTAGAAAAGTGTTGATACGCTTAACATGGCCATGACTGCAGTAGCTGTGAAGGGGCAGCATAACCGGCCCTTAATAGCGAACCCAACTGCAATCCTGCCTGAACTCAACAGTTAAGAGCTGGACCCCTAGTTTTAGTCCATGCCTATTATCCCTTTAACTGTCCTGTCTCCCTTAGATCAGACCCTCAACAAAGACCCACTGACAAGAGCACGAGAGACGGAGAGAACAATTCAAGAGAAAAACTATTTCAAATAAAAAACAGAAAAATATCGAAATATAAAAAGTTTAAACCGAGAAGAGAGACACAATTTAACAGTCTGAGGTTTCGCTTTTTACAAAAACTGTCACAAGAGGAGTAGAGGTCAGTTTTTGGGCGGCGTCTGAGTTAATCAGGCAGAAGCGTTTGCGGCTGGATCAGACAGGCCCTCTGAGAAGTGCTCTTTTCTCTCCCCTCTCCCCAATCCAGCAGCAATCCAGCTCCACGGAGAGACACCAGGACCCCTGGACAATAAGGGGCTTCCCTTCCAGGCCCTAATAAGTGTATAAATAAAGTTTATCACTTCCCCTGTCAATGGGGGGGGGGGGGGCAGAGAGGGGGGGCATTAGGATGTACAAGGAGAATGAAATATAAAGTTCAGCGCACATCCAATGCTTTGACCTTCCCCTTCCCGGAACGTCCCGGAACAAGCGCTCCACCGGGACGCCGCGGGGGACGAGGGAAGAGGTCAAACCCCCCCTCATCCCCAACCCCAACCCGCGACCCTCTCCTCCGCCCCGCCACAAAGGACGGGCTCCTCTTTTTTGGATTCTTTTAATTAACACTTGCATTGAAGCGCGGGGCGGCGGCGGCGCTCCCGCTCTCTCCCTCTCTTTCTCCGGCGGGGTCAGTGTTTGGATTGGGTCCCCGGCTGCGGCTGTGAGATAATTACCGGTGACAGCTGCGCCGACGGCACCCTGAGCCCCCGCGCCACCGTGTTCCACAACTCTTTGATGGGAGAGGGGGACAACAGAGCCCGAGAAAGGGAAAATAAAGGAGCAGGAGAAGAAAGGAAGAGCGGAGCCCCACCCTAAACACCTGTTGGTCCCTTTCAGGTTGGTCCTTCGCCCCGCCGCAGACATGTCACTCCTGATTAGGATCAGGGGTCCTGCACACAGGAGCACGGGTAGGCCCTCACACACGAGCCCCGCCCTTCCCCCCCTGCCTCCCCCTGAAAAGGCTTGTAAAAGGGAACGCGCCGCTAACTTTGCAAACACAACTCTGCGGACTGCGAAGTCGCACCGGTTACACCGCACTCCAAACAAGCGAGCGCCGAACGGGAGATATTTGGAGAGGAGGGGGTAACAACACGGTCTATGCAGCAGTCTGAACAGATAAATACAGCAGCTCCTACCCTACATGAATGTATCAGAAGTCTGCTTTTACGTGAGGTGGGGAGGGGGGGAGGCAGAGCAAACGGAGAGAGAGAGAGAGAGAGAAGAGGACACCTCTCACTCAGGCTCCCCGCTGAATGTCACCTGAAGAGAGCAATCACACGGGGGGCTCTGTCGAGGCTTATCGCTGAGCCCTGTCGCTACGGCAACCGGCAGGCCCAATAAGCCGGCGGCGGCCCGCTAACTTGAGAATCCATAAGAGCCGGAGGCCGAGGAGCGGCGAGCGGGCCCCTCGGAGACCGGCCGCATTAATACATTAGCAAACACCCTGAAACACTGGATAAATGTCAGCAATTATGGGGGAAAGAGTCTAATAAGGATGTTCCAGAGTCTGTCAATCACTCCCACAGGGACCGCGAGTGCCCGTCACTCAGAGCCGCCAGGCCGGAGCTTCCTCCCTCCCCGACGCCACGCAGGCGCTCACGGACCCGCCGGCACAGGGAAGCAATAAGCGGGAAATGAAGAGGATCGATCCTCTCTCGCCGCGAAAGAGCCCACACCCCTCGCGTGTCACGAGGAAACAGTTTCATCGCCCGAGTCTGTGATTAGTGTGCGGGTCTTAATCAACCGCACACCGCTTCCTGACGAGCAGAAAAAAAATATGAGCGTGTCGGCTGTCAAACGAGCGCGAACTTTCTCGGTTTCACCGCAATTACAGGCTTGTTTGCGAGTAATCCCTTATTTATATTCACGGCAATCCGTTTGACACGTCTTACGGTCGCGCCGCCTGACAGCGCGCGCAGGAGCGGGCCGGCGGGAGCCGCCCGCCAACGAGCCGCCGTTCGAGCGGAAACGCGACAGAGGCGATCGCACGCGGGGTTTTCTGCGTCGCAGAAAACGCCGAGAGTTTATTTTCAGGCTCGGCTAGCCGTAGCACATTACGCCGAGCCCGAGCGCGAGCAGGCTGAGCTGGTAATTGGAGGACGAAGGACAGCGGCGCGAGGCGGCAGCGGCGGTGTGAGGAAGGGGTGGAGCACCCCCTGGCGACGCCGCGGCCCGGGCGCCGACGGTGGGGCTCCCGTTCCGTTACCGCACCCCCTCCGCACGCCGCGGCCCCGAAATAAACCGCCGCGGCGGGGGAGTGCTAATGTCCTGTGGATACACACCGCCGCCAAACACAACCTTAAACACTTCCCACGGAACTCAGAGTTAGCGCAGACCTGCTAATTGATCCAGTGCCCTGCAATAACAAAGGCTTTCGGCGCAAGAGAGCGTGCGTCGCTGTACTTTCATAAACGCTTTGAACAAACTACCAGCAGGGCCGCTTCTACTCGTCAATCGACACTCTCGCGCACCTGAACTTCAAATTCCAGTCTAATTCCCAGTCAGAGCCACGGTTTTCCCAAAATGCCCTTTAAGGAAATGTAGTCACAGGAACGGGACAGTGCCGAAGGAGCGGAGTCCTATCAGTCAGACCGGCTGCCTGTCACTCTTTGTATATTCTGCGTGACCCCCAATCTAGCCGGAGACAGAGCCCCTCTTTTGCCTATTAATATTAACAATTATGTTTCTCAAACACCGCCGTTTTACCAGGAAGGCGGACTCCGCCATTGGTCTTGGAGAATTTAATCATTATCAATATTTTCTTTTATTATTAAATGACCTGACCGGCAATAAACCCCACTTGCTTTTATTTGAAATTGATCTCCGCATTGTATAAATGTATGGTCATTAAAATGTAAGAAGCGAAGCTTGGGGAGATTTGATCCCCCCCCCCCCCCCCACATATTAAGTGGAATGGAAAGCACAGTGAAGGAGACGGGCAGGAATAATGACGGCGGGGCAGAGCGGCCATCGATTCTGACTCCCGGAAAATGTAATTTTAAGCCGGGCCTTCAATGTTTATTGGTACAGATCCCGGGAGAGGCGGCGAGGTTAATGAGATATGCGCTGGAACAGCTTGGCTGGCGACGCCAGGCCGTGTCCGCGAGGCTGGGAGACGCTTCAATAAAAAGGCAGGGCTGAAAGCGGGCCTTCATGGCGAGGAGCCGCTGCTTTTAATATCTCCTCCCGCCAAGCGCGGGCGGGCTGCACCCCCAGGAGCGGCCCGCGGCCTGCCACACGCATGGGAGATCCAAGGGGTGACCTCTAAAGCAGACTGCAGGGTCTGGTCTGGCTTCTGGTGAGCGCAGCTTGTGTATTATTCTGACTGTGTGACAATATCCAGAAAAAAAAATATATATATATATATATACACGTACATATACATGTACATATACACATGCATACATACACATATATATATATATAAACTCATATGTATATTTACATATATATTTACATATATAAACAAATACATACATATACATATATATTTACACATGCACACATACACACACACACCCATGCATAATAAATATAAACAGTGCCATTTCCTCAATGCATGTGCCAAAAATAAAACTTTTGTATTGAGCCAAATAAATGTATGTGCCAAAACTCGATTCACTCTCTTAAAGCGAAAGTGTTTAAGCTAATGAAAATAGCTTTAATAGCTTTACTTAGCCAATGGAAAAATACAGGGTGCCACTACTACATTCACTCTAACCCATAGTAAGAGCTAACAGAACAAAAAACATCACAGGAATGATGTTTTTCATGAGTGGATTCATAAACTCATGCCTTCCGGAGGGGAACACATTTTAAAAGGCCTGTATGGAAGGCCGCCATTTGGAGGGGACACCAGATGGAACAAACCCATCGATTCATCCCATGTAGAATGCTGGCCCTTTGCCCATAACTAGCAGAGCATACTGATCCATCCAATAACTACAGTCAGGACTTTCTACAGAGGAGGGGGGTAAGGAGTTCCTCAGGGCTCACACTGAGGACCCTCTGAACATCATCATTACGCTGCCTGGCTGTTTTGGGCACAGTCACGGGGAACAGCAGCCAATGCACAAGAGGAGCTAAAGTCCACATGAAGGAGAAAATGGGGTGATGGGGGCAGATACAGTTAAAACACCAACCAGTTCAGACCCAAAAAACCAGGTGAGATGACTTAACTGGTTAATCACCTGCTTTAATTGACATGGGAGCCCAGTACATGTACACTAAATGTACAAACTGTCCTACACCTTTTTTGTTTCAATAAACATATGTATACCTGCATTCATACTGTATATACTTTAGCTTTTCATATTCCATTTTCTATATTTATATAATACATATGTACATACACCTTACTGCACTTTACTGCTTCTTTTGCACTTCTGGTTAGATGCTAACTGCATTTCGTTGTCTCAGTACGTGTACTCGGTGCAATGACAATAAAGTTGAATCTAATCTAATCTAAACAGAAACGTAACATTTTAGGAAAGGTTTGGTGTTCTATAAACTCTTTTTACTCTGTGATAATAAAGGGCATTGGCAGATGTGCTCCATTAATATTTTGGCAGCAGTTTGGCAGGGTCTGGGGAAGTCTAGTTAATGTGCGTTTTTTTTGTTGGCCAACAGGTTAGCACCTGGTAGAATGCAAATGACATCATGAACCTTCCGGAAAGAAGCTCAAACTCTTCTGCAGCCGTATCTTACTCAGGCTGAAGAGGCCACGTTGTGCACTCATATCGTCTGCGCAGATCAGGTCAAGTGTGAATTAAACCAGGGAATTCGGGAAAAGAAAGGGATCCGAGATCCCACGTCACTTTTAAACGCAGTTAGCGAAAATGAGCATCTCCATAGCGCTCAAAATACTGCAGCACGCCAGCGCAGAGCTACACCACATGGGCCCTGATCTGTGCACCGCACCTGTGGATCTCCATCACGCCAGGGGGATTTCTGTTCACAGCCCACACTGTAGACTGTTTCTCCACAGGACGGTGACTCAATGCCAAAAGGATAACATATAATACAAAGAATAACAATTACAAGATGCTCCAGTCTGACAAGTGAAACTCATTCTTTTTTAGAAACCATCTGCGCCATGACCTTCCTTCATATGAAATCCGCAGAAAGGTTTTCGGTTCTGCGATTCCCAGTCTAAATAAACACGTTCTCCTCGGAGTGAGGCTGAGCAGACTGTTTTCATTAGTATCGTGTCGGTACAGCTGCGAGCGCACAGCTCTCAGAAAAGAGAAGAAATCTAAAAGTAAAATGGCATTCTGGTTCCACGAGCCTACAGGGAGAAAGGCCTTCCCAAAACCTGGTGCTCAAACATTCTGACACTGAAACTGGAGGAAACCACACCATCCAAAAACTATATCAAAGTTATGCAGGCTGAATGAGAAACATTCCCATTGAGATGTACAGGACTTGCAGGACCGACGAGCCTTAAGTGAAGATCAGGCAAGGACAGAGCACAGAGGAGCGCTCCTGTTAAATGCTGTTAATGTGATGGGCGATCAGGCTAAGGACAGAGCACAGAGGAGCGCTCCGGTTAAAATAGCTCCGTTAATGTGAATGGGCGATCAGGCTAAGGGACAGAGCACAGAGGAGCGCTTCCTGTTAAAATAGCTCCGTTAATGTGAATGGGCGATCAGGCTAACGGACAGAGCACAGAGGAGCGCTTCCTGTTAAAATAGCTCCGTTAATGTGAATGGGTGATCAGGCTAACGGACAGAGCACAGAGGAGCGCTTCCTGTTAAAATAGCTCCGTTAATGTGAATGGGTGATCAGGCTAACGGACAGAGCACAGAGGAGCGCTTCCTGTTAAAATAGCTCCGTTAATGTGAATGGGCGATTAGGCTAACGGACAGAGCACAGAGGAGCGCTTCCTGTTAAAATAGCTCCGTTAATGTGAATGGGCGATTAGGCTAACGGACAGAGCACAGAGGAGCGCTCCCGGTTAAAATGTGACGCGTGTTTGCCGTGCTCCGCGTCGGTTCTCCTCACCGAATCGTCGCCGGCAGAAGCAGGCCAGCCCTCCCACTGTTGGTGCCGCACGGGGATGTTTGTCAGGTCCGATATGTTCCGTTTCACCTGGGGGGGGGGGGGGATAAGACGATGAAAACGCATCAGAGGAATCGAGACCGTTAGTCTGTCATGTTATATACAAAACAATTTCTTTTTTCATCACTTCCTGTCAACAAGAGAATCGCAGCTGAGCATCACCAGACTTACATTTTTTTTCATGAAAAAAACAGAAAGAACAAAAGGCCAAATAACAAACAACAAAAGATCACAACAGTAGCTTTAAGACCCAATAAAGACGGATCCCACAGTGAGGGACCTTTACACTTCACAGAGGATCGGTATAAAAATAAAAAAATGTAAAAACATCAGAAGCCGCACCAGGGCGCAGAGACATGAGGAGTTCTCCACCGGGCAGCCAATAAGAGCGCAGGGGTAGAGGGCATGCGGGGGGGGGTGAGAAGGAGCCCCGTGTTATTTGCATTCCGTGGATGCCACACTTAATGCCCAGGAACAACAGGCCCACGCTCTGAAATGAACAGTATTTCTCTTCTCCCATTCAGGCGCCGTGCATCTGCACTTGACAACACCGCGTGCTTTTAGAGGGCGTCCTGCGCGCCCCTCTCCCCCTCGCCCCGCCGCTCCGCCACGCCACGCCAGGCCGATGTGCGCGGGGCCCGGGTGATCAAAGCGGGCGGCGTCTGCGCCGGCCGCCGCCCCGATTCTAGCGCATTACCCCCGCAGAATGCGCTGCCCCCGCAGGGGAGGGTGGGGGGTACCGAGGCAGAGCAAACTGGCCATTGTGCTGGAAATCTCCCTCGTACACACAGGCAAATCCCCCCCCCCCCCTGCACGCCGAGGAGGAACACGGGTCCCCGGGCCGCGACCGAGGAGCCATCGCCGTGTAGAAGGTAGAAAAGCCCGGAAAGATACAGAAACAGAGACAGGTGAAGAGAGCGAGGAGTGACTGTCCAGCGTTCCCAAAGCTGGAAGGTGCGGGGTGGGGTGACTCCGTTCTCCTCGGGCCATTTTGGCCAGACCCTGAACCCATTATCGCAGACGGGGGGGTCTATTGGCACAGCTGCGGCAGAGCGGAGGGCTCGGGGACGCTGGGGCAGGGAGCCGGTGACCGCCTGTGCCAAGCTGTGCTGGTAAAACACAGGGGGAAACAGCGGCGAACCCTTCACTTCTGACTGCAGGACCAAACGCCAAACACAAGCGGCTCAGCGAGTCTGTGCCCTCTGCACCTCATAGCTTAGCAGATCTGCTCCAGGTATCAGGAATCAGGAGAGCACGGGGCTGGGGAGGCGGTCCTGAGCACCGCACTTTTATTGCACCTAAAGCCCCAGAGGTAATCTACAGATTTCTAACATTATAAACACACGGTAAATATACTCCATTATTTCAATAAAGAGCAGAACAATTCATATAAACAGTCACTCACAGCAAAAGGCTCCATTATTACAATGAGGACAAAATATCCAGGAAGTTCACTCGATTGACTTTTTCAGAACTACAGTGCATTTCTATCTGTATTTTTAATTTAACTCAAATTTGAATGGCCACTCGTAATTGTAGGCCGACTCTGCAAATGCAGCATCGTCTACATAAACAAAAACCGGTCTTCCACTGTTTATTTTCACAACAAAGTTGACCAGCAGGTATTGCATGGCTTATGCAGCGGGTGCAGGCGACCAATCACAGAGGAGACAGTAACTTGACTCCAGCAGCACAGGGTCCCTATTCCTCACCGCAGAGCAATGAGCTGGGACATACCTCGCTTACCAGAGCTCTCCATCCCTGGGCAATGGCATGACCATTTATGCTTTATGTAGCTGCATGCACAGTCAGCACTGGCACGGTAAGGGTGAGATTATAGACCGCGTTGCACTGAGGGCTGGTGCTTTATCTAGCTGCGCCCCTTGGGAGCCCCATGGGTCAAGCTGCCTGAGAGGAAACCCAATTTCTTCCCCAATGTTCGGCAGCAAAGGCCGACCCGTCGGTAAAAGTTCTGTGTTATAATGCTGCGTTTGTGTCCAGCGGGAGGGGAGAGGGCGCTAGTGAAAGGAGGCTAAAGGGCGGGGTCAGAGCAGACACAAGCCCACTGTGGGGGAATGCCGCACATTAGACTCATATTGATTCCTTGTTTCTCCCATCTGAAGCAAAGGACAGCAGAGCCCATTCTCTTCTGTATCACTCCATCACTCTCTCTCACACACGCGCGCGCACACACACACACACACACACACACACTGCCTTTATGAAGTGAGCGGAGGTCAGCCGAGGTGCCCAATGTTATTACAGACTGTAATATCTGTGTTTGACCAGATGGCTACAGGGATTTCGCCGCGGAGAGCTGACCGCTAGGCCGGCCGTAAACACCAGCGCCCGTCTGTAATGAAGAGCCGGGGGTCAAAGGTCGCGGCACCCCCCAGAGAAACAAGAAGCGAATGCCAAGCAGAGGGTCCTCCTGGAAGCCGCCGTCCTCTCCGCCCCGTCGCCAGAGGTTCACCAAAGCCGCCCGCTCCCGCCGATGTCCCTCCTTCCAACTGCATTTCATAATTAAACTCCGGAGAATTACCAGGCTTCAGAGAGCAAGCAGCTCTGCTGGCGAACCTTTACGACAGTAAAGCCTTCATATTCTGCGGGACTGAGCACAAAAGGTTCGGACCTACCAGGGTCCACAGAGCCACGGAAACGCGCCATTTACTTCCAGACCCGTCCTGCGGCATTTGTAGGAATGCAACAAGCACGCGCGTCCGTAAAAACAATCATATTTGAAGTCGCCAAGTTGGAACAGCTAAATATACGACCGAAGCCTTCGGTGACGGGACGCTCCACAAACAGAACCCGCGGGGACGAGAACGCGGCGTGAATTATGAATGAGTAATGAGCGCCGACGCCCGCACGCTCTCACGGGCCGCGTCCTCTCATTATCAGCTTCATCAGCAGAGGGAGAGGGGGACAGCCATCCTGTCATTATAGGAATCCGCAAAAAAAATAAAATCAACATTAACTTTTCATGAAGCTCCGATCCCATCTCAACCCTAAAAATGGTGCCCGCTGCAGAGAGCCTAATTAATGTGAGCGAGTGCCAAAATACCCACAGATCACATGATCGACTGAAGAGGAGGAGAACAGGGGAGAAAGACAAAAGTTTCACAATGATCTACAGGAATCAGAAAATGTAATGAAACCCTCACCGCAAACCTATACACAAAATTCAAGGAGACCAAATACAATCTGTGGTTACATTCACCACTAAAGGTTTCAAGCCATGATTCCTTTCGTGCTGCCGTATAGTTAGCATAAAAACTATGCCTAATCCGCAATTGCGAACTGTTGAAGATCTTGAAGTGAGAATATCTTGCATCCTCCAACTTACAAGAGTCGTGTGTTCCACTGAAACACAGAGTCGGTTGCATTTAAATCCGAAATCAGCTCTGCTTTGAAAAGTTGTCATTTCCATCTACTTCAGATTTTTTAATTTGGGTAAATGCCTAAGACTGAAAAACAAACAGTACTACTCCACTAAGGGCTACCTGAGAAGGGAAGGCCGAGTTCCTATATTTTAATTTAAGGATAGCACCATAAGCGCACATCATACACATTTCTAAAACATTCATTTTCCCACTCGGCTACACATTTTCTCCATTTCAAGAGGCACAAGGTGGCTAAAACAGAGTACACCTCTCCATTCCACAAAAAGAAGCAGCCAGCTATCTCATGCTGCCCCCTGTTGGACAGAGGAAGAGACAGCCTCAGGACCAGAGCCTGGGCAGGCAGGCACCTTTCATATGCCTATCAGTAGCTACGAATGCAGATCCAAAATTCCCACTCAGTCCATCTATTATAACAAACCGTTTCTAATATGGCAGTGGGTAATTAGCAATATATATATATATATATATATATATATATATATATATATATATATATATATATATATATTTCATTTCTTTTTATTTTCCTAAAAATACACGGTATGTTACATCAAGCCCTGGCAAATGTACAAGGAATTAAGACAACACTTCAGCAGACCTGGAAAGAATCGGTTGAATGTTGGAGTTGAAACACAGAACGCTTTTTTACGAAACACGGACGGAGGGGGCCTCCGTCCGACCGAGCTCGACGCAAACGTGTGTGTGTGTGTGTGTGTGTGTGTGTGTGTGTGTGTGTGGCACGGGCTGCGAGGACATAAGCTGGATGCATTAATGACTCGGTCTTTCCAGATGCCCGGTAATCCCTGGCAGGGCTAAAATCAAAGTAGAGAAAAGGTTGCCGTTAAACAGTCACAACCTCCCCAGCAGCAGATGCCCTTCGCTCACAAGCACCTCTCCTCCATCTCTCCTCCCTTTCTTTCTAGCTTTCTTTCTTTCTTTCTTTTTTTTTTGTGTTGTTGTTGTCCAGCGTTGGTCTCTCCAGCTGCGGGGTAAGAAACGCGGGGAGGGGGGGGGAGGTACGGGGGGACGGGGAGAAATCCCCCGGACGACTCGTCTGGTCACGGACGCGTCGGCCCCAGCGGCCGCCCCCCATTCTGCCCGCCGCTTTCCTGGCAAACATTTGCTCTGCGGCTTAGCGTGCCCGGCAGATTTGGCCGGGGGAATGCCGATGGCGGCCAAAGCGCGGGGGCCCGGGGAGCCGCGGGGAGAGAGGGGCGAGAGGGGAGAGAGGGGCGAGCAGGGGAGAGAGAGGAGAGAGGGGAGAGCGGGGAGAGAGAGGGGAGAGGGGAGCGGCCGGGCCGTTCCCTGGGAGCCGACGGGCGCAGCCAGAGCCTTTGGCAAAGACAAACAGGGGGGACAGGGGGGACAGGGCTCCCCCTCCATTCATATGCACAGGCCCAAAGCGCCGGCTGATCTTCCTCTAAGACAAAAGGAGGGTGGGGGGTGGGGGGTGGGGGGGGGCGCTCCGCGCTGGCCGCCGTACGTGGCCGCGGGCACCGCCGCCGCGGCTCAATGGGAGCGCTTTAAAAAGCGCCGCCGCCGCCGACTTGGGTTCCGCCTTCCTGGAACCCGCTCACCGCCTCCCACTGAAGACTCAACACATTCTTCCCCTGCTTATCCTTTGAGCTGCTTTTTCACACACACGACACAAGATAAAGGCCGTGTCAGAAGCAGATCAGAAGCAGCAGAGCGCTGATAAGGAAGCAGCGCACACGCGTATGCACACGCACATACGTGCACAGGGCGGCGTTGTCCTGCGGGACAGTGCATAAGGGGCAGGGGCTCACTTTCTCTTTTGGGGGGGGAGCAGAATGCCTTAAGACGAGCGTGCACGAGAACACCGGGGCCTGTTTGATTCCTCTTTGTCCCCACTCCAGCTCCCCCACCCATCTCCACTCCGCCCCCACGCCCCCCGCCAGCCCCACACCCCCCACCCCGCCAGCGCTCCTGGCCCCGCTCACGACAGGGACCCCCCCCCCAGGTTTTTTGTAATCCCAGCAGAAACACTTAAGGATCACAGTGGGCGCTCATCAGAACCATCTGCTTGGGTAGGGGCGAGGCGGCCGCCGCCCGCCGCTGGCGTATTAATCTCTTCAATTAGCACCATTACAAACCCGTCAAGTACGCTGATTACAGTAATGGTCACCGGCGTCGTCCAGGCAGAGCCGCAGAGCCGCGGAGCGCGGGGAGAGAGCGGGGACCCCGGCAGCCAATCAGAGCCCACCGCCCAGAAAGGGGGGAATTTCAACTGCTCTATGTGGGCCAGGCCGGGACACAGGCTCAGACTGAGGACAATAACCTACATGGCATGACTGTCTGCAGTGAGGAAAGAGTGCCTAAAACTGAACTGCAGCCTGTATAATGTATAACCATGATTCAGTACATAGCTACATTAAACGTATTTCACCTGAAACACTATGTCTAGCATGGAAAGTCACTTCCAGTTGTAGGCTGTGCCAGTCTGTAATGACATCATCTCTGAATATGAATGGCTGTTGCTCATGTTACCTGTAGTCAAGGCAACGTCTCCCATTAAGGACTGACCAGCGGCTCGTCCAGGCGAGCGACCCCGCGACGCCACCAAACTGCACACCTGCACACGACGGCTCCGTTCGTTACGTCGAACCTCGAACCGCGTCCCCGCGAATCTCCTCGCAGGGCGACAGAGGCCAAAATAAATTGGCGGCGAGGGCAGCGGGGTTCCCTGGCCTGTTTTTGAGTCACGTGACCCCACTTTAACCCGCACAGAGAAAAGCGCCGCTGTCAATCCGTGGGGAGCTTGTTACACTTAACATGGAGCAGACCGCCTGCTGTGAATAATTAATGAGGCCATTTTAAATCCTCCTGCTCACGGTACCGGCGATGGCGTGGGGCTGGGGGCTGGGGGGGGTGGGAGAGAGGCTGGGGTTTCGACAGCAGAGTGTCAATCCCCGAGTCCCGCCGACCCCTAAAGTTTAATGAAAAGCCCGCGGCGTTTAGAGACGGTGCCTGGCGAGGGCCCGCCCTCGGAGGAAAGGGCGGAGAGGGTGCGCTGCGCGCGGAGCGGAGCGACAGCTTGCTGCCGCCAAACAAGGGCCTGTGTGCCTCAGCCTGGGGCCCGAGCGGCCTGGGCACGGCCGGGCCTGGAGCAGACACAGTAATGAATGCAGGGCAAACAGGCCGCCTGTGTGTCCCCGGCATCTATGAATATTTCATCCGCTCCCAAATCCAGTGTTTAAATTCAGCAGGAGAAATTAAGTGCCCCCCCCCCCCCGTCCCCCCCCACCCCCTCCCACCCCAGCCCACTCTCCGCAAAGGCCAATTTGTCCTCAGATCAAACAGCATTTGGGCCATTTAGAAGCCTGTGGCTGTGTGTGCCCGACGGATAATCCAGAAGGGGGAAGTGGCAGAGGGAAGGAATACCTTGCGACACCAGCTCTCTCCCGGTCCGCTTACTGCAGGCTGAGGCAGCCATGCAGAACATGTGCTACAGCGCCGCGAGCATATTATACCAGACATGTGAGGAGAAGAAAGAGCGCCTCGTCTCCTAAATCCGTCTACAACACAATATTACGGCAAACCTGTTACAAAACAAGCCAGTGATAAAAAGTATATTTTTGAAAATTGGTTTTCGAAACTATAAAGCAAATCGGAGCGATCAAACATTTGAAGAAAGGGCTTACAGCAAATGAGAGCCAATCCTTTGTGTACAATGCGGAAGAAGGTAACTATTTGATTTTGATTGCACACAATTGGCTAATGGTCCCTTTGTTTTGGCCAGATTTTCACTGGGAGAGGAGGAAAGTGGGAGGGGACAGGAACAACCCACTAGCACAGGCTTCTATTGCATCGCTTCAATTCAGTGAACAGAGCTGTGAGAACTCAAGTGTACACAATGTATTTCTAAAGCCACTCAAGTTGTGGTACGAAAACTGTATTAACAAAAATAAAATACAGAAGCGTGTGCCTTTGAAGGAGCAGGAGCAGGTATGAACCTTCTGGTGATTACACATGATGAGTAAGCGCTGTTGGCCAGTGTTCACAGCTGAGGTGGAGGAGGATTACACAGCAGGGTCGAATGTGTCTAAGAGGACAGTTAGCGCCCTGGGGAGCGGCGGCAGGCGGCAGGCGGCTCACCTCCTGGATGGTTCTGCTTCCCGGGAAGTTGAGGCTGTAGTCCCGCTGCGCCTCTCTGTGGTTGATGACCAGCAGGTAGTTCTGATTTAAGGACTCCTGCAGAGAGCTGGCGGGGGGGGGGGTGGGGGTGGGGGGGATGCGGAGAAAAACAAGGCGTCAGAGTCAAGTGGTGCGAGCGTGCCGCGACTCGTCCCGGGGCGTCCCGTGGAGATGTCCCTCTGCCCCCCCGCATCCCCGCCCCCCTCCCCGGGGGCTCAGCCGGCTGTGTCCCGACACGCCCGAGCAGCCCGCGCGGCTCGTCCGCTAGCGCCGCGCCCGCGCGGGGGTGACCGGGCCGGAGGGCAGGGCACGCGAGCGGCCATTTCACACACCCACCCCCCCAGCCCGCCTCCCTCCCCCCCTTCACACACCGACACACCGACAACAGAGCCTCCGGTGGCATATCGTGTGGTCCTGCTTTGGGGGGGGGGGCAGAGATGTTAAAGGGCGGAAAACGGGAGCCGCCGCCGGCGTAACCGGGGCGACGGCGGCTACGAGAGCGCGCACCTGACTCCCGGCTTAAAGGCGTGACCTGGAAGCCCTGCGGCGCTCAGACCGCGCTTCACACAGGGGTGTTCAGCTGAGGACACTCTGCACACGAAGCGCAGAGGTGGAGAGGTGCCCTGCGCTAACACCCCTCTCAGCGCGTACACGGGGAGAGAGAGAGAGAGAGAGAGAGAGAGAGAGAGAAGCTACCACAGCCAGCGCCTGTCAATTAACCAGAGCGGAAATCAGAGGCGGGAGAGCGGGGAGAGAGTCTGAATTAATATGTACTACGCGCATTAATTATGCAATCGCGGCGCTAAGCTGAGGAGATTTGGACAAGCTTATGTTAACAGAAGCCCAAATTTACTGTAATGACAGCATATTTACATTGACTAAAACTATGAAATCAATATGTAAATGTAGTGTTTGTTGTAGCTAAGAGGGGAAATTGGAAATGTGTGGGGCTGAGGAGGTGCAGATGTGACGGGGAAGAGACGGTGGCGGGCGGGCGGGGTGGGGCGAGGGGGGAGGTGGGGGGGGGCTTCCAGGTCTCATGAATAGAGATCTGAAATTGAAATGATTTGTTTGTGCACAATCCAAGCTGTTGCTAATAGACAGGGCTGCAAGAGCTAAAGTTAT
Organism: Anguilla rostrata; assembly: GCF_018555375.3. Taxonomy (NCBI): domain Eukaryota; kingdom Metazoa; phylum Chordata; class Actinopteri; order Anguilliformes; family Anguillidae; genus Anguilla; species Anguilla rostrata. The sequence continues at coordinate 55,622,310 of NC_057936.1, read as the reverse complement.
CACTGGAGGAAAGCTGTTCGTCAGCCTGGAGTAGACACAATGAGAAATGTTTCCTTTTGGGGGGTGGAAAAATCCCATAATGCAGTAGAATTACTGAGGGGCGGGGTCCACATTTTTGGGATGGGAAGGAAGCATCTGGCCCCTGAATTGACGACTTTTGCCCCTCAATTATTGTACTAATGCATCATCTGACAAATAGCAAAAACCTGGCTATTCCCCATACCATAATTCTTAGGTTAATTTTCCCGAGTTCTTCAAACGTATGCGTTTGAAAGCTTCGATAATCTGCACTTCACCGCAAAACTTAAGACTCGCACAATTACATTTGATGTCAGTGACAACAGGGTCAGTATTTATAAACAGAGAACAATCTGTCCGTGTGTTGTCTGAGGACCCAGAGCCAAACACGAAAGACAGTGAGACAGAACAGCTGAAGACGGGCAAAAATTACTTCCTGGCTCAAAGTATTACCGCGGAAAACATTCACTCGACTAGTATAACAGATCACAACAATTTTCGTATTGATATGCAGAACATTTTACCAAAGGCATGTAGAGATGTATTATCCCTTCTCTTATCCCAATGTATTATCTTATTATCCCATTTACCCAGATCTTCTCTGAAGATGGAGAGCCGGGGGAAAACACTTGTATGGACAGTGTTCTTCATGCAGACAATGGGCTTTTAACGAGACACTGCTTGGACTTCTGCTTCTCGATCATTATTTAACAGACATTTGTGCGCATTAGTGTCATTTTCATTATTACTGTGAGCGCTTTCTGAAAGCTGCAGAGCCATCGTTCATTTTGGGGGGAGTTCTGAGACGCAGAGGCTTCACCTCTTGTTAAATGGGTAACGTCTCCCAAATTCATCCGTCATTCAACATAACCTGTACAACACCTGGGTCTGCCAAATTTACCCCAGGGCTAAAATTGGCATGTGGCGCTCGCTATAAAATGTCACTTCGCTTTACAGATAAAAAAAAAAAAAAACAAGCCATTTGAAAAACAGAGCAGTCACAACAGATTGGTTTCATTCTGAGATAAGCCTCGCGTCTCACACTGTGTCCCAGAGCAGACAGCCGAGCCAAAACCTATTAAACTACTCCTGCCAGAAATAGCACAAATATCTCATTTCCATGCAGAGTTCAACTGCTAAACTCATATCACAGCAGCCTGCCTGATATGTACCCAGCGTACGGGCTGCACAGGTCCACCGGACTGATGGTCGCGTGCTCTAGCCTTGCTATCTCCTGCACTGTGCTTTCTGACTCAACTTCTGCACTGCTCATTGCAACATGGCCGCCTTCCATTAGCAGGCTCACTTCGGTCGGCTATTTTGTCTCAAGACTAATCAGCATATTAATTGTTAATAGTTTCCAGTGCTCGGTTTGCCAACAGCCCGCCTGCATCTGCGACAGAGCCTGAACTGTATCTCAGAGGAGATAACAGGCTCAGGCGAAGAGAGAGAGCGTGAAGAGAGGAGAAAAAAAAAAAAGATGAAATAAATACCAAATGTGTAATGACTCATTTGTATTTTAAAGTCTGGGTTCAAATTAAAATAACCTTAAGTAAACAGACACCCGGGAAGCAATAGAAATAGATTATACATATTAAATTATTCATCACCTTCTATTATTTATGCGAGAGATTAGGGTTTTCTGCATACCATGTTATATAAGGAATCAGTCAACACTGGCGGGGGGGAGGAAAAGGGAAGAGAAAAAAAACAGTTTGGTTTAGAGTGGATTTCTGTAACTACCTTGGACGGAGGACTCCTCACAAAGTCTCAAAAGCCTCCAATTTATTTATAATCAAACAGTGGATTAAAATGAGTGGGCACAGAGATGGGGAGAGCGATCTGATGAGTCTGTTTGGTTTAGGTGTGCAGAGACACGCGTTGCGGTTAATTGCGGCTTTTATTTTGTTAAGTTCTGTCCCGTTTTCAAACGCCGAGCCCGACCACAGCAGAGGGACCTGATTCGCCGCTGGCCCCGAAACAGTACCCACAATGCCCCTCTCCAGCAGAAGCTTTCCGAGGGGGAAGAAGGCATCAAACGCTCCGAAGAGCTGCACAAACAGCTTGCCTGGCAGAAGAACACGCTTCAAGCACACACGCTCTAATGCCCAAATGCAAAACAGACACTTATTCTTTTCTAGAACGACCGTGAAATTGTTTAACTCTGGCAATGAAAAGAGCTCTTGAAATTCTATGGTAGAAATCACCCCCACCCTGGGTGCATCAGTACACTGACTGTCGTTCCAATAACCTTCGGTATGCACTTATTGCACATTGCGTTGGATGAAAGTGCCCGCCAAATAAAACGTAATGTAATAACCCACATCTAGATACACTATTAATCATGAGCATACAACCCTTTTTTTAAGCTTGTAGAAGAAAACCTCAAGTATCTTTTTCTCACTATTTATAGCTGAGCTGATGACTTGTTCTTCGCTAGCTAGCTTTAAACACTCTGGAGAAATGGGAGGTGGATAGACTGGGAAGGGACTTGGGGAGTTTTTTCTCGACACCGTTTGAGGGTTTTCTCCCCACTGGGAGTTTTTTTTACCTCATGTGCTTGCTATTTGGGGGTTCGGGCGTGGTGTATGCTCTGTTTGCTCTGAGTCTCTTGCCTTGCTACTCAGTAAAGCGTCCTTGTGACAGTTCTCTGTAAAAACACGCCATGCAAATAAAACAGAACTGAATCAGCAAGCTGCGTGAGAAGCAGGTGTAGCGTTTAGCCTACACCACAGAACCAGAGTGTGTAAGAGAACGTTGGCGTGCACCTGGCCGGGTGACGCTCACGTCGCCATCTTGTTTTGCATTTGCGATGGGAAAGATGAGAATTCCTCCCCCAGTAGTTAAGTGGAGAACTTCCACTGACAACAGCAGCTCTTCAACTCAGGTACTTTGAAAGGTTTGAAAGTCAGGTGAATACATTTTGAAGAATTATGCATTTAGCCACCTGTTGGCTGCACGATGCCCATTCACTTCAATTGGGCTGGACTAGCCATAAGTACCAACTGGCCTAACTGAGCTGGGTGCATTCCTTAGACTTTGGCTTCATTTGAAGAAGGGACAACACCTGGAGGCCTACAGACTGCATTACATAAAAGATTTCCATTAGCTTCCAGTTTTTTGGCAGTCACTTTAATACAATGTTCATATCCAATAATTTTATATCCAGCTGAATTCAAGTTTGTTAGAAATCATGAGCAAGCTATGACTGAATTACTATAAAACATGCACTGTAAGAAGACGTTAAACATAGCTATATTTTAATAAGCGTGCAGCTATGATGCTGCTTTTTGCTCATGTGGAAGCACAGATACACAGTAGGCGCTCTGGACACGCCTCCGACGCGTTCCTCGCGGTTCAGGACGCCTGCGATTGACCCGGTGATCGTCAGGCCGCTGATATTTATATCCCCATCTAAAAATCCACGGGAAGGGGGCCTTTTTTTCTTTTTTTTAGCCACGGAATGGCAGCTTTCTAAGAACGGCGCGGAGGTTATTTTTAAACGGCAGATAACAGTTCGCCCCGCTCGCCCCCGCAGGAGGTCCTCCTCTGTGTAGAGCGAGCTGTCACCGCCATCCGCCAGGAAAGATGACAACAAGGTCACAAGACACCCCGCGCCTGTTCCCCCACATCGCCGCTCGGATAGTTCACTGGGGATAATGAGCCACTAACACTGGAAATTAGATATATAGCACTTGCGTAAAATGGGGCATTATGCAGCTTAAAGAGACAGCAGAGAGCAGGGCCATTAAGAGTGTCACAGTAAAACCTTCACCGGCTACCATCACAACACAAGCAAACTCAGGCCTGAGACGGTAGGTAAAAAAAAAGAGTCAATACATGAACCCCCCTTTTAAAATGATAGGCGTGACTACGCTCAAAGGAATATTTAGTGACTGAAAGTTTTTTTTTATATCTTTTGATCAGTGTCTTATTACCACCCCTTTAAGCTCCTTGGTCTTAAGGTTGAATCATCATTTGAATTTCACGACCCGACTGAGGGACCTTACAGAGCATTTCATTTAATTAATTTTTATGAAACCACATCAACTGGTATAAAGGGACACGCTACCTAATAGGTGCAAATTCCATCTTTTTTTGAACCTGAACTACAGCCATAGCAAATGGTCCAAATCCTTACACAACGAAGACATTTCAGTTGGCACTTCAGCTTTGTTAGCAAGAAGGAGGCTGTGAGTCAATAATATCCATCCTTTTTCAGGTGTCATAGTTTCAAAAAATAAAACACTGGACTAAGATCTAAATACTTTCAACAACGTAGGTGATGGCAACAATAAAAATGTTGTTAACCCCCCCCCACTCCTCAGTGTACAGGGCCTGCATCGCTGGCTCTTCCTCCCCAGCTGAAACACAGAGGCTGGCTGCATTAGTTCAGCTCCCCACAGGGCTCAACAGCAGTCTTAATCAACACACATAATTAGACACCACACATCCCAACTTGTTAGAAATGACCCAGCCCGCGTTTAAAACCACTTCTTGGCTAATAAGGCATTACGGCTTCGCTTTCTTTCTTCTCTCTCCCCCATCTGTCTGTTTCGATGTGCTTGGTTCGTGTTCCTACCTCAAACCTCCGGGTTAGGTAAACGGTTGGGCCCAGTACTGCCCAAACCGCAGCACAACATCAGTCCCCTTGTCTAGTCTTTCAAGGGGCTGTCTTTTCCCAACACAGGCGTTACCTGAAAACTCACCTAATTGAAAATTCTAACTCAAAACTTGCTAATTAATCAAATGCATTTGTTCACAAGGCACATCATCCTTACACTGACTAAAATGACTCTACTCCTGTGTTTGTAATAAATCTTTATAGGGCAGAACCTAGAAGGTAGAAATGAAACAAAGACAACCAGACCAAGAAGGCACTACCAAATATCCACAACGAATGGTATAATAGTTAAACATACAAAAGTGAATAATGAAAGATGAAAATTTCTTGTGAAAAAAAAAGCACAACTTCGTATACCAACCGGCAAATTACATACAGAGAACACAATGGGGTACATTCAATATGCAAGACTACTGACAGACTTAGCAAAGACACAACAGCAGATACACAGCTTTACTGTAACTTATGCTTAAACAATTCAATTGTACTTCAAATAGAAAGTCCATGTATTCTACATATATTACTGCAAGACTCTGGGTTTGTATCAAGATAACTCACAAATAAAGACACACTGCCACCTAGTGTTCATGCAGACGTCACAGCTTTCAGACTTTAAAATGTATCAGTATTGTACACTACCTCACAGCAGGAGTAAATCATTTTTAATCCAAACATGCTAGTAGAAGCAATACCCATCGCCAAAACAAATGAACGTCATGTCACTTTTCGATTAAACTTCCAAAATGCAGGAGTTCTAAACCTAAGCTAAAGTGTGTGCAGTGGTCTTTAGCCAAGAGCAGCGGTTCCCAAACTCGTTCCTGAGGCCACCCTGTGTATGCTGGCTTTCAGTCCTACCCCAATCACAATCCCATAATTTTAACAAGCTGCTCATTTTTTCTTAATTAGGTGCTTTTCATGTTTAGAGGGATTAATAACCCTCTTGTACCACACTGTTTATGCATGCCATGAAGAATAGAATTCCTATGTTCATATTGCGCTCATTGTGCTATATAACAAACAATTGCATAAAAAGAGCTTAATCCTTTTTAACTATCGGCGAAGTTGGTGACACCAATTAGCGAAAGTGTGGACACCTGGCCACTAAAAATACCATTTGGAAAATAATGAAGAATTAAAGACAAAGAAAACAACAATGAGCGAGCCAAACCTGCATTGTGTTAAATTAAACATGCCCCGCAACCTAATTAGGAGCCAATTGATTATCCTCAGTCTTACATTTGATAAAAATGACCAATTTATATGTAATTGTTATAGCACAGTAAGCAAAATATGACCATGGGAATTATATTCTTCCAAGGCATGCAAAACTGTTTCTGGCATAATTTGGATTAAAAGGGTAAATGAGTCCTCAACACATAAAAAGCACCTAATTAAGAAAAATTAACAGCTTGCTAAAATTCTGGGATAGCAACTGTGGTTGGAACGAAAACCAGCACACACAGGACTGAGAGTGGGAACTACGAGCCTAAAGCATTACCAGGCTCCCTCTGCTGGTGATAAGCAGTAAAACAAAATCACATTTTACACACACATATTTCCAAGATGCAAGTGTCCTAATCAGTTGGCTGGGCCTGGCATGCTCAAACATTTACCTTTCACTTTAAATGCTGGTGGAACCAACACCATGCATCAGGCCAGACACATACAGACCTATCTTATTTCACAGTTGGCAAATGGTCCTATTTTAATCCCACTAACATTACTTATGCCTTTTATGTACAACTTGCATTGTGGAGTAACACCAAAGGTGCTGAATAAATTCAATTCTCTGATTTGTGTTCTCTATATTTAATTCTCTGTTCGTCAAGCTACGCCAGAAAAGAAAACCGTCAAAAAATATACCTGCAGCCACAAGGAGCAGCGGAGAGTGAGATGAATGTCAGTCAACAAAGCAAGGTGCAAAAGCATGAGTCTATAAATCTACGTTTCTATTTTAACATTTTTGAGGTGCACACAAGCAGTTGACGGAACGTTTCGGAAGCTATCCAAAGCAGGAAGTGGTACTGAAGTGGTGCAGCTGTGGTTTCCTTACCAGCCATGGAAGTCACATTGTCACTGCCTTCCACAATAAATCATGATCCAGAATTCAAGGCTGTGCCTAAACGAGCCTCATCGTACTTGTGTCCATTTCCTCACTTAACAGACAGATGAGAGGATTCAATACTAAAGTTTCCATCCGCCAGTTTTAATGCGAATTTTCATTCTGCGCAAAAGTAAACCGGAGTGGAAACTTCCTGAAATTCTAAAGAAATGCCATTGTCAAAAGGTTTTTACGCTCGGCTGATGTGTAAAAGTTAGCATATCCGTAAGCATAAGATGCGATAAAGGGTGATAGAAACAGATTTGTCAAATCAATTATGACGGGGGCCTAAGACGCATGCTTCTGCTCCAGAAAGTCCAAAAAATGTCACTAAATAGACCATCGCATGCCCTCTACAACGTCTCTGGGCTGCACGTAATACAGCCTCGTATAACCGAGCGATGGTTGCTCTGATCACCCTCCCCAGACCGAGTGTGTCTTGCCAAGTTACATTACATTACAGGCATTTAGCAGACGCTCTTATCCAGAGAGACTTTCACAACTCTGACATAGCATTTACACTGCATCCATTTATACAGCTGGATATATACTGAAGCAACGCATGTTAAGTACCTCAAGGGTACCTCAAGGCAGTGTCATACCCGGGAATCAAACCTGTGACCTTCAGGTTACAAGAGGAGTTCCTTACCCATTACACTACACAGCCGCCCTAACTCTCCGTAACTGTGTTTGGCTGGCACTCTTTTGATTACGCAATTTCTTTGTGCCCTCTTCAGCAGAACAATAGTTCATGGAAATGCAGACCGAATGCCATTTTATTTTGCCGACTTCTCGGAAATGTGTGTAACATTTGCGAAACACTTGGCGGGAAACTTGGTATCAGGCGAGACGGGGGACAGAAGTGCGCTGGCTGGGGCCTGAGGAGGAGGAGGAGGAGGAGGCAGACTGACCTGTTCTGGCTGGTGCTGGCGGTGGGGGCGATGTCTGGAGTGAGGACGTACAGGCTGTTGTTCTTGGGCAAGTGTAAACTTCGCAGAACGGTCTGGAGAGAAGACCACATGACACTCACATTTATGTACATGTGACTGAGACAGCCTGTATACCTTACGTACGATTCGTTCATATATCATTTCCTTACTGAAACAATCTGACTTCGGTACCTTGCTCAAGGGTACGAGGGCAGTGCCCGACCTGGGAATCGAACCTATAACCTTTAAGTTGCAATTCCAGGTCCCTATCCATTATGCAAAACGGCCAGTCCAGACTCCCACATTAGAATTCAGCAGACACTCCACAGCATTTAAATATCAGTAAATACATTTGAGCTGCACTTCAATGCTGAAGCAATTTATTGTGATACATACAGAAAATAAAAAGTGACTGTAAAAGAACTGGTGAAATAAACCTGAAGAAAAGTAGCAGGCAACAGAAAACGGACGGTATCTGACAGCCCTGACCTCAGACAGACACGGAAAACTCACGCTGTCAGACACATCCCCACTCTTCCAGCCTTTTAGTTGCATCTTTGACACAGGGACCTGTAACTCTGTTTCCAGAATCTGCTTCATATCTCCTGTTGAAAAAAAGCACACACAGGACAGATTAACCAGGCTTCTCCCCCACATCGCCACCGCTGCAGTTCGGCCTTTTGCCTGAAGATGGCGGGAGAGGACCTGGCAGGTATTGCACTCAAAACCCTGACTCATTATCAATCAATCATTTTTTTTTGTATAGCACATTTTACAGCAGTTGTCACAATACGCTTTACAGACAACCCTGGCCTAAACCCACGCAGGAGCAAGCCTAAGGCAACAGTGGCAAGGAAACACTTCCCGTGGCAGATGGGAAGAAACCTTGGAAGGAACCGGGCTCAAGCGGGAAAGCCATCCTCCTCTGGTCGGCTCAGGGTGCCGACTGGTGACCAACATATCAGTCCATTTTATTATTTGCATTATCACATCAGTAGGACCATGCTAAGGATTTATAGTGTCTTAGCAACAAAGTTGCATTTGTCTCACTAGTAGAGGTGTTAATATTTTAAATCTGCCATTTCAGTCATGAATTCCATCCATTTCCCAATGCTTTTCTCACACTGGCCAGTTGCAAACTTGGCCAATTAAACAGTACTACACATGATATTAATAATTTGATTCAGCAGAAGTTAGGAACACCAGACTTTGTCTAATGAAGGGCGACAATCAAGGGCGACATAGCTCAGGCGGTAAGAGCGGTTGTCTGGCAGTCGGAGGGTTGCCGGTTCGATCCCCCGCCGTGGGGTGTGTCGAAGTGTCCCTGAGCAAGACACCTAGCCCCTAATTGCTCCCAACGAGCTGATTGGTACCTTGCATGGCAGCCTTTCACCATTGGTGTGTGAGTGTGTGTGTGAATGGGTGACTGGGTGAATGAGAGGCATCAATTGTAAAGCGCTTTGGATAAAAGCGCTATATAAATGCAGTCCATTTACCATGAAGTTTTTTGTTTTTTATAAACTGGCCACTTGCAGTTTAAAAAGTAGACTGGCCCCCAAGAGCTGGTAACAATGCATTACTCATTTAGCAAAGCTCACAGGGTCTGTTATCAAGAATAAAGTTTCCATGCAGAGCTATTCAGATAAAACACCTGTTTACAATTATGTGGTTAACAACAACAAGATGAATAGCACCACTGAAAATTACTCAGAAGTGACATGACAAGTTCATTAGAAAAACCACATTTCTGCATAGACAACTATTCTGAGAAGCAAGGATAACCAGCTGTCTTTAATCTGACTTCTGCAAACCTTTCAGAGTAGGACCACAGGCATGCTTTATTGCACAGGGTAGACTTTCCAGGAATAGAGTTTTCTTATACTTACCTTACTTACACACTACACCTGCCCAGATCTGCAGATACAATGAGTGCAATGGATTTAGGGTCAACATTTGTACAACATATACGATATACTGGCCTTTCATCATGAACACAGGACCCAAAAAAGAGCATCTGAAAGACGCAGAATGAGATAACGATTCTTTTCGCTCTGGTGGAAAACACAGCTATTGAAATAAATCTTTAAAAATTTTAATCACTGCACCAATCTTGCTGACAGCCAACCACAGTTTTTTTCTGCCAGCCAATGTAGCTGACACTTCTACCTGCAACAACAGTAGAGCAACTAGAAATACTGCCACGCGGTTGTATGCCTCCGCCAACCAGTAGCCAGTCTGGATATAAAATGTCATCACTTCATCATTTTATCCTATTAGACATTTGTGTGAAACTTTGTCATAATTAGCGTATGAATTCTTGAGTTATGGCCAAAAATGTGTTTTCTGAGTCCACAGTGACCTTGACCTTTGACCACCAAAATCTAATCAGTTCATCCTTGAGTCCAAGTGGACGTGTGTGCCAAATCTGAAGAAATTCCCTCAAGGCGTTCCTCATCGCGTCAAGAGAGAATGGGATGGACGTGAGGTCACAGTGACCTTGACCTTTGACCACCAAAATCTAATCAGTTCATCCTTTAGTCCAAGTGGACATTTCTGCCAAATTTGAAGAAATTCCCTCAAGGCAATCCTGAGATATCGCATTCACGAGAATCGGGACAGACGGACGGAGGGACGGACAGACAACCCGAGAACATAATGCCTCCGGCCATGTCTGTGCCGACGTGGAGGCATAATAAAACCATTTCTACCAACTGCAGCGACGCGGTCAGGATGTAAAAAAAAAAAGACTTAAGCATACAGGCCGCTGGGACGCAAGCCTTGGCATGAGCATAATAAGCGAAGGGGTGCTGGGTGGCTCATGGTGTAAGGACGTTGTTCTAGAACACAGACGGGCCCCATGGCCTGGGCCCCAAGCGGCGACTGGCCTCGTGCTGTGGAGAAGAGCTGTTCTGCGCTCTTCCTCATCAATCGTAGTAGATGGCGCTATGAGCCATCCCATCCGAGGTCCTGACTCACTGTGGTCATTAAAGATCCCATGACACATGTTGCAAAGAGTAGGGGGTTCCCCGGTGTCCTGGCTAAATTCCCAACCTGGGTCTCTCAAACTTGCTACCTTATCATCCCCCTGATTTAATCAGCTAAAAAAAAAAAGTTCTCTCCCTCTCCACCTTAGCTAATGTGTGGTAAGCGTTCTGGCACAAAATGGCTGCCGTGCATCAACCAGGTGAGTGCTACACATTGGTGGTGGGTGAGGCGAGTATCCACTCATCACCGTAAAGCACTTTGAGAATTCGGAAAAGTGCTATATCAATGCAGTGTTTCATTCATTCATTCATTCATTCATTCAAAACACACGACTGGCCATTCAAAGCTGGGGACGAAGAGGAGGAGGACGATGAGGCATGACAGCAGCGAAGGGCGGCAGCGTCCTCACCCACAGTGCTGGCCTCGTCCAGCACCACCTCCACGGAGCGCTGCCGGTACTCCACGCGGAAGTTGAGCATCCGCGGCTGCCGCTCCACGATGTGCCGCGACGGCAGGACGGGGCAGAACGCCGAGGACGAGGAGGAGGACGACGACGGCGGCGGGGAGGAGGAGGAGGACGAGGAGGAAGGAGGCGCCGCTGCCGCTGCTGCCGCCGCCGCCGCTGCTGCTGTCGTCGCCGTGGCTGCTGCTGCTGCTGCTGCTGCTGCTGCTGCCGCCGCTGGCTGGCTGTGTGGCCCGAACAGGCCGGCCTGGGTCGCCTCGCTGGGAAAGCTGCTGCACAGGGGACGAACACAAACACACAGAACATCAGCACCGCAGCAGGGGGACCGGGAACACAACACACCCTGCTCCAAACGCTGCAGCAGGGGGACAGGGAACACAACACACCCTGCTCCAAACGCTGCAGCAGGGGGACAGGGAACACAACACACCCTGCTCCAAACGCTGCAGCAGGGGGACCGGGAACACAACACACCCTGCTCCAAACGCTGCAGCAGGGGGACAGGGAACACAACACACCCTGCTCCAAACGCTGCAGCAGGGGGAACACAAAACACCCTGCTCCAAACGCTACAGCAGGGGGAACACAACACACCCTGCTCCAAACGCTGCAGCAGGGGGACCGGGAACACAACACACCCTGCTCCAAACGCTGCAGCAGGGGGACCGGGAACACAAAACACCCTGCTCCAAACGCTGCAGCAGGGGGACCGGGAACACAAAACACCCTGCTCCAAATGCTGCAGCAGGGGGACCGTGCCACAAAACACCCTGCTCCAAATGCTGCAGCAGGGGGACCGAACACAAACACACCCTGCTCCAAACGCAGCTAGCAGGGGACCGGAACACAAACTACCCTGCCCAAAGCACAGCAGGGGACTGAACCAACAACACCCTGCTCCAAAGCTACAGCAGGGGACTGGGAATACGAAACACCATGCTGCAAACGCTACAGCAGGTGCACAAAAACCTTGCTCCAAACTACAGCAGGGGGACCGGGAACACAACACACCCTGCTCCAAACGCTACAGCAGGGGGACCGGGAACACAACACACCCTGCTCCAAACGCTACAGCAGGGGACCGGGAACACAAAACACCCTGCTCCAAACGCTACAGCAGGGGGACCGGGAACACAAAACACCCTGCTCCAAACGCTGCAGCAGGGGGACCGGGAACACAAAACACCCTGCTCCAAACGCTACAGCAGGGGGACCGGGAACACAAAACACCCTGCTCCAAACGCTACAGCAGGGGGACCGGGAACACAAAACACCCTGCTCCAAATGCTGCAGCAGGGGGAAAAAATGCATTTAGCTTCATTCATTTATAACATTTCCCATTTGCCCATGGGCAATGCCACGCCCAGTTACACAAACACACCTTCCCAGAACAACGGCACACCCATTTAAACGCAGCTAGCAGATGGGAAACAATTCAGGACCACTGGGAACATCACCACCACAAAGGTCAATGCTTTAGGTTGGACATAATACCCAACAAACAGATGAAAATTCTTCTAAACGGGTTCCTTCTTACCGTCAATATGTAGTAACTCTGGTTATTTTATGGCCTACAGTCATGGTGTTAAGTTGACTGAAACACACAAGTGGACTGGCAGAGAGTTTTTATACAGGCACTTGTTCGAGAGCAAAATAGTTCCTTCTATCCTTTTTGAGTACACCCACTCATTTAAAAAGCTTTTCTTTTGAAATTTTTATTTTCATATTTATTTCTACTCCACCGTTAAGCCTTTGTTTATGGCACAGATAAGTCATTTGTATGCACCCCCACTGCTTTCACTTTCAGGCCTGTCTTGAGGCCTTTCCAATACAATCTAATGAGTCAAATACGAAATTTACTGCTTCCTAAGATGGCTTCAGTCAGGTTCCCAGTTCACAGATGAGTCAAGATTCACACCTCAGTACAGTACAGACGTAGTACTTGTGTGTTTATAAAATTGTTGCTATTTTATTTATTATAAATTTTTTTTAATTTTGTTTTTTTTTAATTAAGTACTATATTGGCACGCAATTGTTATGTCCACGCATGAAGGCTGCTTTTAAATAATAATTTTTAAAACTAGGTGAAATTAGAATTAATTAGCCAAATTAGCAATATGCAAAATACTGTATTTTTCTGTATCATTCAGTAGCAAGGTTTTTCCAATTCAACTGAACTTTCTCATTGCAAGCAGAACGAAAAGAAAATTGTTTAAATAAGCTTAATCTTTTCACATTGTGAAGCGAGCACACGCGCGCACACATACGTACACACACACGCGCGCGCACACACAGACACACGCGCACGCGCGCGCACGCAAGCACGCGCAAATTAAAAAAAGAACCACAGCCCCATTCGGTGCGGCGGCGGCGGCAGGGAAAGGAGGAGCAGCAGCAACACAAACAGTTTCAGAGTCAGTGTAAACAGGCTCTAGACCCGGCGCGATACGGGCCGGGCCCCACAGACGGCCGATTGTTCGCCGCAGAGGGAAGGAAAATGAAAAGAGTCGGCCTTCTCTGCGCGCAGGAGCGCTGAGGGGGACACAAAACGTCTCTCCCTTCTCCGCGTCTGGGGGCCGCATTCTCCAGCGCGCCTCCCGGCCCACGCCGCAGTAAATAATGTCTTTTCTCTCGGCTGGGCCACACAAAGGGCCTCTCTTCTCGGGGGGGGGGGGGGTCAGCGCAAATCGCGCCGGGAGAGGGAGCGGGACGCCAAGGGCCCGCACAAAGACCCGCATTTACCCCACACCTCACCACAACAGCGGAAAGGTTAAAGACGTTGGGCTTTGAGGGCACCCTGCGAAACCCGCACAGCCAGAACAAACGGCCCTTTGAAATGATAACAATCGTAGCGGTGACGCTAACGCCGAAAGAACGGCTGGCACAGGTGAGGCTGAGACCCGTGATCCAGCGTCGGCACGTTCGCTACTTCCTGCCGGCGGCCTCGCCCGAGCTCCTCGTACATTAACACTCAAAACTCATACTTAAACGTATATTACGCTTAAGGGTATATTTAAAACCTGTGGTCAGAATATACCCTGATTTACATGCAGTGGAAAACAGATGAAGGGAGCTCAACACAAACCATTTCCTTTACAGATCTCCACATTCTCCACAAAATACTTCAGCACGCAGTCATCTTGACCGTTCTCAAAAAATGCACAATACAACTGCTGCAGCAGAACGGGGATGCCAGCGATGCAGGCTAAACTTAGACTGCAGAAAGCAAGCTGCACAGCGACAGCTTGGGCTGTCTGAAGAATCCTGTGAGCATTACAATACCCGTAAACACTGTGAGCAAGGGTGGCTTTCACAGTCAGTGGAGAGATCGGAAAGCCCCTCTTCTCCTCCTGTGCTGCTGGGGCTCACTGCAGACTGCACCGTGCAGAGGGCAGCGGGCAGACAGCAGTGAGCAGCATGCAGACAGTGGTGAGCAGCGTGCAGACGAGAGTGAGCAGTGTGCAGATGGCAGCGAGCAGCGTGCAGACGGCAGTGAGCAGTGTGCAGACGGCAGTGAGCAGTGTGCAGGCGGCAGTGAGCAGCGTGCAGGCGGCAGAGAGCAGTGTGCAGACGGCAGTGAGCAGCGTGCAGACGGCAGTGAGCAGCGTGCAGACGAGAGTGAGCAGCGTGCAGACGAGAGTGAGCAGCGTGCAGATGGCAGTGAGCAGTGTGCAGGCGGCAGTGAGCAGCGTGCAGGCGGCAGAGAGCAGTGTGCAGAAGGCAGTGAGCAGTGTGCAGAAGGCAGTGAGCAGCGTGCAGACGGTGGTGAGCAGCGTGCAGACAGTGGTGAGCAGCGTGCAGACAGTGGTGAGCAGCGTGCAGATGGCAGTGAGCAGATGGCAGTGAGCAGCGTGCAGATGAGTGAGCAGCATGCAGACAGTGGTGAGCAGCGTGCAGACGGCGGTGAGCAGCGTGCAGACGGCAGTGAAGATGAGTGAGCAGCATGCAGACAGTGGTGAGCAGCGTGCAGACGGCGGTGAGCAGCGTGCAGACGGCAGTGAGCAGCATGCAGACAGTGGTGAGCAGTGTGCAGACAGTGGTGAGCAGCGTGCAGACAGTGGTGAGCAGCGTGCAGACAGTGGTGAGCAGCGTGCAGATGGCAGTGAGCAGATGGCAGTGAGCAGCGTGCAGATGAGAGTGAGCAGCATGCAGACAGTGGTGAGCAACATGCAGACGGCAGTGAGCAGCGTGCAGACGAGAGTGAGCAGCGTGCAGACGGCAGTGAGCAGCGTGCAGATGGGAAATGAGCAGCATGCAGACGGCGGCGAGCAGCGTGCAGACGGCAGAGAGCAGTGTGCAGACGGCAGTGAGCAGCGTGCAGATGGGAAATGAGCAGCATGCAGACGGCGGCGAGCAGCGTGCAGACGGCAGCGAGCAGCGTGCAGACGCCGGTGAGCAGCGTGCAGGCGGCAGCGAGCAGCGTTCAGACGCCGGTGAGCAGCGTGCAGGCGGCAGCGAGCAGTGTGCAGACGGCAGCAGATTTTTCACAATGCAAATAATAAAAAATTTTAAAATACTCACAAATTATTTATTCTAAATATTATGAACTGGAATTCGGAATATTACAATATTGCATGATTACAAATATTTCATGAAGCAGTACTGAAATGAATGACAGGGCAGAAATCATTTTAAAAACTATCAGATACCAAATTGATATTTTGACTCTTGGGGAACACCCCAAAATAGTTTGCTTTGTTTACTGATTAAAAGAGCATAGAGAAATTCTCAGCAATATTCAAATAGCGTGTCTACGAATACACTGAACTCACGAAATCACAACCGAGGGTACAGTAATGACTCACTGAAAACCTCAATAAACTCAGTACCCAGCCTTCAGAATAATGAGCGGCATGCGTTCACACCAGCCCTCTTCATCTGAGAAAGCGTTCCGGCAACGCATTCCAAGAACCCAGAGCAGCCTCTTATTTTCAGTTTGACTGTGCTAAATGGCTCAAACGAAAACATCTCAGAAAGGCAGCTACATTACTCATAATACATTAACCTACTTTTCTAAAATACCAATTATTACGAAATGATATTTAGAAAATATAAAACTGTACTGATTTATAAAACAGCATTCTTTGAGTGAGCCGATACCACCTGCCCACACTAGTAATCATGGCACCACCGCTTACAGCTAACTATTAACATAGGCTTTACAAAGGCAATGCACACCTCAGCAGGACAAGGACAGACTAGGTTTTACATTTAAGATCTTGGAGCAGCGCCATACACAATCTTCCTCTAGAAATAGACAGAGATGTTATTATCTGGGCAACTTTTTTAACCAAAAGACCTTTTCGAACTTAGCTGCACAGATCTGGGGAATGCCGCACGGAGAGGGCGAATTATTAATGGCAATCAATTACACCATTTAATCTCAGACAGCGCAGCGCCACTGAAGCAGCCACTCGGCCATTTTCACCCAAATTTAGCAACCGAACAGATCACCTACGTAACCACGGACGGGAAAGCCCGCGAGAAGGTCACGAGGGCGCTTTCCAAAACTGACTGAGACAGAGGCCGCATCTTTAAAACAGCTACGTAACGTGCGACATAATCAACGTATGGCTAAGATAATATTATCCACTGCCCCATTACATAATGCCAATAGTTCACCAATAGTATGCCTCACAGCGCAAGCCCTTATCATATTATGTAAAATGAGCATTTCAAAATGGCAGCATGGCAGAAGCTAGCCACCATGAACCTGAAAACCTTCACCTGGATGAAGCACTCTGACGTACATTTTAATGAAGTATAAATAACAAGGATCTGAGACTGACATTAACCCTGCTTGAGTCGCTATTTAAAATAATCATCAGCAGTCAAGGGATAGAGCAATTTGCTGCAGGCATACTGCAAACATTTGTACAATCAATAATTGAGCAATGCATAATTGAAGACCCTAATACAACTGCATACAGATTTGTTGAAAGGGACAATTATTTTTAAGTCATTTATTACCAGGCTATACAAAGTAAACATGTGCTGTTCTTAATGCCGAAAAGGCAAACAATCATGACAAGTTTGAATGGAAACGTAAGGGAGCAATCTGTTTGTCAAAAGAGCAATGTTTCACTAACAGCGAAGAGCCAAGAAACCAGGAGGACCAAAATTAGTAGTATTGTTTTATAAAATACTGTAAAATGGCCAGAACAATTTACAAAACAATTTGCAACAATACAACCATAACCTAAACTGTTATGAAAAATTATGTTTTGTATAATATGACAAATATTGTTATTATCTACATGACCCAAACTGGATCTTTTTCAAAAGCCTGTATATTCTCTCCTGATTTCACAGGGTACCACTAATGTATTTGTCATTAACACGGACACATGGAGGTTACATATTCCGGCGGGGAAAGAGCTGTTCCAGGAAATGCTTATAGATGGCGCTCTCTACCCACCCAAGGTCTAGCGCGGAACGGACAACAGCCTCCAAGCGGGCCTGGAGTTGGCCGGGATCACCTCGCTGGGTGCCGTTTTGTGCAAAATGCCATCCTACAAGAGGGGCCTGAAGCCAGCTGCTTTGTAAATAGGATGTGTGGAGGCTACTCTGCCAGGCCCCATTCATAATTATGCGCCTTTAAGAAAACCATGTTCTCACTCCCAAAGGCCTTGCACACACAAAACAGACCGTTTAACAGAACGTGCATGGCCTGAATGTATTTCTTCTTAGCTCAGTATATTAATGAATACTGACCGTTAAAGAAAAAAAAAAAAAAAAAAAAAATTTGGACAACGGACACAAAGGACACAAAGAACCTCTGAGGACTTTTCCCCCAATCAGCAAGAGTTTAAATTTTGTTTTTTGTTTTTTGTAAAATGTTGCAATTTTCTCCTGGGCGTTTTCTTTACTCCTCCCACCTATTTTGTCACAATCAAAATAACAGTTACGCCGCAAATTGTAGAACTGCTTATTACCACAGAAATGCCTACATCACTCTCCTGCTACGGTAGCTTAAATCAATTACGATTAGCCTGTTAGCCCATTTAGGAAAAGGTACCGGTAGCTGTGTTTGCAGTTTGTTCAATTTTTTTACATTTACATGAGGGCTTCCTAAAAATGTACAAAAATAAGACATTTTGACTAACACAAGCATTTCCTACTAGCAATTTGTCCCTTGTTCATTAACATCATTTATTTTCAAGAATGAAGGCAATAATTAGACCATGTTAATACAAGACCAAAGTTAATAAAAGTTGCATGTCATATACCTTGCACAAAACAGTTATAATTCATTAAATGACATTTGAATATTAAGGATTTTAATTATGAGAACATCACATAATTATTGTGCATTAAAACCACTTTAATATAACTACAGTTAAATGAAAAATTATTGGGGGCACTTACACAATTTTAGTGTATTCCAAAAGTATTTGAACAGAGACACCATGTTTGTTGTTTTGGCTCTGTACCCCAGCACATTGGCTTTCAAATAAAACAATGAAAATGGCTTTTGAGTGGAGACTGTCAGCTTTAATTGAAGGGTATTTACATCCATATCCAGTGATCCGCACAGGAAATACAGCCCTTTTAGACATAATCCCCCATTTTAGGGGATCAAAAGTCAGTGGACAAATCATCATAATCTGAAATAGTCATCATATTTAGTATTTGGTTACTCGCTTTAGTAAGTGGTCGCAAATCCTTGGCATTCAATGACTGCCAGAAGTTGGTGACCCACAGACGTCACCAGACACAGGGTATCTCCCCTGGTGAAGCTCTGCCAGGCCTGTACTGCAGCCATCGTCAGTTCCTGTTTGTGTCTGGGGGGATTTTGTCTTCAGTTTTGTATTCATCAAGTGAAACGCATGTTCAACTGGATTCAGGACAGGCTCTTCCTTTTGTTGCAAGGTGAGTTCTGGGGCATTTGGTTGTATCTGAGCAGGGAGGTTTCTGTACACTTCAGCATCCTGCTGCTGCCATCAGCAGTCACATCATCAATGAAGACAACTGAGCCAGTTCCAGTGGCAGCCATACATGCCCAATCCATACCACCATGGTCATAGATGAGGGGGTGCTTTAGATCATGAGCAGTTCCTTTATTTCTCCACACTATTCTCTGCCCATCACGTTGGTACAGGTTAATCACGTAATCTCATTTGATCTGTCCATAAGAGTTTGTTCCCGGACCGCTGTTTCTATAATGTACTTCTTAGCAAACTCTAACCTGGCCGCCCTGTTCTTGGGGCTTACCAACGGTTTGCATCTGGCAGTGAACCCACTGAGGTTATTCTGGTGTTGGCTTCTCTTTCGTTTTAGTTTTTGGCACATACACGCCCACATCCTAAAAAGTGCTCTTCACCTGTTGAAAAGGGGTTTTTCTTCACAAATGAAAGTATTCTTTAATCATCCACTACAGTATTCTGCAGTGATCTGCCAGGTTGCTTGCAATGCCTGAGCTCACCAGTGCGTTCATACTTTTTAAAGTAACGAAGAGCTGATTTTGGCACACACAAGATTTTTAGCTACATCTTATTGATTTATTCAGATCTTTCCACCACCTGATGGTCTGCTTTACTGGCACTGACACCTCTTTGGTCCTCATGTTAAGAGACAACAGCAACGGATTCCAAATGTTAATGCCACACCTAGAATAAACTCTAGACCTTCTGTTAGGTCTCTTGTGCATGAACTAATTATGAACAACGCAGAGCTGGCCAAGAAACGGCCAAATGTCCAATTACTTTTGGTCCCATAAAATGGGAGGGACTATCCATTAAAAAGCGGACATGGCTTACCCGTTATGCATGTAAGTACCTTTAAATTAAGGCGGACAGACCACACTAACCTCACCTACATTCTTTAAACCCAATGTCCTGAAGTACACAGCCAAAACAAAAAATTCTCATTCAGTTCTGTGATGTCAATGGTGATGTTTTTTGTCCCAGAAGTATTTTAGGTGGTCTCTTAAGTTTAAATGTTCCCTACCACACCAGGTATGATTAAAGGAAAAAGAAATTTCTAATACGCCACATGTCAGTATAACACCCAGCCTTAACCCTTTAATTCTTGCAAAGTTCGAAAGCACACATCACTTCATACTTCAGTAAGGGATTACTGTCACTGATAGAAACACACAGAATACAGTACTTGTTTTTTATTTTTCTCTCCATATTTTGGACAAGAAGCTCCACATCTTATATGGATGTGGTTCTGGTTAAATGAAGGTTACCTTTGCAAGATGCCATTTTCCTGTGGAATCACACCATTGATTGCAGCCTGTAGAAAGACAAAATAAATCTTACACATGTACACTGATAGTGAACACACACAGAAGCAATTAATGAAAATGCAAAGACATGACATGCCATAAAATATGCAATGTTCCCATGTGTATAACCTGTGGACAGTTACATCAAGTGACACAGTCACTCAGGGGACAAGGACAAGAGTCACACAAAAGAGTGAATACTACGAGCCTGTTTTACAAAGCAACATTTACTGGAACATTTCATAGGTGAACTTGCTGACCCACGGCTCAAATTCTTGCGAACAAGCTGGCAGTCGGTCAGCCAGCCCACGGAGGAACCGTTATCTGGGCTCCCACCTCCGTTACTACAGTTTACACCATCTTACAACTTCACAAAGGGACAGAAACGTTTTATTTCGGCGGTTTCGGGGGTCTGGGGACAGTGCTCCTCTGTTACCCGCGAACCGCGCCCCGGACCGAGCGGAGTTACGGTTATCCCGATGGGCGGCCAGCACAGAGCGGATGTTATTCTCGGGTGGAATGTGGCGAGGTGGGCCGCTTGTTTTCTTTTTTATCTCCTTTCGTCTCCATGGGAGAACTATGTGAAGGATTCCAAACAGGCCAGAGTGGGCACCGGTGCCCAGACGATGACACGGAGATGCAGATCACCATCGCCAAACATCAAAGCCTTTAATGAGAGCAACTGAATAGTAAATTCTTCTCCAAATTTCCCCACTGGGGATAATAAATGCATCAACTAATCTACAGATTAATACACGTATATATTAATATACGTCTCATATGCAATGATTCAGCATATTAAGTCCATCTTGGCCAGCAACAATGTCCTAGTTACCTGTATGCTTTGAAAATTGTACCAAGTTGAGGATTGTTCACACCCTGTATATTGTTTTTGATATTTTATGTATATTGCTGGGTTTTTTGATGGATACATTGTGTTTTTTTAATATTTTTTTCAATACTTGCGATATTTTTTATTATTTATATCCTAAACAGACACATTTTTATCAGTAAACGAAGTAGTACACCCCATCCCAATTTCCCATGAGACATCTGAAACGGATCAGGCACACTGGTAGGGACCCATACCAAACACCCAACCCATGAGTAAACAGTTTGACACTTAATTTGGCTATACACGTTTTTTGTCATTGGGGATGTACTTATTTTACTATTTGACCCCTAATTCAGAATACTTACCTCATTACACATTTAAAGCTACCACTATGCTTCCCACTGAAGCACATTTTTGATGCACCCACCTGCAAGTCAGCATTTATTTTCCACACGGCAATCTGCACGTTACAGGAGAGTCAGCAGCAAACGGAAGCATCTCACCAACCATCATCAAATGACACCAAATGCATTGCCATTTCGTCATGTCCAACACGGCAGCTGGACACCTCTAGTAATATGTTATAACTGACACCACCTCAATAGCAATGTGGTTTCTACAGTTCGTTCCACCTAGGAGGCCAAACGTAAAGCCACACTTCAGAGGGGCTTCATCCCCACTTGGAGACATAAAACTAGAATAAATAAACTGAAGACGACGCGTCATGCATGGAATCATCTGTCTGGATTCTGTCTCACTGTCTGATTCTATGAAATTCAGTTAGGCTACATACTGGATGTGCAACTATGTGTTGAGCGCTCCCATTTCTTACTCAGCAAGACTCGCCCTTCCGAAAAGTCACCTGAGTAAGGGATATTCTTTAATCAAAATTCTGAAGACTGCACATACGGTAAAAGCAAAATTTTTAAACATATATGCCCTACAGAGTCTAGGGCGGGGCTGAATTTAGAAAAACAACTCCGAACTCCACTCGTCTGGCCACTTGCCAGAAATGATTTGAGGATTTGCGGAATTTCGTATTTAAGTGCTGCTTTGAAGTTCCGTTTGTTACAAGTAGAACGAGGTCCCACACATGGCTCTGCACCAAACGCAGCTCTGAATGATTTTTCGTTAAGCTGTGGTGCTCAATTTCAATTGACCTTTGCTACAAGGTCATCAGTCAACAGAAAAACTGTTTCACTGAAAACTGAGAAATTTAACAGTAATTTTAATCACGCATATCTGAAAATCCCCCCAAAAAAATGTATGCCAAAATGCGAGGAGCCCAGGCAACAAAATGCTCCGGATGGCCAACACTAAATATAGAGTTACTGGCAGAGAAATTGTTTTGCAGTGCAAGCATGACAAAATGAGAACGGAAAAATAAGTTCTCGTGAAACAAAGAGAATCGAACGGGGGACAACAGAGGGAGAGAGATCCGAGCGTGCTGGCGATCCGTTCATCCGTCCTCGTTAGGGACACCAGTCATTCCATAGGTCACCGACAGCGTCGCCAAACTTTGAAAAATCAAGGACCCAATCAAAGCCGCTCGGCTCAACTTCAGGTTGTGCAAACAAGCGGTTGTAAACAGATTTTTGCGTTGGGTCTGTGTCCAACTGTATATTTTTCTGGTTGGCCGGCAAACAGTTTAGCAGGTGCTGAGCCAGGGCACCGTGCACAAGGAGAAAAGAGCACGTCGGGGTCCTTCGACAAGAGGCCCTTTCGTAAATATCGCTGGAGCTAACGGCGCTGCAAAGGAACTGCAAGTCATCACATTTACAGGTGCGCCAAACCGCTGCTTGTGCTCGGCGTGTGCGCCTGCTCTGAGCAACTGCCAGAGCAAGAACTGCCCGTGGCTAAATATAGAAGCCTTTTCGAGATAAAGACTTACTCTGCGAAAGAAGAAAAAACAGCAGAAGTCCCGTTTCATAGTTCCTTGAACCTGTCACTTGAAATCTAAACTGAAAGAGTCACACTTCTACATCTGGATATTCCCGATTCCCTTTTTCTACTTGGAGACTTTAGACAATGTCACCATAACAAATAAACAAGGTCCCCATTATTCTATTTTTCTACTATTTTATATTATTCAACCAAACTGGTATTTTAGGTTTTTTTTTTTTGTTAACAAAAAAATATTACAAAGCATTTTTTTTTTTTTTTTTTTTAATAAATAATAAAAATCTAGTGAGTTTCTCTCCCTACAAGCTGAACAGGCCATCTTGGGTGGGTATTGCACATTTTCTTCCAAATGCTCTGCCTTGATTGGTTACCTGACAGGGAATGACAGGAGTGCCCCCCTACACGCACATACACATACAAAATTCCAGCTCTAAAAGTGAACACAGCGTTTAAAATGTCCGGCACAAATTCTACCCAGATCCCCTCCCATTGTACTGTGCTTCATTTAGGAAACACTCTGCTGTGAAACGACTAGACCACACCAGCAAAGGGGGCCTCACTTTGTCAGGAGGTTCCCCTCAAATATAAATTGCGGCTAACCGCTCCTTATGCTCTCTTCCTTTGGAGGCTGGGTAATGTGCTGTTAGCTGTCCAGCAACCAGTAACAGTACACTTAACATGGCAAATAATGACACTGGCATTTTGCTTACTCAGTGTTTTTACAGGAAGCCAATTCATAATGTGATGCTGCCACTCAAGGCACGTGCGAGTTTTTATGCAAATAGTTGGTCAAAGATGATTGGCTGCTTCGGCTGCAATCCAGAATCTACATCAAATCTGTAGCCAAATGTAACTGCCATGTTTTGACCAGTGATTTTTTTCTGAGAGCAAAATGTGGTAATATTTCATGCTATACAGATTTCATATTTTTGCTAGCATAACTGGGATACATTAGACAATGCAAGCATCATAATAAAACCTGAAAAAAATAACCGGGGGCCTTTAATGCTTGTAGGCCCCCTTTTTCATGACACTTGTTACATGTTGCCCCATCCCAGCACTTTTTGGTAATTTGTATTTGTCCTAATACTGTAGCTTATTCTTCTGCCTAGTTGGCTTTGCAGAGGTTAGGTCTGAATAGTGTTCACTGTCTGAACTGTGTCTTGGCTAGAAATAGCTGTACAAAATCAGTATTGTACCTTACTGAACCTGTGTTTAGCAGTTGTCTATGGCCATGAAATGCACTTTAGATAAAAGCGTCTGCCAAATAAACGTAATGTAATGTAATGGAAATGAAAGCTAAATACATTATCTTGGACCAGAATCACACAGATCTATTTAGGAATCCATGCCATTAGATTTCACAATGTGAAATTCATTCTTTTTTAAGAGAACCTACTCAGCCATCAGGCCACAGGCCCTTCAAAGCCTACAGACGCTGCTGTCCTGTGGTTCCGGTGGTTGCAGAGAGCACCGCCTCACCAGGCACCACTATCAGCAGCTTCATCTGCCAGGACTCTTAGCTTATCAGGAGTCCATTTCAGGAAGCCGAGATCAGAGTGCAACATTTTACAAGTACTAATAAATTACACCCCGACCTGAGAATTAAAGCATATAACATAAATCAAGTCAATATTATTTCAGTTGAAGTGTATGTTTTCAATTGGTGCAGGCAGCTTGTGGAACTGCCAGTTTTACAATAACTACTATTTGGGCATTCAGGGTTTCAAAGCAAGCAAGAAGCAAGAAAATATCTTTAAATATACCCCAAAAGCAAGGTAATGCCCCCACATATTGTACAAGTGCACATTCCCCGATTGCTTTAGAAAAATGACATTCATTCTTATTTTTGGTTGGAATTATTTCCTATGGCTTATGCAAGCCGATAAGGAAAGACCAATCAGCAGGATAGTTGACAACTACGAGCAAAAAAATGCTATGCTTCTGGAATTTTCAAAAACAAAACTATTACAAACTGTAGGCTGATTTAACGTCATAAAGACTGTAGCTTATGTGTCAATTACAAGATTACAATTACAAGAAACTGGAAGCTACTAACCAAAACCAGCATTAGGATACACAGGGTGAACTGCAAGCTCAAAGCAAGCAAGGGACAATTATTGCCATACCCTAAGAGACATGTCATCAGTGATCGGATCAATGTGTTCAGAAATACGTTAAAATTAGTTTAAAATGAGAAAACTGTTGTTGTCTCTCCACTATACCATTCCTTCAGAACTAGCCAATTTTAGACGGGCCCATCATGCAGTTACAGAGAGAGTCAAGAATTTACAGTTTTTTTATCATTGGAGAGTGTGGCTGGGTTCCATTTAACATTAACTTTTTTGTGTGAAAGCTACTTCTTTCCTGTAGCTACACGAAATTTTCATGACTTACCAACAAATAGGAAAAACAAAACCTTCCAAATATCACTAGGAAACTTTTTCTTAAAGGGAACCCCGCCTGTTAAGACTTGTAGGCCTTAATATGGTGTAAATGCCAGTAATTATATAAATGTGTTATTAAAACCACATGGAAGATTGTAGTTATTTTTGATTTTTATTTGAATCCTTCAACTTGTAGGTCGTCATTGTTATTGCGTTAAATGGTCCCCGATCCACTGCTCTTGTCCGTTGAGCAGCACTGAATGTCTTATGTTCAGCCTTTTTGATTCGAGCCAGACAGCTCACAACAAATAAATCAAAACGATGAAGATCGGAGGAGACGAGAGCAGGGCATAAGACTAGAGATGGTGTCTGTGCGGCGACTGCTCGCTTATGCCAACACAACAGAGATGGAAAAGCTGCGTGTTGTAATGAGCTGTTCCAAGTCTCTTGACCATATGGATCAAACTATCGCTTTTGGTGTAACTGATACGTGTCATCATACCCATTAATTTGACTGGCGTAATGTTATTGATCCACATCGTATATATATACTACGTGGATCAATAACTTTGCGACATGAGCTTAAACCGGTGATAATCCCCCCTTCAAATGCATAATCCCAAAATGAGAATACGTGCTGATACACCAAGATGTTTACTGAATCCATCCTATTCACAGATATCCAAATATTGTGGCATTGTATTGATATTTTTCACTACTAATAACCGTAACTGCCGGACAAAGTGCATTGCCCGTCTAAAACAACAATGACCTCCATAGGTCGATGTGTATTAAAGGCTGGGGTTTTTGTTTTAAATAACTGAAATCTTTTGTGTGGTTTTTACAACATATTTCCATAGTTGAGGGCATTTACAGCACACTAAGCCATACAAGTCTTAACAGGCAGGCTTTGCTTTAAAACAGAAGGGAAAATGTCTGTAAACAACACATTATTTACACAATTCCAAATATGGTATTTGGGTTTGGATACACTCCTAGTAGCTCATTATTCTCAGAGGAAATGATGACCACATTTTGTCATTAAATCGGAATTAATTTAAAATCAATGTCAAATTAAAAGTAGATTGGTCTTCCATAATATTTTGTTTACATATTAGTCTGAATATTCAATAATTATTAGACAATTGTGTTTTTATGCCACATACATGCACATATAGTTGACAATATCTATCTACATCACAGTGAACAGGTGGGGGTTCTAGACTTCAATTAATTACTGATCCTACTTAACTGCCAATAAATGCAATTCAGTTGATAAGGCAACAACATTTACATCAGCTGTATTCCAAATAAGAAATTCCTTTTGCACTTTGTGTTTTCATTTTTGTCACATTTTCTATGACCACCTCTCATATTTTTCAGCCAGAAAGTAGGGCAAACTGAACTTACCACTAAATCCCAGTTGTTCAGTTCTAGAAGGGCAATTGCTTCAGCAATGTTGTCAATCCCAGTGCATGCCTATGAATGAGAAAACAGGTTAAATGCACAATGTACGACCAGTATTTAAAAAATGTTTCAGCATAAGATGGGAGCACAGATATGATCATGAGGTAATGTATTGTGGACATTTTAGCAATACACATTTCCAAAGCATTTTGCTTCACTGATATCAAATCCACTGTGAAGCAATAAAGAGAAATAGTAATACAGTCACGATAAAAGAACAAAATGGATGCCCAGAATGAATACACTGAAAACAGTGCAAGCAATTAAAGCTACTGTGTAACTTGACTTCCTTATAATTGAAATAGTTTATGCCAGTAAGGTGTGCCTTTGGTCAAAGAAGTAACAACCAAACCACAGATTCAAATATCAACATTTTCACATTGAGGAAAAAAGCAACAAATACAACAAATCTGACCAGCTGCCTACATGTATCAATGGATGCTGTTTCTGCTTAATGAAAAGGTTAATGCAGTACTAGCTGGAATAGCTTTAATATGGCTGATCTGTATTAAAATGCAATAGTAAATGCAAAAAATACAGCAAACTGGTTTTTCCTTTTGGTGTACTCATTCACATTTACTTTTCATTCTACTGATTTGCAGTACTTTGCTGTGGCAATTAGTACAGACTTAGTTTCATACTTGCTTTTACTTGATTGATCTCAGGAGCGGGCACAGAGACTATATTCACTCTTGCACTGGTGGGATACTACAGTTCACTCAAAGAGAGTAAGACCTACGGCTCAAGCAAATCTTGTGAGATATGGGTTACTTCAGCAAAAAAGCAGTAATATTATTAGAATAGCACATCCTTGCACTGTTACAACAGGAAGCGCCCAAACAGTGACAATCGGATGAGAGGACGAAGATGCATACGTTAACAGAAAGAGGCACTACACTGTCAACATGCATAGCTTCTTATGCAGACAACAAGTTCATATTACTTCTATCATTGCAATTGTTCTTGTCACAGTTGAGGTCACACAATCCAATTATCTTATTCTGATACAGCTCTTAATAAATCCTCACGTAAGCTATAGTGATTACCATCTGTATTTTATGGCATCTATCAAAGTCATAAAGATAACATAAAAGCCACTCCTCTGCTAAAAGTTACTCTGAATAACCTGAAAACAACCTTATGTGCCACATTTAGTGGACTAAGTGTCACCTGTAACATGATTCTTATGAGTAACTGACATTTTTTATACATGGTCAGCCACTGATCTTACTCATGTCCAACCAAATTTAAAAGCTACATGTCTCGGAAGAAAAAAATGTACATTTGCACTATACTCGCATAAAGACTTCCTTGACATCAGCATCAGCATGGGAATCCACAGATATGACAAGAGGAAAATCAGAGATCAATAACAGCCTCAAAAGTCCATTCACTCCAACTGCATACTGTGTCAATTGATACAAAACACTGTCAGAATTTTACATGTTTATTGCCGTAAGACATTACCAAGTTTGAATACATTAGCCTACATTTCAAGAGAAGTTCAGAGTAAAAAACTAGTTTCAAAAATAAACTGAACACTGAAAACATCCAATAAGAGCAACAAGCCCAAACAATAACAATTAAATTTTGTGGGGGATGGGGGACAGATCTAGCCCAAACTATACAACCAGGCATTTTTAATTGTACAAGACTGGTATTTGCCTGTATTGCATGGAGCATGGCTTTAAAACAACACACAGTATCTGGTTTTTAGGCCATCAGGAATGCAATCGCCACTTCAATCATCATTGCATAGTGGACACTGTGTATTTATCAACACAGCTCTTTTGTAAATGTCTTATGATATGCAAAAAAAAAAAAAAACTACGTTCAAAGACTTGGTATTCAAAAGCCACACAGAAAGGTAATAATGTCAACATCTGACTCAGCTGGTTCTTCTGGCCTATGAAATGGCTAGAACACTCTAAGGTGTCAATACTCTCCATGATGCTATGCAATCACAAAGCTGAGGATAACTATATTTTTCTGAACTTGAGCTAACAAACTGCCGATTGCAAGTTAAATAAGACAGCGTTCAAAATTAACCGTATTCCAAAACATCAAAAATGTTTGCCTATGAGTTATTTTAAACGTCACGATGGGCCTTATGATGAGCATTATTAAGGAAGACCATAAGAAAAGTGTCCAGTAATTGACTGTAATACAAGTGCACCTGCCATAACATTTGTTATGATTTCCCCCCCTTAAAATCGTTGGTACTGGGTCAGATTTTAATTATTGAAACAAAATTAAAGAAAAGGTAAGATATTTCCTTACCAAACATTAGAGTGTAACGCCAGTTAATGGTGTCGTGTGCAGTCACATAAGCAAAATTAAAACAACGCTTGCTGCCAGATATTTAACATCTCAACCACACCTAAACGCATTTATTTTTGAAGTACCGTATATTCAACAGCAATGATGGCAGAATGATATGAACTTTAGCTAGCATGCTAAACATAAATTATGACAAAGTGTGCGTCCATTGTGCCATTGCCATTTGTTCTACGTTGTTTTAAAGCTACATAAACCTTATTAGCGTGCTAGCTAGGCACCTATCGATAATCTAATACCAATTCGAGTTCTGATGGTTTCGGGGGCTGTTGACAAAATATATCCATACCACATTCAAACTGCTAGCCAGTTAGCCTCAAATGCGAGGTTCACACGACACCAAGCAAGGGGAGTTCACTGTAAACAAACATGCATTTCCATGAATAGCAACGACCATGTTATTAATTTTGGACAGCTAGCAAGCCAGACGTCCATGATCTAACGTTAGCCTACAGTAACGTATTTTCATATTAGCATTCAGAAATACATTTTGGCCTTAAAATGCTACCCAGCTGCCCATTAGTGCGATCATGTATTCACTTTTTTAAATCTGCCCGTGTCTGCGAGGTTAACTTAAAATACAGCTAGCTAACCAGATAACAGCCTACCAGGTTTCGCTTCTTACAGCTCGCTAGCTGGGTAGCTAAGCTATCTACATAACCAGAGCATCTCATCCTCTCAAACTAACGATAACTGTTTTAGCCAACTGGGCACCCTGGCATGGGCTTTATCATAATGGACGTGGTGTTTGGACGTGGCAACAGGAATTTCAAACAATGTTTGAATTTCCGCTGGAAGAAAAACCCACCTGAAAGTCAGCCAGAATAATTTCTCTGTCCATGTTGCTACCGCTAGTATCGGAGGCCATTGCAGTGACTGGCTAACTCTGGCTAGCTCAAGCTCTGTCGTTTACTCACTCTCTCTCTCCCTACCTCACTCTGTCGCTCTCTAAGAAGCAAGCAGGGGACTAGGGTTTCATATATAAAATATCGTCGGAAATTCACAAAAAAAGATGCCCGAGCCCAAAGTCTAGGATTACGCGGGTACTAAAAGTGCAAACGTTGTACTTTGTGCCGTGGTCTGTATCTTTCAGGGTTTCAGCTCTGTGTTAACGTCACTTTTTATGTATTGCTTTACGGCAATCGCAAAGCAGTGTCGCACAATGGGAAGACGAATGTTTTCCCAAGTTTGTACTCTTAAAGTGGTACAACCAACAGTTCAGTGGTACAACGGCTATTAAAAGCAATACAGTTACAGAAGCCAGCGCGCTACATACATATAACGTTAGTTGATCGGGGTTTCTCAGCTTGTTTGTTTGCACAAACGCATAAACAATATCAGCGCGTTTAGAATTATACAAGCGAACAGCCTTTGTGTTTCTAAAATATGGCCAGTGCATTGTCTAACACATTAGATCCTAAACTTAATGAACGAACGACCCATTTTATGTGACCTAACTTTAATGTAGCCCGAATGCAGTCGTTTTAACATTATGACAACACATTAACATGTAAACTACATTGTAACTACTTGCATGTAACTATTGTCGTGTTTTCTATGGCTGGTGTGGAAGCTAAGGTATGTAGGCTATAATAAATATATAGCAACTTTTTTTTTCTCACGTCTCACTTTTCGTATCTCACGTCCAATTTACACTCCCCTCACAATCCATGTTTGGGAACCACTGGTAACCCATATTGGGAGATAGCGTTACAACTAAATCAAATCTGCCAACACATCATGTTATAATATGCAGAGATACAGAAGGCCTAACAGTCTAATAACAATATCATGCTCTCAGTCAAAAGTGACAAAGACAAAGGGATGCTTTAGGCCATAATTTTCCAATTGGTCGGATTGTGAGAGTCTTTGAAAACGATTCAATCATTTCAACTGAAAACGCGAAAATACTTGTATCATAAGTTTATATGGTTAATGTGGAAACCCTAACAACTACAATGCAAATAACATAATCCATAATAAAGTGTAGTAGAAGTAGTAGTAGTAGTAGTAAAAGTAGTAGAACGGCCAAAATAACTGATAGATCAACCCTATAACAACAACAAAGTGTGAAAATGCGGGTTTTATGAGGTGTACATGATTATCCAATATTAAACATTCATACAGTTCCCACAGGTGGAAACTGGGGAAGAGAGCATTTTGCATTCATAGTCTGCAGACAGTCTCAAACTGAAGGCAGCATTTTTGCCGTTTGAGACGCAGCCAGTGAGACCTAGAGGCCTTAATGGGGAGCAGTTAGGGGGTTTGCTTTAATACATTTGTCTTTGTTTTCTGTGACATTTGTGAGTACTAGTGCCAGTTTATCCATCATGTTTAAGTCACATCGTCTTTGATGTATGAATTATTATATGCTGGAATAATGCATTAGTGTTGAGCATGCTGTTTTACTTGTATTTAATGGGGGGAAATATTAGTTTTGTCTAATAATAATGCATACTGACTTGGTTCTAGTAATAATGAATCAAAGCATTGAAACTGATTAGGCAGTTAAGTCAGTTTCTTCAACGCAGAATGTTGAAGAAACTGACAAAATGGAATGTTTAAGAGAAAGTGTTAAACCGGTGCTGCAATTTTTCCCTTATAACTAAGGAAAAAAATGAATCTTTGCTTGTTCAAT
Organism: Anguilla rostrata; assembly: GCF_018555375.3. Taxonomy (NCBI): domain Eukaryota; kingdom Metazoa; phylum Chordata; class Actinopteri; order Anguilliformes; family Anguillidae; genus Anguilla; species Anguilla rostrata. Next base: position 55,590,392 of record NC_057936.1, on the reverse strand, counting down.
AGCCGAAATGTCCATTGGCTTACTTAGCCTATTTTGCATGCTGTCAATAGCCTAAAATATAGCCTCTTCGAGAGTGGTGGTTTTCTATTTCTGGATCACATGTGGAAACTGTTCGTTGACTTTAAAAATGCGTTTTCACTTATGCAATGTAATTACATTTTGATCACAATGTCTAGCGTACTGCAGTGTGTTCTTCCGTGTGCATTTCTGAGTGCGTGCATGAGCAGGCCAGGTGTGCGCCTACATATGAAGGCTATGGTTGCGCACGCGCGGCGTGGTCTCACCAAGTCTCCATTTGAAGTATGAATTGTATGCTACAGCTCAGTGCTTTTGCACCTGCTATTTTTAAAACAGAATATTGTATGGAAACATAATTTATAGTTTGTCACTTTACTGTTGTATGTCTGTTTTACAGTAGCTTTCTACACCCTTCAGTGTAAAACTTGTCAAGCTATCGCAAAGTGCAACACTATTCATTTTTTCTGGGACAAGCCTAGATAGACTTGCTTATTTATCGTAATTTGTCTTCGCCCAGTCAGTCACGCACACCCGGCCAGTGAGGGAAACGAGTGGCTGAAAGCTAACGTTACACAGCCCGCTAGCTAGCTCTCGTCAGCAAAACTCAATATATGGAGTCCCGCCTCTAGTCTGTTAGCTTACTGTGTGTGGGCGTGTGTGTTAGCTTACTTGTTCCCTCATTTCAAAAATGAGTGATGCCAATGAGCAGCAACAGACTTTTTTTCTCTTTCAAAAAAATAACCGAACAGGCTACCACCCAATCAGATGTGTGAAGAGGACGGCGCGTAGGCTAGCTGACGGTAAGGATAAAATACATAGCCTAATGTCCTAGCCTAATGACAAACCATAGCGATAGTATCGATATATCTAGAATACCATATTGTCATTCTAGTTTGTGCAGTCTAATAGTTAATTTCGCGAAAGCTTGTATGTCAAATAATTAACTAAACCTAAGTGCATTTAAACGGATCGTAAATGCTGCGCTGAAGATTTTGTGCTCTGCTGGCTAATTGTTTTAAAATATTTCATACTGTTACATCGCAAATGTAGCAGTCACTGGTAAAACTGTATATGCCAGACCACTGGTTAAAACAGCTCGCTATATTGGAAGAAAGGAGAGTGATCTAGGGGTGGAATACGATGCTATTGCCCTGCCAAAATCTTTGTGAAGGTATGACCGCGCAGTGTTTGTTCTGTTTTAACCGAAAATAAACAGCTTCTCATCATTTAATGAGCAAAGCAAGCTGGACGCCGGGTCTCCAGTATAGCTGCCTCTATTTTTTCAGTTGAGAAATGGGCGGGAAGTTTGCATAAAACTTTGAAAACACATCCTTTAAAATGTCATTGGATATGGCCAGTCGCTAAACAGAATCAGACTATTTTCCCTTGTTTTTTTCAGCCCCTGATTTGCGTTCAGACCAACAGTATAAAACGACGCTACAACCTGCCCAACGAGAGTCCACGAAACGACAATGATAAACGGACACCAGCTGCTGTTGGGCATACTATTTTTAACTGGTTGCTTTTTGAATTCAGTTAGCTAGACTAGTGCTAGTGACTGAAATATGAATTGCACCTGCATACTCGCATTTTTTTGGTTGAAGAAGAGAAATAATATAGGCAAAGACTACTTGCCATGGATGCAAAAGCTCGTTTCGAACTGGAATTATGAGACCTTGTGGTTCGAGGAGATAATGTAGCCAACGATATGCTACTTAGGTCAAGCTCTCGACTTTAGTCTTGTCTGGTTCCCATCGCACAGATGAATGGTAACTTTTTGGGGGTTTACTGCAAACGGGTGTAAACGTGTTTGCTTTATGGTTTCAATGTTTTTCTATTGGACGAAGTATCTCATTCAGTGAATCACTTGCCTAACGTTACATATACCCAATTTCGGTTTATTTTTAACAGCGTAATGAGTGGCTGGGTCAATCTTTAACAACTGAAGCGAATCAAGCAAACGGAGAAACATGAAGAAACATCAATGATGCAAGTACTGGACGGCATCCTGCGTCAGTGTAGCAGTTAGCTGTCTTTGAATTTTCTCAACTTAAGTCCACAAGAAGAGGCCAGGACATCTCAATGAAGTTAGAGATTTGCAGTGAAGATGATGAAATAAATTATGTACCATTTGGTTGGAGATGGCGTGACATCCCTGTTCTCCGATCTGATGCGGACTGTATAGTGGGATGGTGTTAAAAACGGAGGGCGGACCCAGGCACGGCCCACGTTACTCTTACAGCTAAGTAAGTTAGCCTTTTTTTTTTTAACAAGACTGCTTGCTCGTGATTCGTCACCATATAGGTTTACCACCCCAACAAGCGAGTAAAAACCGTTACAGTTAACACCTACGTTTTTCGCTACCTTGAGGACATTATTTTCTCAATCGTTTGTTTCCGCAAAGAATGGCCGATCCATCGGGAGCAAATAGGCTGACCAGTGCATCTGCAAGAGGAGACTTGACAGAACTTCAAGTCTTTTTGCAAAACGGGGCAGATGTTAATGAGAGGAATGTGTTCGGCAGAACCGCGTTACAGGTTGGTATTGCTTGTCCTCTTGACACCTAAGTGTTCACTTTATGGTTCACTGAACTATTATTTTTTTAGTATTTTGTAAGGGATGATCTCATTGTCTAATGCTTGTGTAAGTTACCAAATATAAATGCGTCTGTTATTAATAACGTATTGTAGATATTGAAGTTTCTTTTAGGGATTTACGTCGTTTATTTAAAGTAACTGTTTCACGAGGTATTCAGCAATTGAATGTTGATCAAATTTAAACAGGCAGTTTCATCCCTGTTCTCTTTAGTCGGTATTGCAGGTGACCTATGCCTGTTTTATCATCTTTTTTATTTTCAATGTAGGCAGGCAATTATAAGTGTAACAAATGAATACCCTTAATTTGCATTTAGTCCTCTTCAGGAATGACAGTAGTGTGAAAACGATAACGGCACCATTACTTCAAATAATGTTGTGGTTTTGAGGAATCTGTTAGGCAGGCTGTAGGCTGCATAGTACACGCCAATTCATTTTCTTCGTGAAAACCTATGTTATGGGGCACCACGTGTATAGAAATTTCCCTTTCATGGTCAGAATAGCCTACATGTAAAGCCATTTTGTTTCTTACTCAGTGCGTCAGTAATATCTTTAAAGAATGAGTCTTACATGGCCTACAAATGAAAATCTAATGAAAAACAAATAAATCTATTCGTGAAATTTCTGTATTCTTGAAATTAATGTATTTTTTACATTTCTATAGTAATACGACTAGTTTGTCTTATGTTGGATTGAGTAATGGGTTTTCTGTGGTTGACCAATGAAACCTAAATGAATAAATAGGCCTTGCTCACAACTGACAAAATAGTGTAATGTAAATATAAAGTTAAAATTCATCTATACAACACACATATGTTAATTCGTAAAGGTAGTAATATTCTGTTGTCTATTTACATCAAATAACAAAAAGTCACACTGATTGGAACTTATTTTTGTTTTTATTCTTAGTAATAACAGGTTATCAATATAACTTTAAATATTAGATAATCTAATATTTAAGGTTTTAATATTGATAATCAAGATTGTCAGTATTAGAGCTTACCAATATCAGTACTCTCAGAACACCAGTTCAAGCCAAATGAATCACTGTGAAACTATGTATTGAAAATGAAATAAATGAGACATAAATTCTGATAGACTGGAGAATTTATGTTTTTCCACAGGACGTTTTTGAAAAGGGAAAAAATTAAAACGTTTTAATAACTCAAAAGTATATATATATATATATATATATTTTTTTTTTTTTTTTTTTGAGTTATTATATATATATACATACATATACTTTTGAGTTATATATATATATACATACATACATGCATATACTTTTCAGTTATTATATATATATATATATATATATATATACATTAGTATTTCACTGTGTGTTCAGATAAACAAAACATGGTGATGACACACCTGCAGAATTGTTAATTGAATAGAACTAGATTGACATGATTACAGTTACAGTTTTGCCTGATTTTTAGTACAAAAACTGACTTTTAATAAGATTTGAGATGCTACCATCACCAAAGTGCATAGCGAGTGGTACACTCTGTAATAATGCCATTATATAAAATTTTAATTGACAATTGTTGCAGAAAAGAACTATTCCTATAACCTATTCTTTGTCGAAAATAATGCATCTGGCAATTTGATGTGTCTTAGGGGTTATACTACTAGATTATGATCTTGTACACTGCCATGACTAATAGGCTATACACATGCCTTATTAAAGAGCCTGGACGCTTAATAGCTGATTGTGTGCATTAGATATAAATTTTGCCTCAGCGAATTGATACATGTTTAAATATATGTAATGTTAATTATTTTGTCTTATTTGAAGTGCTGCCTACAAATAAAAATACTCATGTGATTAGGAATGCTTGCCCTCATCCATCCGTTAATGAACTAAAGTGTTATGTGAGCCGCAAAGGCGAATCCCACATGTTGAATCTAGTTTTAATAAAAATGGTTAATTTGGTTGTAGAGAAGCAAATGCAGCTTTCACAAAGGGGAATTAAACATTTTGTCAAGATTTAGGCATGTGTTCAAAGAAATAATAATGTGGTCTGTATATAAATTTAAGGGACATTAGTATTGCATACATTCATACATTCTTACATAATGATTCTAAATGTATTTTTATTAATGTCATACCCATGGTGATGTCCAAGTTTTATAAGATTTGCCCCAAAAAAAAAAACTGTTGAGGCCTTTACTCTCTTGACCATTTACATGCACACATATGCTATTTTCTTAGTCCACTAAAATCTATGGGTCTTGGGAACAGCACAAAATGAGAACATATAATGTACTGTGACAAGTTCTCATGTAAATAAATAAATACCCTTCAAAAACGAATATTGTTTTGAATTTATTGGAAGCTGTAAATCCATAATTTAAAAATGGGTACTGTTAAGGCCAATTTTATTTTTAAAATTATATTTCTGTTTAGGGTGTTGCTAATAATTATGAAATAAGACATGAAAACCAGCACACAGGAATTATCCTAACAAGTGTTTAATTTTATCAATGAGCAATGACAACTGCAATAATTAGGCTATAGCTTTGTTCTTTAGCAGATAATGGTTTTGAATGTAGCCCTAAATCATAAACATAGTACAAATGACAAAATAAGATGCTAATATTTTATTTATTTTAAAGCAGCTTATTATCACGAAATGATATGTTGTATGTTTATTGGATTTTATCTTAAAAGTACTTGCCAGTATGATAGGCCTGTAGATAAGAATTATATAGAAGATTAGCCTGCGTTGTAAATTGGTTTTCCCGATGACAGAGGGCAGTGTGGTCAAAAGTGCAGCAGACTTAAAATAGAACTCCCAAGACCGGAAAGCCTTTTTGTTTGGAATGATTCATGTGTTCCAGTTATTAAATTATATTATGAAATGGGTATTCAATTTTTTTGTTTGTTTTATACTTTTTTTGCACTCTGCTTTCAGGTGATGAAACTGGGTAACCCGGCCATAGCTGAGGCGTTGCTGCAAGCCAGAGCGGATCCTAATGTGCCCGATCCCGTGGGAGGTCTAACGGTACTTCACGACGCTGCTCGGGATGGCTATGCTGACACGCTGCAAGTGCTTGTGAAACATGGCGCCGATGTCAATATTCAGGACAATGACGGAAACCTGCCATTGCACCTAGCAGCTAGAGAAGGGAACTTGGACGTGGTTGAATTATTGATTCAGCATACCGCGGAGCCCATGCGACCGAACCGCAGAGGCCACACTGCATATGATTTGGCCAGAATGCATAGCAGATTGCCAACTGCAGAACGGATCCAAGCATACATGCATTCTATAGAATGAAATGTGTGTTTTGGGCTTTTTATTTTTTTTATTTGAATTGTATTGTGTTTGATGTTTTGTTTGATATGTATGTGAGGTGGTTAAACACAGGCTTAATTGCTATATGTTGCATCGTACCACCACCTGCGCATTGTGTTCTCTGCCCAATCAGCGCCCGTAAGATGATGAAGAAATGGAAGAGCGGTCATTGAGATTGTCTTCCAAATCCTATATTGTAGACCTACCACTCACAGAAAATATATGCTGCATCTATACTATTTACATCACAATTAACAAAATTGTGGTAAGAAATAGACAAATGTCTGAGTGCTTTACTGCCCTGATTTTAGGCAACTGGTTTATTGACAAATTGTTCAGAAACTTACCCAATGAAACATTTATTAATGTGAATGTTTTCACGGTGTTCTTTAGGAAGTCGGTACGTCCGCATGAGCCTAAAATAGCTATTGGCCTATCAAATCGTTATTGGGATGTCATCCTAGCAATTGTTTAATTGTAGAAAGAATCTGGCAGCTTTTGTAGGTTCTTTTTTTTTTTTTTTTTTTTACAAAAAATATTACAGTAAAATGCTCACTGATCAGTTAACTTGCAGTGTGTTGGATTAATGTTGAATAAACACTGGGCATTTTACTGCGTTGTTACATTATAACCTACATTTGTGTCTGTAAGTATAATCGGAGAATACTGGGAAACAGCGCTAAACATTACACTAGCACGCCTTCTAATTCTAATTTCAAGGTCATCATGGAAGAGAACTGGTGTATCTGTTGGGATACATAGTCTTGCATAAGCGCTAAACATGTAAATTAGTGTAAAAGAATAAAAACGAATGTTTCCCCGCTGTGAAACATTACTGCACAGCTTTAAATTAAATTTAATTAAACCGCTAGTTAAAATGACCAGTTTCATTGTCAAGATGTTTAAAAATGTCATTTATTTGTTTATCCTGCCTTAACGTTACTGCGGAAACAATTAACTTTTTCGTATTTCGTAATTTCCAGTTGCACTTTATATGTGAGTGTACATATATGATGTAAAGTTTATTTTTGTTTGTACTGAAATGTGAAGGCATGCGTTTTGGGTGTATTAACAGTTAATGTGATTATTATTGTACTTTTCACCAAAGACAAAAGACTGCTGTTTAATGTGCCAGCGTGTGTGTACTGACGTTCCTATCAAATGTGCGTCAGGGTCGGTAGCATTTTAAAAACACAACTTTACTGTAGACTGTGATGTGTCTGCGCGCCCACGCCTGCCTAACTGAGTGGTGTCATGTGTTTGCAGAAAAATAAATATTTCGTAAAAATATATATTTTAGGTTCTGTCCTTTCCTTTCCTATCACTGATTGTTTTTTATATTTTCACCAATTAACTTGTTCTGCAGAGCTCATATAAAATAATGAATGTGAAAAATATTTTTAATCATCACCGCCCTTCAGAACAAATAAATGTCCACAAGAAATAATCAGTCATTTTGAATCATAAACAAACAAACATATGTTTAGCTTAATTTGCTCTGAGGCTAAATACAGTTCTTTGTTAGAATATGCGCAAGAAAAGTCCAACAGGAACAAATGTCTAAATTTCAGACGCCTTGCTGCCTAGTCCGATGGTCTAGTTCTAGTTATCTGTTTTGAAATGTGTCATCTTGGCTGTTTCTACTGAACTATAATGTATGAAGACATGGGGGGGGTGTATGTGCATTCCTTGTTGGCTATTTGCATAGCTAAAGTGACCTTTTATTGTAGACAATGACATATACACACAAACCCTGTATAATATACAAATAAAACAAGAAGTGCTCATTTTCAGTTAATTGTCGCTTTCAATGCCCGTTTCATAAGAAAGCCGAACGGCTTTTCAATTTAAAACGCATCACACTGGACTCCACATTCAAAGTAATAAACTACATTTTTTTCATTACGTGTCAGTAATTCTGAAGGTATTACTTCAGAATTTCCCTTGCCAGTGACTTCCAGTCGACTGGTGCAGGTTTCACTTCGAAAAGGAGCGTACTGGCAAAATATTGAAGACAATTGTGATAGCCTATAGAAGCCCATTTCAATTTCAAACCAAGCTCATTAATATTAAGGAAATTATAATGGTTACAAACAATATATGGTAGCCTAGAACAAGGTGATAAAACATACTCCTTTTTTACTCAGCAACAGTTGGATATTGCCAAACATTTAAATAATTTGTTGAAACAACCTGACAGTCCAAGGAGGACAATAAACCTCCGTGTTGAACAATTCCGGAAATAATACTAAAATCGAAAGAAAGCCCGAGAAATCCGTTAGAATGAGAATGAATAGCAGTCATTAGTTCAGGACTTCAAATTCTGAAATAAACACCGATCACTGCCTATTACCCGGGCTAAATATCAAATATGTTATAAGCCACTATACGACACAGAGGGAAATATATCATTAAAGTACACTAAATATGTGAAGTTTATTACAATATATTTTGGGTAGCCTGCAATGTAGGCTATTTGTAAGCGATGGTTTTGTAATAAATCTTCTTCCTGGTTACTGAAGGCTATCATGATGCTGTAGGCTAAAACACGTGTTAACCTTTTTGTTAAGTTTTTAGAGAGAGCACGTGCATGTTTTATTTAGTCAGTAGTTAAGTCTAAACTTAAAAAAAACAACCCACGAATTTGTCCTACCCTATAGTTTTGACTCGATTTACATTCCGATCATTAATGTCTCTCTCTGTACTTCTAACCGGAAAGTAGGCTCTTTTTTTTCTTCTTTTTTGCAAGAGACATCGATTGATCTTCACGGGCGTTTTGGGTACATCATTTTTCATGCAGAGGATAATGAATAATACAAGTAACACCATTACCATTTATATAGGCTATGCGCTATTTGGGTTCACGTGCGTGATTTGTCAATAGCCTTAACGTTTTAATAAACGTAGCCTAATGTTAACTCGTTGAGCTCTGTGAGTTAAACTGTAATCGCAGCCTACGAAACACGCTAATGTCTGATAAAACAGTTTAGGGAAGACTCCAGACATAATTATGAATTCGGTGGTAAGGGTGTCGTGCCTCTTAAAAGATAACTATAGACTAACCTTACGTTTGACACTAACTGAACGAGGAAAAACAAGTCAATGTATTTCTAGCCTTGCTAACCTGCGTGATTTCTTTGTGACAGCATTAAGCTGTGCTAACAAAAATGATTGTATCAAGTCAGATTCATGACGATGTAAGACAACGTTTTTAGAAAAACTTTGTTCTTCAGCGCATGTTAGTTAAGTATGCGTACAACCCAATACTTCACTTTGTAGTACATTCTTCCATACATACTAGTGTGTACTAAGTATGTGAGCGTGCAGAACGAACAAACATTCGCATTTGGAGCGCAATTTGCTATTAACGTTGGCCTTTATATTGAGTATATTTAACTTCCTGAAATAGCTTTGGTCATCAGTATCTCAGTAATATGTAGTCATGTAGCCTATTCTGCGAAAAAATAATGAATTGAGTAATTTTACAAAATTTTTTGATAATTGCATTGCTTTATCACATTCTTTTTTGGCTGAATTTGTGTGATTATCACCTCATAACCAGGACTTTTCAACAAGTATGGATGAGCTAATGCATAAAATTTTTTTCTGTCATCTGAAGTGTACAAAAACACACCTGGATATTTTCTATGCGTATTTAGCCTGGCATACTTGATTTCTGGAACAGTTCATGATGCATCAGCCACACACTTCAAAACTTCTAATTGTTCTTGGTGTTATTCAGGTACACATTATAGACCTAAACCATTCTTTTACATAGAGGCATGGGCATCTTATCTGCCCGCTTCCGACAGACTTCCTGCAGCTCGCAAATGAAAGCGGATTTACACACTAGTAAGTACTGGTGCACTTGGGAGCAGGTACCGCCATGCATACTGAAGAGTGTACCACCAAAGTTTTCAGTCTGAACAAAATTGGGCAGTGTTTAATATGAACAAGGGATTTTCAAAGAGGTGAACTGTTCACTTCTGTCAAATGTGAGAACTGAAGCCTTGTCAGCCACTCCCCAGCACAGCACAGCACCAAAAGGCAGGCCTCTTGGCAACATGGGACAGCCTGCTACAATAGCTTTCTTGGTGATGTCACCATTTCTGACTGATATGACTGAAATTGCACACATTCGATGACTGTGATGCTTGTGCATTAGTGCAACGTGTAAAGAAAAGCAGAAAAGCAACTCTTCCTCAGGTGACTGAGAATGTGAATGCAGGACGTGGTCAGACTGTCAGCAAAGAGGGTTGCAGTGTCCTTATTACAAAGACGAATGCACATTTGAGAAAACCATAGGCACTGGTCTACAAAGATGTGGGGGAAAAAAAGTTTTATGGCCAGATGAGTCATCCATCATCATATTCTCAACAAGTGGGCGAGTGCATGTATGGCATACACCAAGAGAACAGTACAGGCTTGAATGCTTGACCCCTACAGTGAGGGTGTCCATTGGCCTTGTTATGCTGTGGGCCTATTTTCCTGCCACAGTTTGGGTTCGCTGCCATCAGATCAGCAGAGTCACAGCCACAGGCTGAAGACTATTCATTCTGAGAAAGTTTGGAATAAACATTGAACTACCCAGCATTTATCCTCAATAAAAGTTACCCTTTTACAAAAACTTATGCTTATATTTCTTTTTAAACTTATTTTGTGTGCACAGTAGTTATTTAAATCAATGGCTTTTTGTTCACCAATACAGGGATGCAAAGTTATTTTGTCATACTCAAATTCAAATAACTTTTTGTTAAGTTGTTCTGGATAAGAGCCAAATGATGTTAAAGTAAGAAGGGATGTTTTGCATGTCCCATTACTGCAGTGTACACCCTCATTCAGGAGGGCTCACACTTGCACACATCTGAAGAATTTTGTCAAGTTAATGTAACTTCTTTTTACTTCACCCTTTGTCTACCTACTGAAATGTTGCAGTTTGTGATGCCACAGCAGTGCAGGCAGACTGCAGGTGTCCCATTAACCAAAGGAGTCACTTTTGTGTGATGATGTGTGGGACACCCTCCTGTCATAGGTGACACTAAGGCCAGTTATACATTACCCCACAGCTCTCTCAGACATAGTCATCACTGGCCTTAGGCCATATCACTGCAATAAGCACAAGTGCCTCATTGAGACAGAGAAGAGATTTTGATAGGCCCAGTTAAAAAAAATTTCACTTCCCTCTTTGTGGCATTAGCATTGCACCTCTTCTAGACCCGATCCAGTTTCTTCTGCTTATTGCTCACAGAAGCTGCTTTCATTTTCATAGTCCTCATGTTGTACAGTTGCAGTTATAGCGAATCTGCACTCCTGTAGTGAACCACTTTTTCCATTCTATTCCCCTGTCCATTCTACACCAGGGTAACATGTTACAATTGTGCCAGTACACAGCGGTGGCATACGATCAGAGGTGGAAAGTCCAGGGATCAGAAAGTAAAAGTCTTGCCACGTGTTTCTTCAACCCATGAACTCCAACTGATTGAAAGTCAACTGATTTCAATAATTACTTCTACCTCCTGGCTGATGAATTATGCTTATTGACAAATACAGGTGATTGGAACAAACAAAACTGGGGAGTACTTTAGCTTTCTAAACCTGGACCTTCCATCTGTGCATACAGTTGGATTAGTCCCATTGGGGTAGAGTGGGCTTGAGTAGCCAAGGGCTTCCCCAGCTAACACTGAATAGTCCATTAGGTCTATGACAATTCCTATTATTGGTAGCTTAACAAACAAATAGATAGCGTACTGCCATTCTGTCCATTGGCCGTTACATAAATTCACTCCGAGCAGACACACCCTATTATAGAGTAAGTCTTTTGTATTAACTAGCTGGAGACGGATATTAGTTCAACAATACTACTGATTCTTTTTCAGTAATGGAAAAATGAGAAGGCTATACTCTTAAGCAGAGCCCAAATAATTCATTTTTGATTTAAAACTGCCCATTTATATTTTTGGGACTTCTCAGGTTACTGCATTAGCTCTCAGTGTGATGAATACAGCAGTGCATAATTGAGCTCAACATGTTTGAGATCCTTGTAGCTTTGGTTTCTCTATGAGCCCCATCCAAAAACCTTCATAAGCACTTGTAATACTCTCATAATAGGCAACATTTTTATGCTACTATTCAGGATTACAAAATAGTGCAGGATACGTTTTCCTGTGTGCACAGGACAGGTAGATCAATGGTGTCTGCACACAACATCAAACAATTACTGAAATTGATCTCATATTAAGCAGTTCAAATACTCAGGCAGCACAAATACCTGTAATTACACTATAACAACCGGTATTTCAAATAGTGTTTTTTTCCAAGGAAATGGTAGTCATATGAAACCAACCTTGATAGGGAAGTAACAACAATACATGTTATTATGCCAAAAACATCAATAATAATAATAATAATAATAATAATAATAATAATAACAATTATTATTATTATTATTATTATTATTATTATTCATTTCTGTGCTAGCTATGCCCGAAAAGAATAATATACTGAAGTGTGCACTGGGACAAGCATTCATCAGCAAATGTCTTAGAAATTGAGCATGGTCAATTGGGAGACATAGTAATTGCATGTAACAAATTAGGTGCGTGCTGCCACAAGCGGTTTCTAGCCTCAGTGCTAGCAGAGAGATTGGATCTCTTATGCACTCTCAGCAATTAAAAATGTAATTTTTTTGCTCACCTGTGTTTTGTTTCAGAAAAGGAGTTCCCCACCGTCCAGACAGTCTGTCTCCACAAGCTGTGCTGTGCTGTCCACTCATCCTGCCACAAAGATTAACTATCCAGTTCCACGAGGTGACAGCTAAAACAATTTCCAAGGATGACCACAGATATTACTATAGACCAGTGGTAACCAGCCCTGTTCCCGGAGATCTACTGTCCTGTATGTTTTCACTCCAACCCTAACAAAGCAAACATCAGTCAGATTTCATTGAGCGGCAAATTAGTGGAAGGAAGAGTGCCAAATTAGGGTTGAAATGAAAACCTACAGGATGGTAGATCTCCAGGAACAGGGCTGGTTACCAGTGGTGTAGGTGATGTGGAGAGATTGCAGATCAGGGCCATTAGCAATGACTCAACGGCAGCTCCTGGAAATATGGCAATAAAGTTTGTAAGAGAAAGAATTTCTTTATTTGATTTAATAACTTACTTTTCATAAGACATTTTGAAAATCTGTATTTACAAACCTGGGGCATCATTAGACAAAAACCTTTCAATTACCTATCTTTTGCAATAGCCAATTTTGGATGCTTTACAACTTGTGACTTCAGTTTATGAATAGCTACTGCAATTTATGACTTTCTAAATGTTGTAAAACTGATGTTTTCCCAGCCAGAGACATGTGGGGATAAAATGACTTTATGAAGGTTCTGCATGATGCCTGATGCAGCAAGACTGGCTTAAAATAATATTTTGGCTAAAACACCCATGACAATATCTCAAAGGTTATAATGTCATTCTCGTAGTCTCCTCTAACTGGATCATTGTTATATTTACATTCAGGCATTTAGCAGACACACCTATCCAACGCAACTTACATAAGTGCACAGTTGTTACCAAGCCCTATGATCTAAAAACGGACAATATTTCAATTTATTTGCTGGGACTTATATTGTTAATAACATTCAACAATGGCTACAAATATCATCAGCTGAAATAAAACTGCTGATGTCGAATACTTCAATTTTCATCAGAAAGAGAAATTTATATTTGCAAATTTAAGTTTGCGTATGGTTCTCTAGAAATATTTAGTAAAGATAATGTCAGCTTAATGCACAGGTTAATTCATATTGTGTTTAAAGAGTTTGTGTCATATTGCTCTTTCCAGTCAGACTTTTCAAAGTTCATAATGTTAACCTTTCATCAAAACTGAGCAACTACAAGGAAAGAGATAATTAACATAATAATAAAGGTGCCATATGTTTACCTTCTGAAGAATGCATTTATTCTTTATTGGTGTAAAAAAAACATACCATACATATCATCTACATGTATATTGTTTACACTCATCACCCTTGCATTAGTACAAATCTCATGGCAGTAACCACATTAGTCTGATTTTGAAATCACTTCACTGGTTGCCTCTAAGTTCTGTGCTGATTGTAGACCAAAGGTCTTAACTTACGAAATTTTAAATGTGCTTGCCCTAGCATTCCATGAAAGACCAAATAATCCCCTATAAACCCCTCCATTCACTGCAGGCTGGTCACCCCATTCCTCCTGGGCCAAAAAAAGTGAAAAAGCTTTTTATTATATGGCATAAAGCTTGTCTAAATATGTACCAGTTTAGCCTCTGTTATGAGAGGGTAGTGCATGAAAAGACACGAATCGGTGGAAGCCAACTGTAATTAGCAATAGCTGATTTCTGGAGATTTCTGTAATCAAACCAGAACTCATTTACATACAAACTATACATTGCATGTCATGGGTTTTTCCATGGAGGGTTAAACTTGCCTCTTCATCAATTACCATTTTTGTTTCATGACCAACATTTGAATTCCAAGACAATGCAAGACCTATACAGAGATTTTGATTTATGTGCCATTGCCCATTTCTGGCACTGCAGCACATAATAAACATTCACAGCCACCATTGACGGTTTAAAATATTAGCACTGAAAACCTAACCAGCAAATCTGAAACTGAAACTTCACATGAGCAAGAACTGAACATATTAATGTGGAGATAAAATGTATTGATAGAAAAGCTCTGTACCACAATGAACCTTGATCTATTAAGCTGGGTCTGTAAGAGAAAAGAATTTGAACTAACTGCCAACTATGAATGTAGGTAACCTTGCAATTATCCTTATTCAAGGGAATGAACATAAGATGATGCAAACCACAGACATTAGCAAAGCATTTCATTTCATTTCTTCACAATGACCTTCACCAGTCCCCTCTGACTCTGTTTCTGACCACAGGGTTGAGTCAGGAGGATTTGCCAATACATAGATTTAGCCAATAGACTCTGTAAAATAGCCGTGGCCCACTGGATTCCTCCCACAGACCTGCTCTGTGTGATCCTGATGACTGTACTTTCTGCATCTGGGGAAACCATTGTTCCTGCACACTCACAGAAGTTACCTTGCATTCACACAGATTCACACTAGTACATAAACATGCCCAGATACATTTTGCTGCGTATGGATAAGCGGTCCATGGATTGGCATTTGAACGGCACAGAATTTGTGATGTGATGGGGAAGATTAGAGAGCCTGATAGCATTTACACTTGACTGTGTACTCTGCTCTGCCCAGCTGAATGAAGTAAGTCTCTCACACACAGCAGTGTGCTGCAGTTCAGCTCCTTTTCCATGTTTTAACCTCTGAACACTAATTATGGCTACATGGTAATTTGTTGGGGGAAATGGAGTGATTCGTAGAGCCCAGAAAAGTTTAACAGCAACCTTGATTAACTACAGAAGCTGGAGTTTAGAGTGTCTAATTTCAGTCGCGATGTGTTTTGGTTGGACTGAGTGACAGAGTAGTGCCCTCAGTCTGAGGTCTGGTTTCCTAGATACTGCCTGGCTTCTCCTCGCTCCACTTTGTTGTCACTGTTGTGGGAAGCCATTTTGTTGAATATTCTCAGGATCAGAGAAGCAGCATGTTACAGCATCAGTAACTACATTCCAGATAAAAAGGAAAATGGTTTTAAGGGCATTTAACCTATGCTGATGAAAAAGCCCCTATCTTAAAATGTTGTGTATGTCTACAGAGTTTTGTACTCATGCTGCTGCAAAGGATGTGCCATAAAAGTACATAATGAAGGTGTAAGCAGACAGTTTAATATAAGAAATGAATGTTTCCAAGAACTGCATTTGTCAGCATCTACTCAGACCTCATTCAACCTCAAGCATGAGTTACCTGAAACCAGTGTAATATAACAGCACAGAGTAATGCAGATATTTGCACAGGCCAACTTTCAGAGGTAGAGCACCATGAGACTAATAATGTAAACAATATACGAACTACCAATTACCATGTCAACATAAAACAAGATGCAGCAGAATTTGGGCTAGTATGGCATACTACCTGGTGTGACGGATAAAATTCAAAGTTCATTGGAAATACTGTACCATCTTGTGGCAGTCATTGGCTATTACAATCCAAAGCTGTTAGCCATTACATCTTACCAAAGCCTGCTGCAACATGGTAACCTTTTTCGTTGCATGCTTTATTTGCATAGTTAGTACACATATGTAGTGCTATGATTATCATTGAAATATGTGAAGTTAACCAAGGACATGAACATTAACATACAAAGACTGATGCCTTCCAAAGACTACATCAGTCATGGTTTTGGGATAGTTTTGATTGTTTTAATTTCAATATGTAGTGCAAAAAGGTGGTACCAGGCATTTTATATCTCATACATTCAAAAAGTGGCAACCAATAATTTTCCCTTTCTAGTTACTCCTTTAGTTATC
This sequence comes from Anguilla rostrata, assembly GCF_018555375.3. NCBI lineage: Eukaryota > Metazoa > Chordata > Actinopteri > Anguilliformes > Anguillidae > Anguilla > Anguilla rostrata. The sequence continues at coordinate 55,574,037 of NC_057936.1, read as the reverse complement.
CAATTCAGCAATTTTTTAAGTCTCAAAAAATTCATATTTTGTTCACTTCCTTTACTATTCTATTAAAATCATGCACAGCACAATGCCTGGTCATGTAGTCACAAATCATTATCCTTGTATGACATCACCAGATTTTATATTCCTTATGAAAAAGACAAGCATTCACCTTGTCTATGTATATATACAGACAGGTGACAAATTAAAGGAAAAACCAACATAAAGTGTCTTATCTTCAAGCCTCTGGAACTCCACTGGAGGGATGAGACATCATTCTTCTAAAAGATACTCCCTCGTTTAGTGTTTCTAAGATGGTGGTGGAGAGCGCTGTCTAATACGTCGGTCCAAAATCTCCCATAGGTGTTCAATTGGGTTTAGATCTGGTGATTGCAAAAGCCATAGCATATGATTCACATCATTTCATACTCATCAAACCATTCGGTGACCCCTCGGTGCCCTGAGGGTGGGGGCACTGTATTCCTGGAAGAGACCATCTTCCATCAGGACAGAAATAGCTGTAGTTAGATAGTTTCATCATAGTATAAAGGTGATGACTCAGAATAACCCTATATTGACTTGCAGTGACCCTTCCCTCAAAGGGGACAAGTGGTCCCAAACCATGTCAGGAAAATCCCCCACAGCTCACCAGAGTCACCGATCCCCCTCCCTGTAGGGGTCAAGCATTCAGACCTGTACCATTCTCTTTGTGTACACCACACATGCTCTCGTCCACTTGTCGAGAATATGGTGAGGGATGAGACTCATCTGACCATAACACTTTTTTACACATCTCTGTAGACCAGTGCCTATGGTTTTTGCACTGAACTCAAATGTGCATTTGTCTTTGTAATGGGGACACTGCAACCCTACCATAATATCCCTCTCTATGTAGTTGTTGACGCCCTGTTCTAGTCTGACCACATCCTGCATTGACATTCTCAGTCACCTGAGTTACCCTTCTGCTTTTACCTTACATATCGCACTAATGCACAAGCATCACGATCATCGAATGTGCGCCTTTCGACCACAATTTCCAACCCTATTTACCAATGTCTTTCCCATAGATCTAAATGGAGATGTCAATTTAGTCACCATTCCTATTAAAACACTAGTCAGTTGAGCAGTCTTTGTGACTGAATCTCCTGCCACCTGTGCCCCAATAATGAACCCTCTTTCAAAGTCGCAGATCTTTTCCTCTTGCCATCTTGATCCAAAATTGAGGTCAACTGGGCCTGCTCAGCATTTTCATACATGCCACAGGGCATGATAGGATGTTCATTGCTTAATTGCATCATGACATCTACATTCATCATGTTTCTCCACTCATTTATTCAGGTTCTTCCTTTAATTTGTCACCTGTCTGTGTGTGTATATGTATATATATATACACACACGCTAGGTGGTGATACACATTCATACCACTGTGTGTGCTGTGAAACAGAGCCCATCCGAAAAGATAATACACACAACAGATTTCATAGCATAGTTTCTATTTATTTATGCTAAGCCTGAAGTACATATCATACGTATATACATACTTACAGCATACAGATATTTCTCACTGTCACACATACATATGGATCAAGACCATCTAATAATTGCAAAGAACACACCCAGTAAGTATGGGCATTTTGTTTTGTTTTGTACAGCCCATATTAAACAGGCATTGGAACTTGAATCACACACAAATACATACATACAAACATACCCTACACACATCTTCTAATTTTTGCATTGCAACCCTGTACTGAATGCTGCTGTAAGTTGCGGAGGGTCCGTTCAAAAAACGAGACCTTTCATTTTCTCAGTTTTCCACACATAGAATCCAATGTCTGTTATGTATCAATGTCTAACAGGTTACCCTCTGACTATGCTTGCCCACTGTCCTCTGATCACAACCAGCTAGAAAAGAATCCTGAGCCAGCCTGGGACCCAATCGAATCCCTCCAGTCTCACACGACCGAAAGACGGCGGCCATTTTGAAACGGAGAGAAGAAAACAACAAATCGGCATGCAAAAATGTACTTCTCCAATACTACCGTCGAGTGCCACTACCACCACGCTCCGACATCACGGAGCAACACCTGGCCCAGGGCTCCCCCACGGCTGACTGGAGACTCGGGGTACTGGATTCAGCCATTTTCCTTCCAGCTCTTAGAGGGAAACAGCAGCTCAAACCTGCTGAGATGCAAGAGAGAGGCTGTGCGACACACATGGACACAACTCATTACTGCTTATAAGCAAGTGTAGTTCCTAAACACCAAATTAGAGTGTGAAAATGCCAGCGTGACAAAGTAAAAAGGCTCTACTTTAAATAATATCAGGTGAATAAGAAAAAAAAATATATAGTATGTTTTTATGCTTTGTTTGTGCTTTCATAAATATTTTTAAGATAACAGGGCACATAGGTTCATTTTAATATAAGCAAGTAGAAATAATCTCATGTTTTAGTACAGTCCATCACATAGAACAAGGAAGGAAACAGATTGCGTATTTTCTTTGTTTTCTAAACTTGCCGCGTCATTAACTACACCGACAGCCATCGTTTCAAAAAATTCCAGCGAATCAAAAGAAAGTTTCCCAAACGGTTGAAACCAAGGCATACTTTCCACTGGCTTCATTGTGAAATCGACACACTTGCATGCCATGACATTCATTTAGAAAGACCAAACACACTTCACAAGGTGGACTACGCCCAAATGTTTTTCTTTTTCCCCATATGGGCGGGAACTACAACTGCTACCAAGCTGTCACACTCATAACAATACCTTGAAAAATGAAATCAAAAAGCAGTGTTTCAGAAAAAGGCTAATGCAATGAAAGAGTGATGTCACATTTTTCTTATATTGTGTATTGTTAAACGCTCAAGATTTAATGGGCCACTACATTTCATTATACCCTAGGTATAAAGAAGAGGGGAAATCCACCACAACACCGCTACAACAGGTAAACGTATTTGGGCAAAAAATGAACATACACCCTCTAATTGCTTGGAAAAATAGAGCAGGATTATTTTGTCCTAACCTCAAGAGGAGCATGAATGTGTCATTACTAATTTTCATGTTTCAGATTTCCTAGAACCTTATAGAAGACCTTACATAAAATTAATGTCTACAGCGAAATGCAATCATTTTTTTTGAAATCCTTCAATCATTTTTAAGGTTATTTGAGTGCATTTAAAAGAAAAAGGTAACCACTGGAAACAAAAAAAAATATCTATTTACAAGTTCTCTTTTTTTAATTTTTTTTTTTTTTTTTTTTAAAGTGCACACGCAAACACACACACACTCGCAATATTGCAGACAAATAGCGAAAGTCAGGGCAGCGGTTTGCACACTCATATCTGAACCCTCATTGTGTCAATGTTTTACTGGAATTACCAATATCAGCTCTAGAGCAAATTTCCACTGAATCCAGGGCCACCAACACGTTACGAAGCACAATGAGGTGTGATGAGCTTAGGACTGCGACAGACGCAATCAGGCTCAGGCCAGAATAGACTCAGACATTCTTCTTTAAAAAGTGACCCTTTCCCACTGCAAAGTGTATGTTGAACAGGGCCCAACAAGCACTGTAAAGCCAGGAGGAAAGGAGAAGGTGACAACAGTGAACAATAGGAACGAAAGGAGGGCAGGGTTCATTCAGAACGGACAGACTGAAAACTCTGACTGGCTGTAATGGAGGCTCTAGCGTACGTCCAAACAGGGAACGTCCGGCCCCTCGGAGATCAGTGTCGGTGGAGCGGAAGGGCTTCTGGACACCATCAGTGACCAGTTCATTCGTCAACAATGAGAAAGTGCAAACCTCTGACCTCTGACTCCATTTTTTTTTTTTTTAAAGAAAGAAAAAAGAAAAAAAAAAAAGAACTTGACATGAAAAGGAGTCCTGGGTACTGTTCACACAGCACTGGGAGCCACACACTCACGCGGCACAGATTCAGCCACCACTTCAGCCGAATGGCGATAAGCATCTTGAGTTTAGACAATCTGTGTGGTTAGAAAAATATTTCAAAGCTATAAGGTATACAGGTAAATGTATTTTGCAATTCAAATGCAGTTATACAGACATAAATATTTTCCATTATGCCCCGTACTGAAGTGCAAGTTCCTAGGTGTGTGTTTTTAATGTGCATTTGCATGGGTAGTACAGGCATGTCTGCTTCCCCCCCCCCCACCCCCCGCCTGAAATTCAATGGAATCGAATGAGCCCTTTCACAGACTGATTGGAACAGAGGTCCTCCCTCTGTCGAGAACAAGCAGACCTTAAACAAAGAGTCAACTCCCTCCTCTCAGGTGGTGTGGAATCCATCTTCTTCCAGGACAAGAGACTCCCGTCAGCGGGAGCCAGAGTTCCACGCAAGGCCATTCCCCTTTCGGATTGATCCAATTCCCAGGGGTCCGTCCGTCGGGCTGCTTGCGGCTTCCCTCCGTGCGTCGTTGCCGGGCACCACAATCGATGGGGCATCAGGAGGTCTGTTTTTTTGGTGAAGTGCGGCGCCCGGTCGTGGGCCTCTCTCTCCTGCAGGCTTCCCTGGCCAGCAAGGCCCACGCAGGAGAAGGGAGGCCCGTTTCTCCCGCCGTCCACGAGGGGGGAGGTGGGGACCTCAGAGACCCCCCCCCCCGCATCAGCGCCAGAGCCCCTCCCTCCCCAGCGCTGCCGCAGAGGAGGAGGCGTCAGAGACAGCGTGGGGAGGGCTCTGCGTGTCTGGAGGTGCCGGCAAGGAGGAGGCCCACAGAAGCAGGCAGGGGGTGGGGGCGGCGGCGGCAGGGGCGGGGTCAGTTGGTCTCATAGGAAGAGAGCAGAGCAGCATCCACGGGCTCCATGCAGGACGGACAGGTGAAGGAGCGCATGAGCCAGTCGTCTATGCAGTCCATGTGGTAGATGTGCATGCAGGGCAGGAACCGGATGGGGTCCCCGTACACAAAGTCCATCATACAGATCACACACCTGCACAGGGGAGACGGGGGGGGCAGAGGAGACACATATTAGCCCACCGGGGGGGCGCTAGCATCACTGCATTCCACAGAAAGGAGGCCGCAGGGCTATCGTTAGACCAGTGGTTCCCTGGGCACCCGAAGCTGAATCCAGGTATTTTGATGCGTTTCACCTCAACCACACCTGATATGACTAATCAAGGCAAACACACCTTAAACAAAACCAAGGGCTTGATTGGCTGCATCAGGTGTGCTTGAGGTGCAATTCATCAAATACCTGGCTCAGGCTGGGGGTATCTGAGGAGCGGTTTGGGAACCACTGCTTAAGACAACAGACTTGCCTTCAGGCAAGGACACAATCAGGTAGAAAAAATTAATTGAGGTTTCATACAGACCCTGCAAATCCTCTACAGGGATTCATTTTTTAAATCTGATTATCTGATTGGTCAAAACAGCCCAATGCTCCCAGAGGAGAGTAAGAGAGAGGGACACACACACACAGGCACAGACTGTACTGGGCTGGTGCTCTGCACTGGAAGGCACAGCAATGTGTGAGCAGTATATGCATCCTACTGCCTCAGCTCACATATCTGTGTGTGTGCGTGTGTGTGCGTGCGTGTTTGTATGTATGTATATGTACGTGTGTGTGTATGTCTGTGTGTTTGTGTGTGGTTTCATGTGCACATACGCGCTTGAGTGTGTGTGGTTTTATGTCTGCATAAATGCGTGTGTGAGTTTGTATGCATGTTATGTATGCGTGTGCGTGTGTGTGTTTGTATGTATGTATATGTACGTGTGTGTGTGTGTGTGTGTTTGTATGTATGTATATGTACGTGTGTGTGTGTGCGTGCATGCGTGTGGGTTTGTATGTATGTATATGTGTGTGTGGGTTTGTATGTATGTATGTGTGTGTGTGGGTTTGTTTGTATGTATGTATATGTGTGTGTGTGTGTTTGTATGTATGTATATGTACGTGTGTGTGTGTGTTTGTATGTATGTATGTGTACGTGTGTGTGTGTGTTTTTTTATGTATGTATATGTACGTGTGTGTGTGGGTTTGTATGTATGTATGTGACGTGTGTGTGTGTGTTTTTTTATGTATGTATATGTACGTGGTGTGGGTTGTATGTATGTATGTGTACGTGCGGTTGTATGTGTATGTGTACGCGTGATGTGTGTAGTATGGTAGTAGTGCGTGCGCGCGTGTGTGTGGGTTTGCATGTATGTGTATGTATATGTATATGTATGTGTGTGTGTGTGTGTGTGCGTGTGGGTTTGTATGTATGTGTATGTATATGTATATGTATGTGTGTGTGTGTGTGTGTGTGCGCGTGTGGGTTTGTATGTATATGTACGTGTGTGCGTTGATGTATGTATGTGTACGTGCGTGCGTGCGTGCGTGCGTGGGGAGCTAGCCGCCGGCGCTCACTCTCGGATCTTCTTCTCGGAGCCGTCCCTGCCGGCGTCGTACACGCCCTTGGGCAGGTGCTGGATGAGGCCGATGCGCTGGGCGATGCGCACCTGCTCCTCCTCCGTCAGCTGCGTGGCCAGCCGGGCCTGGCTGGGCGTGGGGTGGTACACGGGCACCTGGATCTGCTCCTGAGCACAGAAACAGGAAGCGCGGCTCAGAACGCGGCTCTGGCGCTCGTTGCACCAGCCGAGAGCGGTTTCCTCACCGCCTTACGGGATTAGCGAAAAGACCCACGTTGTGAAACGCCTGTGGTTACTTCAGAACAAGAGGCCACCTGAACTACGCAACACCTAACACACAAAGAACAATGGTTCTCTTGCCCTTTCTGTCTTACTTTTACTGGGTCAGAAGTTTAATTGAATCGCTACAGTAAAAACATGTTGAGACTTGTTCAGCTGCAGATAAGCTGTTGAACTCAATGTCCACTAGGTGGCATGATTTCATCAACACATAACAGTTCTGTTGAAAAAAAAAAATCAAGTTATTGGGTACAAAATAGAGAAAATAGTCAACTTTCCCAACAGACAATGGCTCCTTTGAAATAAACGTCTACCCCCCAGCACAGTTGCTGATTAGAGACTTTACTGTGCGAGAACACTCAGTACTAATATAGAGTGGGTGATTCAAGGGGGGAAATATTCGAAACATTTTGCATGTGAGATCCTCAGACAAGCATTTCCTCCAATTGGTTTCTCATTACGCCCAACCTTTCAACAGCGTCCGGTATACATATGAATTAAAGTAAAATGGACATTACTAGTGTCTTTCCTGTGACTTGGGGGGGACTGTGATTATACGTCTTTTCATAGCGTTCTGTTTTTATTTGTGCGTGTATTTTATTTACCTTTGAGTATCCCCTGTGGTTTTGTTTCCTCATATTTGTGAAAAGTGTTGATTACAAAAAAAAAAAGTGTTGAAAAAAGGAAGTAAAATGGACATCATGCAGCACTTGTAATGTTCTGGATGTCGTACTTTTTGCTGTATTCTAAAATTTCCTTACCTACATTTTTTCAGCCCTTCATAAAAATCCTCCTTATCACTGCACATTCACATTTTATGCACTTAGCAGACTGCTCAGAATATTTCCCATAATTCCCAGTGTAATAAGAAGCAGATTGTGATGACCTCACTGGGGCAGTATCGGGAAGCAGTTGTGTCTGGCTGTTCTCTACCTGCTGTCTTGCCACAGTGGCCTTGATGTGCGTTAAAAGCATTAGTAAATTTATATACATACACAAATGAGAAGATATGGTAAGCTACCGTCAATTTAAGATTTTAAAACTCAAAATTATATTTGTCATTTTGGCTCACTGACCACTGGGGGGAAAAACAAACTTTTCAAGCATTGGTTTGATTTGTTTTGAGGTGTTAAACTTTGCAACCCATTAGCCAAACATGCACGCACACATGCTCACACAAACACGCACTTCCAACTCAAGAAACATGTATCTGTGAATAATGCTGTTACTCCTGATAGCAGTTCAGAAAGTCTGCTAAGCTCTGGCTAAAGATTAGCCTGGGCTAGCTTTTGGCTTGCACAACCACTGCTGCGTCAGCACTTTTCAGACAGAACTCAGCACACTGAAGACCTTTGCAAAATCACATGGATTTACTCCAAAACTGGGCACAGTTTCTGCGAAGCAGGTTTAGCCGAATGGTTCTCTCTCTCATGCACAAAGGGGCATACCCACCTACCGCTGAACGTCAAAACAAGTTCAGTGACATAAGTGGCATAACCTCACTGCAGTCAGCTTATTGTGAAGCGACATTAAGACTCCTCCCCTGTATAAACATACATCAACACCATACCCTAACCCTGCTCAGGCACAGCGATAATAAGGCGGCCTGTGTTTAAGGGTGTTTTGAAGCTCTGACTGCACAGGGTTTAGAGATAACAGCGGCCCAGTGGAGCTGCAGTCACCTCCATGAGCTCAGACACCCAACACTGACATTAATGCCAGAATATACCTCGCCTCCGTGATGCAGCTGTTTTCAGGACTCAGCTGCAAACTGGTCTCGGGTCAGCAGGGCGGCTGTGAAACCCAACAAAAGGAACAAAAGGACCGCCACATCTCCGCACGGGAAGTGGCGGGAAACAGAAGTAACCCTTTCTGGTTTCCATGTTCTTAAAGGGCCGGGGAGACGCAGGCTGTCAAGCAGTGCTGTGAAACCCTGCGCTGTGAAACCCTGCGCTCTGAATGCGCTACAGCGGCTCCCTGCGCAGCGCAGCTCTAACGAGCTCCAGCGGATATGGGTCAGGGCCCGGCTTGCCTTCAGAGGCTGACGTCAGGCGCGACACGGTAGAGGCTTAGTGCCCAGGCCTCTCCGCGCAGCTGCCTGCCTGGGCCTCTCTGAGCAGCTGCCTGCCCGGGCCTCTCTGCGTAGCTGCCTGTCCGGGCCTCTCTGCGCAGCTGCCTGCCTGGGCCTCTCTGAGCAGCTGCCTGCCCGGGCCTCTCTGCGTAGCTGCCTGCCCGAGCTGCTCTGTGCAACTGAGGCTCAGCTCAGCAGGGAGGCCCAGCTACAGGGAGGCCCGGTTGTAGCTACAGGGAGGCCCGGCTACAGGGAGGCCCAGCTACAGGGAGGCCCGGCTACAGGGTGGCCCGGTTGTAGCTACAGGGAGGCCCGGCAATAGCTGCGTGTGTCCTGGGGGTTTAGCCAGGTACGATGATCCTGTCCGGCTGCAGGAACACTGCCAGGCGACAGAGGAAAGGAAAGCGATAGCTCCCCGACACCGCCCTCGTCTCCTCTCCCGTTTCCCACAAGTCATTCCAGACCCACCGCTCCTAAAATCACTTAATCCTGCTGATTCTTTGACTTTGGAGACGCACAGAACAAAGCTAGGGGGTCACCCAGCCACTGTAATCATGACACTTCACAGTACCAAAACCACACATCACACTGAGCAAACTCATTTGCATGTTGAGCCTCTGAAACGCGTTGTTGCATTAGAGCACACCGTGCCCGCAGAGCACTCCTGTGGCATTTACAAACCCCAGACCTGCTCACTGATGGGATTTATGTTGAATACGGTCTGTACTGCAGACCGTGTGCCCTGGGGAGACTGAAAGAACAGCGTGAGCAGCCAGGCCTCAGGCTCACAGCAGACTAAACACACCGCCAGAGAGAGGGAGGGAGAGGGAGGGAGAGAGAGAAAGGAAGGGAGGGAGGGAGAGAGAGAGTGACAGAGACAGGCAGAGAGAGAGAGTGACAGTGACAGACAGAGAGAGAGAGAGTGACAGTGACAGACAGAGAGAGAGAGTGACAGTGATGACAGAGACATTGAGAGACAAAGGGAGAGAAAGACAGAGACAAAGAGAGAGAGAGAAAGAGAGAGTGATAGAGAGGGAGACAAAGTTAGAGAGAGAGACAGTGACAGAGAGAGAGAGAGAGAGAGATCCCGCCCCTGCAGACTCCTCAGACACAGTCAATGGCAGGATCAGCTGGCCGTCTGTCTGCCCTCCTGCTCCTCCTGAAAGCCTCTGGCACAGAGCCAGAGCCACAGAGCCACCACAGGGCTACAGCACAGCCTCCACCACAGGGCTACAGCACAGCCTCCACCACGGGGCTACAGCACAGCCTCCACCGCAGGGCTACAGCACAGCCTCCACCGCAGGGCTACAGCACAGCCTCCACCGCAGGGCTACAGCACAGCCTCCACCGCAGGGCTACTACAGCACAGCCTCCACTGCAGGGCTACAGCACAGCCTCCACTGCAGGGCTACAGCACAGCCTCCACCACAGAGTGCCTGAGGGCTGCTCTGACTCTAAGACTTGACCATTCTCACACTACAGGCAAACACATTAACAGAGATGCCCTCATTTACACAAGGGATACAGTATTCCGAAGGGAACCGGAAAAAAGGATTTGCACATTATTTTAAAAGTCACAGCTGGGATAGTGTGTGCCAAATAATATCACAATGTGAACTTGTTAAATACAGATCAACAGAGAAAACATTCTCATTTATCATTTCTTATTTGGAAAGGGCGTGGTAAAGAAAAGCTTTTTTCCTGGTATTTGGAAATGGAGGGATGACGTATGCCCAAATACATCCACAACTGTCAACATCTTACGCGTTCCCGCCGGCCATCAAGCAAAAAGGCCACTTGAAGAATGACTGTGCATTCCTGGCTTGGCAAAGCTAGCCGCAAGCAGCCAGTGAGGTAACTCAAGCTTGTGCTCCGACATCCAAGCTGCCTGCTACTCCGGGCTCCACTCTGCTGTTCCTTTATGGCAGACCAGCCGCAGTGAACTCCATTAGCCGGTAACCTACCCTGCCTGTGTCACAAGCACTACCCTGTCTGTGTGTGAGGCACTGCCCTGTCTGTGTGTGAGGCACTGCCCTGTCTGCGTGTGAGGCACTGCCCTGTCTGCGTGTGAGGCACTACCCTGCCTGTGTCACAAGCACTACCCTGTCTGTGTGTGAGGCACTGCCCTGTCTGTGTGTGAGGCACTGCCCTGTCTGCGTGTGAGGCACTACCCTGTCTGCGTGTGAGGCACTACCCTGTCTGTGTGTGAGGCACTGCCCTGTCTGTGTGTGAGGCACTGCCCTGCCTGTGTGTGAGGCACTACCCTGCCTGTGTGTGAGGCACTACCCTGTCTGTGTGTGAGGCACTGCCCTGTCTGTGTGTGAGGCACTGCCCTGTCTGTGTGTGAGGCACTGCCCTGTCTGTGTGTGAGGCACTACCCTGTCTGTGTGTGAGGCACTACCCTGTCTGTGTGTGAGGCACTACCCTGTCTGTGTGTGAGGCACTGCCCTGTGCTGTGTGTTGAAGGCATGCCCGTTCTGTGTGTGAGGCACTACCCTGTCTGCGTGTGAGGCACTGCCCTGTCTGTGTGTGAGGCACTACCCTTTCTTTACTTCCTTTTTGACCACCAATTCAATCACTCTCCTTCAAATGTCATCTTTATTACCACTGTCATTATTACGAAAATAGGTAGTAAGATGCTCAGTGTAATTTAGTAAATAGCCACCCCACAATAAAGAAACCCCTCTGTCTCTCTCTCTCTCACACACACATACACAAAAACATACACAGACACAGAGAGACACACATACGCATAATTTCTTTGTTGTGGGGTGAACTGATTACATTTCACTGAGCATCTAACCACCGGTCGACCTCCATATTTTAACATACCAGATGCACTCCCCTCCGACAGACATTTAACGCTACAAAGCAGAAAAAAGCCACAGAAACCAGAGCATGTTGTGCTTCAAATGGATGAGAAAAAAAACCCATATTCAGCAGGTATGCTTTTCAAAGGACAAAATGTTGGCTGCTGAAAAAATGCTTAGCATGCATTTTGTGGTGCTATTTTGCAAATCAGCCAAGGGTATTGAAACTCCCCAAACAATTATCACTGGAAATTAGATTTTTTAAAACCAAAGGATAAGTATGAAAACACTGACAATATATTTGTTTCAACAGCATAAAATGCAGTAACGAATCATGTCACTTCATATTTGCATTTGAGTCTCAACCAAATAGTTTATTTTTTACCACAGCTGTATCCACTGTGAATGCTCACAAATGTCCTCATTTTTGAACATTTCTGACACAAGTAAAGCATTCCCACCCAGCTACAGCAAGCAGGTGCCTCCCCTGCCCTGCTCTGGAACCATTTTGTGCAGGGGCAAGGCACAAATAGTGAGAGAGAAGGTTACACAAACAAGGAAGTGCACACAACCACAAACCAAGAACATACCTAAACAAACAGATATGACACTCTGTACCAGTAGTGTTTATCTACCAGAGAAACATGGCACTAAAACAAAAAAACCAGTGAGCAAAAATTCAGACCAAAACTGTTAGTGAACTGAAAACACTGTGCCAGTCAAAAGAGCCCTTTTATATTTAGCAGTAAACAGAGGTAAATGCGAAGCTTATGGTGTGAACTCCACAGGAACATGAGCTCAATACCTGGCAACTGTCAAAAGGCAAAACAGCATTTAGAGACTGAGAGTGAAGCTGAAACCGAGGCTTATTTAAACAGGCTATTGTTGCCAGGACGGCTTCATCTCCCCCCGTGCCAGAAACAGGAGACCTCTTCAGGGCGAATCCCCAAATCTCACCAGCAGAACTGTGAATCGGGACCTTTCAGTTCCCTGTAATCAGCACAAATCTGCTGTGATAAGTAAACTTTTCAAAACAGCTGGCACATCTGTTCAGAAGCCATGACTGGTGCTGCTGGGTGGCTCGTCCGGTTAAGGTACTGTTCTAGCGCCTGGCTGTGTCCCGCGGTCTGGTATTAAACCTGAACGGCGGCTGTGCCGACTGCGGCTGGCAGCCCCAGCAGGGCGACGCTCTGGCCTCGCTCTGGGATTGGAGGGTTTCGGGAAGCCCAGGGGGACCGCGGCGACGGTGACATGCGAAGCGTTTTCCTCCGACTCCGCGCAGCGTCTCGGCGGGCCAAACCAGCAGCTCACGTCACGTGCTCTGGAGGAGAGGTCGCCCGCCAGCGAGCCGACAGCGGCGGCCGAGCACCAGGAGAAAACGGGGAAACGGCATAAAAACAAGGCGACAAGCGAGAGGACGCGTGTGAGCGTTCACAGTGGATACAGCTGCGGCAAAAAAATGAAAGCAAAGAAGGACCAAACGTTCACTTTCACCGAATTCCACAAGACGCCTCCGTTTCCCCTGGGATGACATCATCCAGTCCTGGGGAAGCTGGGCCCTGCTCGCGGCTCATGGCGCAGCGACGCCAGCTCTTCCCGGGCAGAGGTGAGTAGTGGTCTCTGTGTGACGCCGCGCGTAGCGAGCGCTCTCTCCGGGGAGGGCCGAGGCGCACGGCCGAACGCAGCTTCGCTTTTCAGGGACACGGCCTCCTCTGTTCAAATCCAGCACCCGTTACGAAATTTACTGCGGGCCCGTTTCTCTGGACGTTCACGACCGAAAAGAGTGTGTACGTAGAGGAAGGAAGGAAGCGGCCTAAACTAACGGGCAAAGACCGGCGCCTTTAAAATGAACACATCGCCAGAGCCGGTATCCATCTCAGGGCGCTGCCATGGAAACGCCTGTCAGGTAAGGCCGGCATCAGGCCCTGAGGGACTGCGCCGAGACAAACAGGCCTGGCGGGCAATCGGGAAGCCGTCACCGGGAAAAAAAAGAGTTCTCGCACTCTCCTGTATTAAACTGAGGGCACGAGTAGCGCTGACCTATGACCTTTCGGTCAACAGCTGCTCGTCTGTCATCGCCCAAGCCGGGCAGGAGGGTCACCGCGTTATTAAAAGACCCCTGGGACGGATCGGGGGTGTGACCGCCGAATCGGTTCCAGGCCGGAACTAAGCAGCTGCGTTTGTTTACACGGCTAGCCGACTCCGAGCCGGATGGCAGCCGGTGGCATGCGAGGGTCTGTGGTAAGCGCATGTTAATAACCCGGGCACACAGCCAGTGGCCCCCCTCAGAGTCTCCTAACACGTTTCCCTCTCTCCGGGAGGGCTCACGGGGGGGTGGGGGGGGCTCTCCTCACGCGCCTCCCCAACCACTCACCGACCGCCCCCCCCCTCCCCGGCAGTGCGTCTGATACACGGCTGTGTTCTTCACCTAGCCTAACAGCCCCCCCCCCCTGCAGGCCTGTGAGAAATCCGAGGACAGGAATGCCGTTTGGTTGCAGTCCACGGCGGCGCTGCCCGCTCCGCGCTGCCAGGAAGAGACGTGCCTTTCATGCCTGCCCAGCCTTTATGCCTCCGAGCCGCGCCATCAAACACTCTGACAGCTGCACAATGGGCTCGGCGTCGAGACAAAGCACGACACACGAAATAACCCCGGCCCGGGACGGACGGGACAAAAACGGCCGGCGGGTTTCGTCGAGCCACGCCGCGCGATAATGGCGGCCCTAACTTCCAGCCAATCGCGTCGTCCTTCTCGCAGCACGGTCACTCCGGCACGCGGGCTTATCTCTCCCACCCAGCCACTGGGACATGAGTCAGCACTCCGACCAGCTGCTTTCCAAACCGCGCGTCAGGTCCAGCACCCTTCCTCCCGCACACAAACAGCCTGCAAAGCAATAACAGCGACGCCCCCCCTCCGTCTACCTCCCACTGTCTAACACACACTCCTCTATTCACCACTGACTACAGTGCTAATACAACACATTCCTCTTTATAGGGGGGAACGTGTGGAGAAGTGAGCATTGATATGAAATCTTATCTGCTTGTACATGTGCACGAGTATCCCATTTACTCTATACAACAGAGTTTGCCCAGTAACTACTATCAGGGCTATAACTGATTTGCCCAGCATATGACTGGCATGTGGAAAAACAGGAAGTGCAGGCCGAGATGGTGAGATGCAACCAACCAATCACAGGGATCAGAACACGAGCACTGGCACCAGGAGGGTAAACATGTCAGACAGCCCTTTTGATGATAACCCACCCTGCCATGCTTCTTCCAGAGTGCCCGTCTCCTGCTGCAGTTCCACAGCCGCAGCTGAAGGGGGCGATGCTGAGCAGCTCCGACCGCAGACAGCGTGTCAGCCAGAGCCCAGAAAGGGCCGACTCATGCGCGCTGGCACGGAGCTTATAATCACAAGGTCTACACAGCAGGGTAGGTCTCCCTGCACAAATATGCATGGTGCAATCAGCAGTCCAATTTACAAACCGCCCCCTCTTTCCCAAAATAACCTGGCACTTTCTCCAAGAGTAGGGGAACAGCATCTCACTCTATAATTTTTGAACTAGCAGGCTGTCCTTTCAAAGAATTTGTGCTAGTTTTCACAACAACAAAAAAATAAAGTCAACACAAAGCCAGAAGGTAGTAAAATGTGAAGACGCTTCTGAAGCGGCTCAAAAGAACGTGTCCGATGCACAGCAGCTCTTAAGATTCCAGAAGAACAGAGGAGACCGGAGCATTCCTGGCAAGCCCTTCTGGAATGTTTAAGGGCTGAAAATAATTTGGGCCGCGAAGCGTGCCTTTCCTCCCCGCGCTCTGCCTCTCCCTCCTTCTCAAACGGGCTTCTTGAGAATCGGAAAAAAATCCGACGGGAGGCGCAGCTGTCCGGCCGGCACTCGACGCGCCGCAGCTGCCGGGTCTGGAAGCGAGGACTCGGCGGCCCGAGCCGCCCTCCGCTCTTACACGGTGACCCCTTCCTGCGCTCCACGCGCTCAGGACTGCCCAGAAAGAGAGAGAGGAAAAACGCCCCCCGCAGTTTGCCTACGGTCAGCAGAAAATGGCATGATCCAGAGGGAGGATGGGGAAAAGATTACAGAGGCATTTTTAGTGTTGCTGATCAATCGGTTTAATACTCCCGGCTCTTTACCTGCACGGGACAGATGGCACTACTTGAAAGGTCAATCTGGACAATCCGAAGCACTATTCTATTCTCACACTATTCCCTGTGAGAAGAAAGACCTGCTGATGTGAATGCACACGACTGCTAAATGTGCATCTTGACTGCATATCGCCCCTTCTGAAAGCAGGCGCCAATCCGCAACCAACACAAGCAAATTCGACAACAGATTCTCCGTTCAGTCATTTGGTTTTGTTTTGCAAGTATGTGTGCAGTAACTATGAAGGATGAGGAAACGCCGCAAAAAAAGAGCACACTCTGCACTTTCCAGTACATTCCACGAATGCGTGGTTTTTCAGGGCGCGAAACTTCCCCTTTTTTTATTAACACTCTGATTCTGCCATTTTGAACTTGCTTTTACCCCACCGCTGCGCCCACACACAGAGCCCCGCACCGCAGGGGGAGCCCGTGGCCGACTCGGTTGAGCCCGACGCCGCGCGGCGAGTCATCAAACGGATTACGCTCTTCATCCTCAGAGCCCGCCGCCGCGCGGTCCTTCAGCGCGTCGTCTCTCTCGGGCACACGTTAATGTCGCGCCGCGTGACCAGAAGAACTCGTACGAAGAACGGTCTGCCAAGTAATGCCACGTCAGTAACCGTTCCTGTTTTGCAGAAACCGGCAAGGGCAGGTGACACACATTGATTCTGTGTGACTCAGGTGAATGCACCTATGTTTGTTCTCTCCGTAAGTCGCTCTGGATAAGAGAGTCTGCTAAACTAATGCAAAGGAATGACAGAGCACTGCCACTTAATGTACAATATGGCTTTAAGGATATTGGGAATATTGTGATAAGTTCAGATTAGGCATCTCAATACATGCGGCATTAGCACTTACGAGTATGACATATTTCTTTACTCAGCACGAGACCCAACTCAAAAATTGTGTTTATTTCAAATTTGATGTCAGAATCAAATCACCTTCTCTAATGACACCTACAGTAAGCAGAATATCAATAAGACAAGTAAACAATATTATGACAAATGCTACCTATACTCATTATGGGAATGCTGGGATATTCCTTTTCTTAGCACCTAGCGTCTACCCCGACTATGCAGTCGTCATTCTTCACTTATGAACCATGTGCATTGTTATTCCAACCAATTCCACCACCCCACTGCCTATTTCCTCAGCAGCGGCATGCTGCTGATCCCTGCATCTGCTGGTGGGCTGTTCTGTGCTGATCACAGTCCAGGATCAGTAGCTGGTGGGCTACTCTGTGCTGATCACAGTCCAGAATCAGCTGCTGATGGGCTGCTCTGCGCTGATCACAATCCAGGATCAGCTACTGGTGGTCTGCTCTGCACTGATCACAGTCCAGGATCAGCTGCTGGTGTGGGCTGCTTGGCACTGATCACAGTCCAGGATCAGCTGCTGGTGGGCTGCTCTGCGCTGATCACAGTCCAGGATCAGCTGCTGGTGGGCTGCTCTGCGCTGATCACAGTCCAGGATCAGCTGCTGGTGGGCTGCTCTGCGCTGATCACAGTCCAGGATCAGCTGCTGGTGGGCTGCTCTGCGCTGGTCACAGTCCAGGCGTGCTCCCTATCTGCCCAGCCCCACGTTACTCACACTGGGTCTAATCCCTCCCTCGGCCGTCATGCTGATGCAGTGCACACCACAAGCATAATCCAACTGCTGCTGCCGATTGTGCACGCGTGTGCGTGTGTGTGCGTGCATCTGCGTCTGTGTGTACGAGCACTTGAGCATGTGGCACTGAATGTATTATCCCCACTGCTGGAGGTTTCAGAAGGCAGCTCTCATGGGCATGGCTTGTTTTGCTGGATGATGTAAGTTTAGACGGGGAGGGGGTACAGGGGGACTCTACAAAACACCCTACAACAGTCAGCTTACAAATCATACCACAGGCAAGGAAAGGGAACTCACAGCACAGTTTCACAATTCCAATTCATACTGCTGCCTCTCAGTGAGAAAAGTATGTTTTTATGTCAGAAAACACAAAAGGAAACACCCCCTTACCTAAGGCTAGGATGATGTGAATGAATAACACTGGTAAATGTGGATACCATGAGAAACTTAAATGCTAAAGCAAATCAGAGTGGTTAATGTCATCTACCAAACAAGGCTCAGAGAACCCAGACTAGACTAGACTAAACTGGACTAGAAAATAAAAGTGCTCAAGAGACGAAACTACACTCAGCTCAGAGCGAGGGCTTCCTGAGGAATTGATGACAGCATTTCTCCAGGAAAAGCCTGTTAACCGGATAGAAAGAGCCTGAGGCCAGGTGAAAGGAAAGACATTAGACAGGGCCAACATACACACTATTATCTCTATTGCAATTACCCTTATTTTTTTCTTTCAGCTCAGGAATTGTGGCAAGACTCCAATAGTGACCTAACCACCAATGACAGAGTGCTTTAAGACCCTCCCCTTCAACAAGCATACACACTGACTGGGAAATTCCCAACATTAAGTGAACAGCAACAAAAGCAATGAGAACTAAAAAGGAAGTACATTCTAAAATGCTCCTAAAGAGGCTTGCAAAGAACCAAGGGAAAATTCATATGATGCTTTGTTAATTAACAATTCACAAAGTATTACATTGGGAATTTTTAATGAGCAGGCCTTTCAAACCAGGTCCCAGATTTATTTTTTAAATGTTTCCTTAAAATATGCATTTTACTATATTGACTATAGATACTATACTCACTTTTAAATGTCTGCAAAATAACCACTGAAGCTCTAATTCTGATTATGGGTGGGAGAAACCAATTTTGTGTCAGTTATTTGTTTCACTTTTTCAAGAAATGAATTACTATAAGTTTTAATTTTTTTATTTATTCTTTATTTAAACTAGTTACAGGGCCTGTAAAACATTATTTGCATCCTAAAGAAAGTTACAGAAAATGCATCAATGAACATTCCCCTTAAATAAAAGACCTGTAACTCATACAGCCATTTCAAACCATACTGAGAAACTTGAAGACACGGACAGAGACAATGACAACAATTTTAGCAGAACTGGAAGCTCATTTCCACATAAGATGTAATAATAAACAATTGCATCCTTAGAGTTAATTATGACAAATAGTTCCAATCAGGACTCAGCTCTCTCAACTGAAAGAGGTCTAATAATATTATAGTTGCATCCTACAGCAGGATCTGTTACTACACAAGATAAATAAGGAGATCTACAAAAAAAAAAAATCATCATCACCGGCGAATTCTCATCTTTCAAATAGGGGTCAAAGTTTAGGTGAACTTTTGTCGCAACCAGTTGAAAGCCAAGACAATAAAATTATTTTATTCCCACGAGTGATTTACGTGTGGCTGTGTTCTCAGAAGGCAATGACGGTGGTATCTTCTCATTTAATCAGTAGTCTATCGCTTATACTCATTTAGGCCCATATCCGCTGTCACAATCTCTCCAAACTCTGGTCTGAACACTTAAGTTACTGAGTTTCAGTGCCTTGAACTTGGACGATACTTTCAGTAGACATACAACAACTAACTGTAGGCCAGTAATTTTAGTAGCTTGTATCAGATCGTGATGATCATAAATCATGCCTACAATATAGGCAACTAGTCACGGTATAGCCGAGCTGAATACTTTAATTCAGCGAATAGCGCTGTGCATCCTCTTCATGAAAAGAAAAAAACATTAAAACAATGACAAAGAGCAGCCGATACCCATTGTCCTACTTAAAAATTCCTGCTTCAGACTTGGAACTTAGACGTGGGACTGGTTAAGCGGCTTTGAAACAAAGTAGCCTAGGCTATAATCGTGAATTCGAAACCTCCGTTAAGGCCTATTTCCCCGAAAAATGTCTAAGGCTAGCTACTTAACAATAGCAGCTGAAAGCCATTCTTTACATGTGACATATGGTCAGAAACCCGAATTTCAAAAAATCGTCCACAAGCGTCAGAACCTTAACTTGTGTTCGTTTCGACGTAATTCTCCTCCATTTGAAGATAAACACCACTTACAAAGGGACGGTATACATAAATAAATACATGTTTGCTGCCCTGAACAAAGTGGGAATGCAGCCAAAAATAATCCCTTGGAATCCCATGGAAAACTGATTGCCGTCTACTTCATTGCTCCAGTGAGCTAGTTGTGTAGCCTACGTCAACGAGCCGATTTTCCCCGATTCATTTTTGTTACACAACGCCAGTTAAGATAATCCAGTAATTGTCACGGGGCTGTCGGCTATACAATTTTAAATATCTTTAAATTGTTATAATCAATTACTCACCTGGTATGGCGGTGGTGGCTCCTGGTCCGGGTCTGTCCCGTCACCATAACTAGCTCTGTCCGACTGGGATTCATGCAGCAAAGAGATATCATCCGACGTCGGAGATTTCAAACAATTGCCCATCTCCTCTTTAAACCCCCTCTTAATATCGTGTGGTTAAGCTACGCGTTCTGCAGCCGAACTCGCCTTTACCTCCAAACCGAGACCTTCCTAAGCGAAACCAAACTAATTGACTCCCCCATGCATTGCAGGAAACCCCAGGAGCTGTTCTCGTCAACACAAACAAACCATCTCAACACAAAGAACCAGAGCAAGTGACAGCCTTGTAAGGAACGTCTCACGGCGATTTCAGGTTGTGCCCTCAGAGACTCTTAACTGCAACTTTTCCAACATTTGTATATGAATTTAGAGCCCCTTGGTGCCAGTTACTTTTACTATTATCGTTTTTAAAGGTTTATTTTCTTTTTCCGCCCGTAGACAATTCAGCAGCTGCTGGAGATATGAGCACAACGTCACTACCTGAATGATGTACTACGCAAGGCGGATACCATACCATTTCGGTTTGGGCGTATACTCCGCTCAGCCGAAAACTTTACTCAAAAACCATACGGTTTAATATGCTGCATAGGCTATGTCGCATCACATGGGTGGTATAATTACTGTAAAAAGTTAATATAATTTAAGAATTAATATTGCATCTACAGTGGCTGTAACATATGCACATTGTAATGTCACTCTACTCCCCCGCAATGTAAAATATGTTTAGGTCTCTGTTATGTCAGTTCGTCGGTAAATGTGCGTATTGTAGCGTGTTTGTATATGACGTTCATAATTGCAAAAGGCGAACCAACTTCTGACATATAGATAGCATTTTGAAATTATAGTGGTAGAACATATTCTGGGTGAAACTTTGCTGTGATACATTTGTGTGATATGAATTGTTTCAGTTTATCCAGATGCATACACGGGTTGTTTACAAATGTTAGTTTTATAATAAGGCGCCTTGGATAACATTACATTTCGATGTAAGTAAATTATTCAATAACCGTAAAACTTGAAACAGCGCCCTCAAGCGTTGTGGAATGGTCAGGATTTCAAGATGCAACACTGACAAAAACCACATTTTAATTTCTCCACTGGGGAAAAATATACCAAAAATACATAGAGATACACACACGAATTCGTTACTGGGCTGCTGCCAGGTGAGGCTGTATTGTTGTTGGACATCCCACCCAGACAGACAGTATTGACTGAATATGTTGTCACAGCATTTCTGTTGAATGAAGAGGCTAGCACAGCATGTTTATTGAACAGAAGCTTGTCTGTGGCCCTACAACACATCTGTTTGATCCTGGAGATACACTGCCTTCAGAAAAGTATTCACTTCTACTGAACTTCCTCACATTTTGGCCTATTACGCCTTAAAATTGTAATGTATTGACATATGCTTTTGTTAAGCATATTATGTGGATAGGACCATTGCAGCAATGACAGCTCTAAATCTTCTTGTGTATGTCTGTTTGAGCTTTTAAGCTTCTGAGCATTTAGAGCTCTCAGAATACTGAACATCTTGTTTTGAAGCAATTTCTCTGTAGTTTTTGCTGAGTGCTTTGGCTCGTTGTCCTGTTGGAACAGGAGTCTTTGCTTTAGTCACAGCCATATGTTTCCAGTTTGTTACAACAGACGACAGTGCTTCTAGGAAGGTTCAAAGCTTTGCCAATCTTTTTGTAATCTTCTCCAGCTTTCTGTCGCTTAACAACTTGATCTCAAAGGAGCTCCAAAGGCAGTTCCTTGGTCCTCATGACAGCATGATTGATTTGATCTTTCACTCACAAGACAGCACAAAGTTTGTGATATCTATTCTGCAATCATGCAACTGAACACAGGTGGGTCAATAATCAAAATGGGTGGAATTCATTTACATATTTAATGTAATCTCTCTCTCTCAAAAAAAGGAATAAACCTGGTCCAATTTATGTTTGTACAAGGGGGTGAATACTTATAAATTAAGTAATTTTCAGGTTCTCATTTTTAATATAATTCTGAAGACATCTAAACACTTTATTTCCTCTTGAGATTATAGAGAGTTACATAGGAGTATAAAAAAATTCAATTTAAATATATTGAAATTTGACTTTGCTACACAGTAAAATGATAATCATAATCAATGGAGAGTGAATACCTGAAGGCACTGCATTACAGGAAGGTAATAGTGTGCAGGAACCATAATAATTTTGAGCATTTAATTTAAATGTGTTTTATACACATTGAGACGAAAACATGGAAACACTAATTATATGTAAACATGAATTCATTAATGCATATCTTCTTTCAGGTATGCAATTAATGCAACAGGGGCAATAATTAGTGAAAAATAAGAGTGCATGTATTACCTGCCATCATAACAACAAGTTATGACAGCAGCAGCTGTCACATAAGGAAAATGCAAGACGGAGAAAGTGATGTGATACTTCTTTTTATCATTTAATCTTAAATAAAAACAAAAAAAACATTTAGTATTTACAAAGGAATGTTAAACAGCACAGCAGCCATGTCCCAAACATAGAATATGCTGACCTTTATGTCACAGTGCCTACAGGATCTTTTTTACTCCATAAATCAATTTAGCCGTTAGAAAAGTACAATTCTGGGCAGAACAAAACAGCTGATGCTTTTAAAATAGATGCTTTTGAAATAATTTATATAGTGTTACCTCGGCCTCAGCACTTTGAGGGAAAACATCTTCCTAACTGACCGTTCGTCAAGTGCTTCTACTCCATGTGTTCTTGAGATTATTTATCTAGAAAATGTGTCATTTAGGATGTTTTGCGCATTTGCAGTGCCTGGACATACGCACATGCCTTTGCCATTGTAAATAACTTGCAATATCCATAACAGCACACCTTAAAGAAATAATAGTCCACAGAATATTTCTGAATAGCAAAGGGATAAACCATATCATGTGGGAGGCACAATATAATGAATGTATCTGAGCACTGAGGTAGCGTAATACATAACATTGTCTTAATCATGCTAACATGTATGATTACAGCAATCATACTAGTCATACATGTTAGCATTACAGAAAAAGTATTATCACAGGCAATGTGATGCCAGTAGGCATTACAATGGTGGTATCCAAGCCTTGGATTAGTCTTTTATTCCTACACTGTTTGACCTGCATTTTATTTATTTAAAAAAATGTAGTAATCACATTATTTGGCATATTTCTTAATCTTATAGTGTTGGATAATATTTCCCTGTATCCGCAAATAAAATTAAATGCATCATTAATTAGGGCATCATTGACCCTGAAAAACGTAATAATAATAATGTTTTATAAATTACCATACCACCCGAAATGCATCCACATTAACAAAGCTTTGATCCCTCACAATTGAGTTTATCCCTGGTGTGTTTGTGAAATGCTGGTAAATAGAGAGCCAAGAGACACTTCAAGTGCGCCATATTTCAGCTGAACTGCTGTAATCCATAAAAGGTGCTCAGGTATATTTCCTACTGTAGTAGACTTAGTGGTGAAAAGATACGGGTTCAGAAGTAACACAAAAACAGAAGCTTGAGGGGACAGGTGATTTCAGGGCCCCATGCATTACATCATCAATGCCTCAGTTACACAGGGCTGAATTATACACCTGGCCTTCCTATATGTAGTATTAAAGAATCCTTGTTTGAGATAAACTACCACATTGATTGTGTCAAAAGGAGAGAGACTGCCTTTCTAAAAGACACATGGATTTGTCCATATAAAACTGGACAATTTAAAGGGTGCCACTTTAGTCAATCATTGCATATAAATCTAAAACAAAACAAAACAAAACCCTGTATTATGCCATTTCCACTTGAATACCTGTGCAGTGCAGAGTTCAGATATTTTCAGATGCCAGTGTCGACTATATACAAACGAAGCAAGGTTGTGGGTTGACCATTTCCAGAAAATGGAGTCAGAGTAGAAGTAGTGCTCTGAAGCACACATTTGCCATGCACACATTCCAATGCAGATACCAAAGTATTTAACATGACCTAATTAGAATCAACTACACCACAGCTTATAAACTGGACCTCAGTATGGGCAAACTGACAAACGGTTTAAATATGAAAGACAGAGGATTTTTTAAATCTGTTGGATGGCCATCTGTTGTAGTACTCTAGACTTAATTGGAGCATAGTGTGACAGAGTTCATATCTGCCTACAACTGTAGTGTTTGAGGAGGTGGGGTTATCACAGAAGTATGCAACCAGTGTCAGTCATATCAAATGTAATATGCAATTTGCTATTAAAAGCACTGTTATGCTTCTTGCCATTATCTCTATTATAGGACGTTACCTGTATATTTCTTTAAATGTACTGCAAGTGTGGCTCTTTTGGGATACATTTTTTAGTTTATTTTGGGGTATTTAAAAATGTAGCCAGCTAGTTAAATAACCAAACTCTGAATAACCCTCTTATAATTGATTTTGTATTGTCTTTTTATGTAAAATCAAATTAATTTACAGATATTTACTATGAGTTATGGATGTACACAGGTTTATGTTTTTATTTTTAAAGGCCAGCATTTGTAAAGCAGGTACTCCTTAATTGACTTCTAAATCTAAATCTTCATCTATAGTAATTTACAATATTGTGGCATTCATTCTAATATTGCTAATAATCTTGCTACCTGAAACACAACATTTAAAAAGAGCATCGGTCTTTATAATGAAATATTTCATGGCACTGTTCCCTGAAGAACACAACCCTACTTCAGGATCTTAGGCCTCTTGTCAAAATGCTATCCATCTGGTTAACACTGGCACCTTATTTAACTTTTTTATTCTATGATTTATATTTTGTTATATTCTTAAAATAATTGTTTAAAAAAGACTAAACAGAGACAAAACAATAAGACAAAAATGGAGTTCTGATCTTGTTTAGTAGGGCACTCCCAGCCAGATATTTTTGTGGGTTGGCCGCAGTGTTTTTGGTCACAGAGGGCAAAACCAGTGGGGATGCATCACTCACATGAGCCACAGAAACCTTTTAAAAAGGTCTGTAAAAGTTAGCATGTGTGTGTGTGTGTGTGTGTGTGAGAGGGAGTGTGTATGTGTGTGTGTGTGTGTGTGTGCGCGTGTGTGTGCGTGAGTGTGTGTGCATGAGTGTGTGTGCATGTACGTGTGTGCATGACTGTGTGTGTGTGTGTGTGTGTCCGTGTGCGTGTGCACGTTTGTGTGTGTGTGTGTGTGTGAGACTGTGCACGTTTGTGTGAGTGTGTGTGTATGTGTGCGTGTGCAATGCGCCTGTGTGCGTGAGTACGTGAGTGTGTGTGTGTGTGTCTCCGTGTGCGTGTGCACGTTTGTGTGTGTGTGTGTGTGTCCGTGTGCACGTTCGTGTGTGTGTGTGTGTGTGTGTGCGTGTGCATGCGCCTGTGTGCGTGAGTATGTGAGTGTGTGTGTGTGAGTGTGTGTGCATATGCCTGTGTGCGTGAGTACGTGAGTGTGTGTGTGTGTATCCGTGTGCGTGTGCACGTTCGTGTGTGTGTGTGTGTGTGTGTGTGTGTCCGTGTGTGTGTTTGTCAGCACATGGCTTCCTGACCGCTCTAAGTGAGGCCAGTCGCTCAGATAAGTGTGTTTTGGCTCAGTGCCCCTGTGTGGTCCATCCCTGCTCTCCAGGACTGAGTCCTGCACAGTGGCAGTTCTGTTCCAGTGCCCCCAGCTATGGGCTGGATGTCACACAGTGGACTCCATTTTCCTCCGTGGCCTGGGCCTTGTGCAAAGCAGCCTGTATTCGGAAATGTGTCCGGGACTCCATAGAGTAATTCTTATAATTATGCCTGAAAATACAAAAAAAGAGGGACATAACATAGGGTTTGGTTTTTCATGCAATCATATTTTCATTATGCAAGTCAGAGCGAGCTGTAGAGACACACACACACAGTCAGAGCGAGCTATATGCATAGTGGATAAGGAACTGGGAACATTAGTTCGATTCCTGAGTAGGGCACTGCCATTGGACCCCTGAGCAAGGAAATTAACCTGCATTGCTTCAGTATAAAAGCTGTATAAAATGGATGCCATGTGTGCTATGTAAATGCTATATAAAAAGTTGTGTAATCCAAATGCCTGCAATGTAATGTAATGTAATGTCTATATAGACACACGCAGTCAGAATGAACTATAGAGACCAGATGAGGACATAAAGTGGGCCCAGCTCTGTAAGGGCGGAGTCACTCACTTGGCGGCCTCCAGCAGACTGACGGCCTCCTCCCTCCGCCCCTGCTCCAGGCACAGCAAGCCGTGTTCCAGCAGCGCGTTGGGCACCAAGTAGTGATCATACTTAATCTGCGTTTCACTGCCAAGTGTGAAAAGACAGGCACAGCAATCAGGCACTGAGCTGTTGTGACGGTCGCGTATGGAAACAATACAGCTGTTAACAAACAGTCTGGTTGAGCATACTATGAGCAAACCAAAACATTACTACATTTATTTAACAAATGCTCATCTATTTCAACAGGTTGTACCTACTGCAAAATGTGACAAGATGGTTCATCTGCCGCTAAAGAATTCAGAGACCATCACTTATGAAAGGTCTCTTTCTCTTTGTTCCATTGGCTTTATAGCCAAAAAGAGGGCCACTCACTTGCAGACAATAAGGGTGAAGTAGTGCTCAGCCTCCTCCCTGTGTCCTAGGTGCTTAAGACACAGGCCCTTCAGCAGGCTCACCAGGCACTGGTCATCTATGGAGAACTCTGTCTCTAAGGAAGAGAACATGTGCACAGGTCATACAGGGAGACAGAGACAGACATACACAGACACTAAGGGCCAAAGAGCACAGACACTAAGGTCCAAAGGGCACAGACACTAAGGGCAAAAGGGCACAGACACTAAGGGCAAAAGGGCACAGACACTACGGGCAAAAGGGCACAGACACTAAGGTCCAAAGGGCACAGACACTAAGGGCAAAAGGGCACAGACACGCAGCTGCCCTGAACGTCATACACGCACGCATGCAGACACACACACACGCATGCATGCAAACACACACACACACGCATGCGCACGTACACACACAGACTCATACTCAATCACTAATTCACTCGCTAACAGGTGACACCTGGCGGAAATGTGAAGTTGATAAATGGCTATGGTCATCCATAGTGGCCTTCACTTAGAAAATGAATTAAATCAGTTGGCTAAGCAGGGCGCTGTTGAAAAAGCAAAGGTGGCTCTCCTGGGTCTTAGTCATTACTTGGGTTTTGATCCAGCCTTTTCTGGGCCTCGTCCAGGGTCTTTAGCATCCCCTCAGTCAGGTCCCTGTGCTTCCCGATCACTGTGTACCCATTCCAGATGTACATCATCTCCTGCGGCACACAAGAGACACACAGCTGCTGCTTTATCCCTACAGCTGTGCATGCATCGACTGGATCTCACTGGCATTCATCTCAAACAGTACCTAACGTGTGATATGCAATGGGATATGGTGGCTGATTAAGGTGGTTGGTGTTTGTTTACAAATAACATATCAATATCCTGTCCTGCTAAAAAATAAAGCAAATCATCCAACAGTGTAAAGCACTGGTTGATTGTTCAATTCAAAGTGATTTGTAATTTGTTGCAGCAATTTGCCAATACACAGCACCTTCATTTAGGCAAAACTGACCAGAGGGGGTACAGGGAGGGGCAGAGGGCTCTCAGCGAAGTATCGGCGAGCTTTTCGAATGGCGAACTTCTCGGTCGGCAGAGACTTCCCGGCTATTTTCTGCTTCAGCCCGGGCACCTGCCTGCAAGAAACACAAAAAGGCCATTCGCTCGCGCTCAGAAGCCAGACGTAAGTACACAGTGAACCAGACCTGGGTCAAATACGTGTTGTGTTTTGGATTCAAATACTTTTCTGTGCTCTATTGATCTTGCCTGGTGTAACTGAGCCAATATGACCAGAAGGCGGGGTTTGCACTTTTTGAGAGTATTTAATTGGTTGCAATACACCACACACAAGATCAGTAAAGCGTAGCAAAGTATTTGAATCGAAAACCAGTATGTATTTTACCCAGGTTTGGTTCTGTCCCTGGGGGCTGCGTTATGTCTTACCTGAAAAGCGCCACCTCGCTCTCCCCGAAAGGCTGGCGCTCCTCCCTGCTCAGCATGCTGAGGTAGGCTCCCTTCATGTACGCGTACGTAGCCTGAGGCGGAACAACACAGCTCATCTCACACGGGACCGAAAAACAGAACAGAAACCCGCTTCTGCACGAAGACCAATGTTAGACATGTACTGGTATAATGGGTAAGGAGCTGGCCTTGTAACCTAAAGGTTTCATGTTTGATTCCTGAGTAGGACACTGGCGTTGTACCCTTGAGCGAGGTGCTTAACCTACATTGCTTCGGTAAATATCCAGCTGTATAAATGGATTAAATGCAAACGCTATGTAAAAGTTGTATAAGTCGCTTTGGATTAGGGCGTCTGCTAAATGCTTGGAATATAATGTAATGTAATGTAATGTAACACTCCCAAAATGGAGGCAGCGTCCTTCTGAACCCCTGAAACAGCCATTGCTGACAGCAACACCGTTTGTGTTTGGCTTCTATTCATTGTCACCATCGAGTTCAACATTTGGAGACAATTTTATCACAGTAAAATCACTCGAGGAAAAACATTCAAATCTATAAAACGTACATTTCATAACTGCATATAATAAAATGACTACACACAGAAGACTGCACAGGGCACAACTGTGGTTTTATAATTATGAATATATTGCACATATAGAAGAAAAGACCAAAAAACCTCCAAGGCACTCAACCTCCAGAAAGAAAAAGAAAACTAAAAAGCCTTTATTGTATAGCTAAAGCATGCACAGGTGCATGTAATCAGACCACCTGCAGACCAGGTGTTCAGTCCCTTTAACAGCACAGTCAACAAAGAAGCACAATGGCATTTTGTCTAAATGTATGTATCTTCTGTATATACGTATCTATCCACACATGGCTGCTTTATTGACCGTACTGTTAAATGGACTGAACTTCTGGCTTGCTGATCTTGATTACAAGTGCACTGCACCTGTGCATGTTTGCTTTCGTTTGAACCCTGATAAAGGCAGCTGTTGCCAACATGTGTTGGGTGTTTCTAATCATGATTTAGCCAATTTTTTTTTTTTTTACAATTATTTACACTATTTGAAGTCAAGGTTGCGTTCCTTTTTGTTACATAGTGCGTAGCATATGCTTAAACACCTGCTATGGCTGGAGAAGTGTCATACTTAAAGTTTTGTCTTTTTTCTGAAGGACATTAAAACACAGCTTGAGGCCTTGCCATGCCCTCACCTTGGACCAGGTATTCTCCTTGCTGAGCAAGTCGGCGTAGAAGTAAGCCATCTTCCAGTGCCTCTTATAGGTGAAGCACCACATCAGCTCCCAGTAGCACATGTGATGGAACTGCTTCCAGTGCTGCTGAGCTTCACAGCACTCCTCAAAACGACCAATAGCCTGGAACACACACACACCCACACACACGCACATGCACACATACACGCAAACACATGCACGCATGCGCGCACACACACACACACAAACACATGCACCCACACACACACATACATGCATTCACATACACACACACACACACGCACGCACATACGCATGCATGAACATACACACATACAATAATTAGTTCATTTTTGAAGAAACTAATGCACAAAATAACAAACCACATAACCTCATACAAAGATAAAAATGTGATTCATGTAAACATGCCTAGATACACACAGGTAGTAGTTGTGTCAATAAAAAACTGGTTACAGGTGTCAGAGAGGATTGTTAAAATACAACATTAATAATAATTCTGCAAAAAAAAAAAAAAAACACTCACAGCATCCAGGTTTCCTTTGATCTCCTCAATTCGCCCAGCAAAGAACAAGAAGATGGCTCCCTGGGAAAACACCGACACGTGAAACATGAAGGTGCCATCTTGTATGCTGTTTGTCCCTACTGAAGAAATGTGCCAAAATATGTCTTTATAGAACACATTTAAAATGTGATAGATCCCTTATTACATTTGTGTTACCATCCATTCTACCCTTATTTTACACCGGGCAGGCCAGGGGAGGATGGGCTCTCCCTCTGTATTCAGGTTCTTCCCCAGATTTCTCCCCTTTGAGGTGTTTTTTCTCATTTGAGTGTTTTTCTGCCCACTATGGAGTTTTTACCTTGCTTGCTTTTTGGGGGTTCAGGCCTGGTTTTTGCCTGATTTTTCTTTAGTTACTCTGTAATGCCTCTTTCTGACAGTTCTCTGCAAAAAGCGCTATACAAATTAAATTGATTTGAAAATATTTAAATACTTATTTCCACAGAACCTGTTTGACGTATAATTAGTCATGCTGTCTTTTGCTCCATAAACATTAAGACCCGTTTTACCTTCGGATACTGCTTGAGATAGGGCTGCAGTAGCTTCTCTGCATCCACCACATCCCCTTCCCCTGTGCCTGTACAGAGAGAGGAAACAGGTATCCAGTGGGGAGCTGGCATGGTGACACTGCTATTCTGCAGGCTTGCAGTAAAAACAGCAGCAATTCAAAGGCATGTGGTGTCTTGGAGACTTTACACCTGTCCTCATTTTTTTCTGCGGGGGGAGGGGGAGTGGAATCCAGGGGGGCACTGAGGAAAGTGGAGAACAGGAGCAGCACCCGCTGCATCTCACCCACCCAGGATGAAGCTCATGAAGGTGTGGTAGCAGAGCAGCAGCATGTTGCAGAGGAAAGCCCTGAAGGTTTGGGTGGAGCAGCCTTCCTGCAGCTGCTCCAGGCCAAAGTCCTGGAGGGACACAACACACTAAGCGTTAACGCACTGCACAGCAACACACTCAGCACTTACACATCGCACACCGACACATTCAGCACTTACACACCACACACCGACACATTCAGCACTTACACACCACACACCGACACATTCAGCACTTACACACCACACACCGACCAAAATTCAAGCACTTCAAAACACACCCACACCACATCGCCACACACCTTCCAGCACTTACACACCACACACCGACACATTCAGCACTTACACACCACACACCGACACATTCAGCACTTACACACCACACAGTAACACACTCAGCACTTACACACTACACACCGACACACTCAGCACTTACACACCACACACCGACACACTCAGCACTTACACACCACACAGCACTACATTGTTCCCCTAAGCAGGAGACAGTACACGGTCACAAAACCTCACCTTGTTGCCAGAAAACCCCACGAACTCCAGCAGCCTGAGGATTCGGGTGGGAAGCATAGACAGCATCTGAGGAAAGAGAGTGTGAGGGAAGGGGATAACCAGAGGATTCTGGGATTTCAACAACACTGGCCACTTTAGAAAACGGGAAACACTAAGAACATACAGCGCTATTATCTATTGAAATTTTGAACAATGTAACCCGTTGCTATGTCACAGAGAGCTTTCTATAGATAATTATGGATGGGATGAAT
The DNA here is from genome assembly GCF_018555375.3 of Anguilla rostrata. NCBI lineage: Eukaryota > Metazoa > Chordata > Actinopteri > Anguilliformes > Anguillidae > Anguilla > Anguilla rostrata. The sequence goes on along the minus strand of NC_057936.1, from coordinate 55,542,643 downwards.
GTGTTGTGTGTAGTGGTCCTAAGACATACAAGATGTCACCGATTAGGCATACATTAGAATGAATGGCAACAATGCTCTATACAAGAACCCAGTATGGCACACGTGGTAGATAAGGAAAACGGGACAGATTATTGGTCGTCTAATTCAATTTACCCACATCACCCCACTGCATATTTTTCAGGCAGCATGCTTGCGCATAGGTAGCTGATAATAACGAATGAATGACATATTGTACAAGATGATGATTTAATAAAAAATAAGAATAATGGCTACACAAAGAACGTAGTGTATTACGGTATCTAAACAAATAAAAGGCTTAATTCTCACCAGATTGAAGGCTCCCACTCCAAGGTTTACCCCTCCTTCAAAGTGACAGTGATTGTCGCCGTGGACGTAGCTAGCTGACTGGAGGACAGTGTGTAGCTCTCTGAAACACGGAGAAAGATATGATTTTAGCCCCATCGAGCACTGCTGGGTGGCAGAAACAGACAGGTGTGGTCTGCAGTGCTGCTTACTTGTATGTCTGGTAGCTGTTCCTCACTTTAATGCCTCCTTTGATGAAACTGATCATATTTTCATCCTGTAAAAACATTCAGAAAAGTATATATGAGGCTGCTTGGTTCAAGGGATATATATATACTAGTACAGATTTGAAAATCATGAAAATACGTGCACACAAAAAAATACAGACACACAAAAATCACGAAACAGTGCTTGATTACATTCCTGCTGTTTTTACATAGCCAGGTGCAAAAGGAGAGAGACAGAGGTTGATTTCAATACAGCGGACAGGGCACAGACAGCTGTGAAGGTGGTTTACCTGAAGGAAGGTGAGCGCTGCCCTCTGCAGGAGACATTCTGCATAGCACACCTCGGCGTGGAGCTCCTCTGAGGTGAGAATTATAGCACAGTTACCTTTCCGACATCATCAAACTACAACTGGGAGCTGCACAATAGATCTACAAACAAGAACCACATTCTCAAATTATACTTGATATACATGATTGATACAGGAATATAAGATAAAGAGATGCTGAGCTGACACAAGGTGGAGAAAGAACAGACAAGCTTTTGTGAATTTGCACAACACAATTTGCATCACACAAGCATCAGTTGGGGCAGAGAGGTAAATCTGATGACTCAATTGCACTGACCTTCAGTGAAAGTTCTGTTTATCAGGCTGTTGAAGGAGGACTTCTTGCGGAATCTGAAAGTGCATATAGTTCCTCATTACCATGAGCAGGCTATTCGTACCGAAACTCCAGGGGAAACACCGTGTGCAGGCTCCAACTACCAGAGTAAAAATTAGAAATATATGATCGCCTTCTGTGTAAGGTACATCTGCAAATACACATATAGAGATCATTCACGGATACGCTGGTTGCTGGTTTTACAGCGTAACATGTCTAACTTAGAAAGGTGGAGGCAGGGTGCTGCTTCTACATAAACAACAAAAGAATCATAGCCTGCATCACCTATTTTTAAGTGTTAAGTAGTACTATGAGACTAAAATCTTTCCAAATCCAATGGGCCATTTACAAATGTACTGCGCATCATTAAAAGTGGGAACTTTCAGTGGGAAAAGATGCCACCCAGCCTTCATTCCACAGCGCAGGAAATGAAGCGCGGAGGGTCTAATTGATTTAAACAGGGTCATGTGAAGAGCAGGCCTGGCGAGGAACAGGCAGCCGCCCCATGTGATCCTGCCCCGGGCGGGCCCCGCCCCCGGGGTGGGGTGACACGGCAGGGCGGGGCCGGGCCGGGAGAGTCCGCGCGTGAAGCCCGGGGGGGCGGCGGGGGTTTCGCACGTCCTCCACGCCGCACTCCCGCGCGCGGCTGTGAAATTCCCCCACGCCGTGAGAGCGGGCGCCACTGCGGCTGGGTCCGCACACACAACGCGATGACTCACAGCACGCGCCGCACACTGAGGGAGCACGCCGATTTAAGGACAGCTTCCTGCGTCTAACGGGGCTCAACTCAAATCAATACAGGCTGCAAAACGTCAGAAAATGTTCAGTGGTGAAAACTGAATGTGAGGATCACAAGACAAGGCCAGTCCCTACCGCTGGCAGACTGCCTGGGCATCTTTCATGGTGTTTCCAGCCGCCAGTATGTCCTCTGGGTCGAAGGTCATCATCGCCCGCATCTCGAGAATAGTGGCGTACGTGAGGGCGTGGTACATGCTGTCCTTGGTTCTGTGGGACAAATCAAGCGGAGAAATATTCTGTTAATCAGAGGCTCTTTACTTTCGCTTTGGACAAAGCATAAAAAATAACAAAAAAACAAATCATTCAAAATTGAACAAAGAACAAAAAAAAGTATGAGAACAAATCCTGCCAGAAAAGATCTGATAAAAACTCATCTGACCATTGAAGTCTACATCTGCAATATTATCACAGAACTAATTATGTGTAGTTGCTAAGGAAACACTGCCATATTCCAGAATATCACACTGGAGGTCAAACATTCTACTGCCAAGAGTGCTGGGTTGACTGGTTCCCAGTAGGTTCCACCACAGCCACAGCTTGAACTCCGCATCAGTACGTTGTACGTCTTTGTGACTGGCATTCCAGTTGTACTGACAATGCCTAAAATACCAACACACCACTGTCGAGGGAGCATGTTTCCCCTGAAAACAGCCTGCAATTCCATCTGTTCATTTAAACACATTGTTAAAATATTTAAATATCTGAAATTCCTTGAAAATCAGTGCCTGTGTTCTCATTTGATAACAAATGGTCACCCCTTCTAACTGACAAGCAGTAAAAGTGGAACAGCAAACTACAGTGGGTAGGCATTTTTTGTATGTACCTTTATGAAATATAAGAGTAAGTGCAAAATCAAATAAAGTGAACAGGCGAAATGTAATCAAATTTTACTGTCACTCATGTAAACTGATAAAAGATTTTAATGGATCAGGGCTGCTATAAAGGGAAACTCCAAAACTCCTAATCCCATTTTGGGGAACTCCCGGGAAGAAAGATCAGGTCATGGGTAATGGCAGGCTAAGAACTGAGCCGCTTGTGCCCGTTGTTGCCTTCTGTTGTGGAGACTAAATCAGGCGTAGTGGTGTGATAGCCTGTAGCATAATTGCCATCATGGGTACATCTAATCAAATCCACTGCAAGACACAGCACCTTTATGAAAGACCCAGGAGAACTGCACAGATATGCTGTACAGTACACATATCCTTTGTGTGTGAATTTGTTGTGTTTTCAATTAAGGGACTTGATTAAAATCCTTGAGTGGAACATAGGATTACACACATTACAATGGAAACTATTACAATAACAGACTTTATTAAGAATTCATGGAAATTTAAGCAGCAGAGAACTTTAGGCGACATTTATCATTTAAATTATATTCAAGATTTGTTTCAACTTGAAAGGAATTGCCAAAAGGGCTCACAAAATGTACCGATCATGGGACTACTAATTTCCCATTGGTTAAGGTAAAGGTAGTTACAGTAAAGACAAAAACAAGTGCCTGTAATTTTCAACTTGTGGCAGTTTGAGGCAGTGTCCCCATTGTATGACCTCACTCTCATGCGGACCAATGAGCTTCTGTGGCACTGACACACAGCTACATATTCTGTCGAATCACTGAGGCTATGCTTGAGCTAACCCTGCTTGAAAAGAAGGTTTTATGTTGTTCTCATTGTACAATTCCGCCCTCACCTTTTATTGCAAATCACAAAATCATAACCTTCTCACTAACAGGATTTATGTATTAATGTTTGTAATGGGGTAAACACAGAATCATTACATTACAGAATCACCACATTCATATCTGGTCTGTCCACACTGTTTTCACGATTACAAAATCCATGTTTGATGTTGATACTGATCTGAACCAACATAACTATTACCCAACATAGTGCACAGAAAGTCTCAACAAACTCCAACCAGGGAGGTTGCTTCAGCTCCTTATCAGACCAAGACCCCACAAGGAAAAGCACTGCCATTTTGTGTACCTTTAACTTATGTAAAATGTTCAGTGCTCATTATGGACAAAGCATTCCTTCCACAAAATGATTTCTTGGACATAATAAAATATGAATGGCCATGCACAATGTTACATTGTTTTAGACAGAAGGGAGACTGAACAAGTACAACAAAAATATACAACATAAATGCTGTTATGAGGAAAAATGCATCTTATACAGCACTAACACACTAAACACCATCGGCATTGTGTGTGTTGTAGAGAATCTGGGGTAATGTTGCAGTAAAGAGACTTAGGATTAGCCTTTTCTTAAATGAACTGTACCAAACATCACATCCTGCAAAGCTTCTCCTACACGCGAGTGTGGAGAAACTCAGAGCCTGTGGTGAGTGGGGGTGGAGTCCCTGACTGGCACCTCTTCACAAAAACAGTATGTTTCAAAAAGCCAGTGGCAGACACTGACAGGCATGTGGATGGCAGTGCTTGCACTCTATCGCTGTGACACTGTTGGTGTGGATTAGAGCTTGGGGGGGGGGGAGCCTCCGCTCCAGGACAGCAGGGCGGAGTGGGTGGGGAGACGGGAGATTTGGAAAGATTACCCTCTCCAATTTCATATGTGGGCTACTATGTTGGGCAAAGTCAGATCTGTGGAGACGGCAAACCTGAGAGGGATTAAGGACCATGGTTTCATTGTGCAAGGGAGAAGGCGTATGAAACGCGAGACAGGGAAAAACTGGGACATGGGGAGTGGCAAAAAATGAGAAGAGATTTAAAAGGGTTGAGAAAGACAGGGAAATGAGGAACAAATGAAAAAAGAAAGGCAGCGAAACCTGATGAAGCGATATGTGAGGGCAATATTAAAAGATAAACCTAGAAGGAGGAGCGGACCGAGGAAAGCAGGCGAGATTACAGTTCAGTGCAGCCCACGCTGGGTCACATGACACCGCCAGTGATCTCACCTGCATCGGAGTCTCGAGAGGGCCTCCTCAAACTCATTCTGCAAGAACAGGTCCAGAGCTGCCATGCAGTCGTCAAGGGCAACAGAGAGGTCTGACCTGTGTGACCTGAGAGAGAGAGAGAGAGAGAGAGAGAGACACACACACAGAAAGAGAGGGTGGAGAGAGAGAGAGAGAGAGAGAGAGAGATTTAATGGGCAGTGATTAAAGTCATTTATCCCAAAAATCAATCCAACACTTCAATTGGGAAGCAGGCCACAGCATGTATTCACAATTCATAAAGACTCTCAGCACAGGACTGCAGCTTTCATTCGTCCATATCCCAGACCTATCCATTATGAGCACATAGGCAGGCCTGGTCCTAGATCATAACTCACACTGATTTACAAATACAGAAAATACAGGCCCAGTTCTCTGCTAATGCTCAGAGGACTTTGTGATTTACTCTTCCTGACCGCTACGAACATCATGAATAAAGTAACAGAAACTACTCTACATTCTACAAAGAATCGTTGCAGTTTCATTGATAGTCATTCATATGTTAGTGTTTTTGTTTTGTAATTTATGAGCTTCGATTCATGGATTTGAAGTGCTGTGCAAGTATTCAAGACTGCTGTGTCACCATACCTATTTAAAAATATACACAGAAAGACAGGAAGTAAAAGGGGAACCAAAATAGAGAGATGGATTACAAAGGCAGAATGCTTAGTGCTGTAGCATCCGCAAATAGCACAGCTTTTTAAAAAAAGAAAAGAAAACCGCATAAAATGAACACAGTTCTTTGCTGCAGTATCCCAGTTCCCTGGGTAGCCAAAATCTCCTCCAAATGTTCTGTTCATCAAAACCCACCTCCTCCGTGGCCCCCCGATGGCTGCACACTCCAACGACCTACTGATCATTTTCGGAAACGCAGTATCTAACCATTCTCTGACTTAATTGCGCCGCTTTAATGTTTAATGTAATCGCTTATATCACTCCCTTCTTTTCTTCAGAGGCAATTTATCCTTCACTCACGCTTGCATTTCTTATGCATCATGAGAGACATCACTGTTTTCTCTTAGTGTATGAAATAATAAATAACATAAACAACACACTGTAACATACATAACATACTGTTCAACATACCCGAACCATCGGGACTGTGGTTTAACATAATGGTCATAAGTCACATTGTATATACGTATAATAGATGCATTTATTTTTCTGTGCAATTCATGTCCACACAAGGAGCACTGTGGTTGAAGTGGATATTTTTACACTCTACAGGCCAGACGGTACCATGGGAAAGCCAGCACTGATGTGGAGATGTATCTCTCATTGATGAAAGACGATAGAGGGTAGACAAATGGACACCTGACACATTAGGAGCTAATACAACAATAACCTGAGTAACTATGGCTGACTTAAAACCACTATGTTTGATAATGTAATTAGCCAACAGCATGTGGACTCCTGTCATCGTCAGCTAATGACGAAGCCAAGAGACCATAGATCCAGCCTGCATTTGCGATGAGCACCTCAGCTAGCTGAGTCATGGGAGCCTGCACCACTGGCATCTTTGAAATTAAATGTCAATCGGATATCTACTTCAGACATGACTGCTATGCCTCACATCAAACAAATATGGAATCAATGTGACAGCATATTTGTAAATACAAGTGTTATATCACTCTGTTCCAGTTGAATCTAAACACCATAAAGCGGTATGCACTTCCAGAAGGGGGGGACTTAATGATTTAAGTTTCATAAGCATTTAGTGATGAAAAACAGCTGTGTAGTGCAAGGTATGACTGCGTCATGCAAAATACTTCCACAGACAGTAAAGAGCAAAGAGTTGAGCGTTGTTTTCCATACAAACGAAAGACGGGCCTACTGAGCATGCTCCAGCTGCCCCACAATGTAGACCGGTGGCCTCACAGCCGAGGAGAATTGTTGCAAGAGGGGTGACTTGATGAGAGCCATCTCTTTACATTCCAGCACATTTACCATACAGAGGCTTTCTTTATGCTAGCCCAAGTAGAACTCGATTGAGGGGGTCGAGGGTTTTAAAAAAAATGCCCTTGCTTGCAAAACCTGAGAATTTGCAATCACACCATTTTAGATCATCCTGAACAAGAACACTGTGTCTCTCCTAGACTGATTGTTCCCTCAGTGACTAATGACAAATGGATGACCACACAACTAACAACACAACATGCAGACAGCGCTGCACTTCAGCACAGTTGAGCGCGTTAGCATTACGCGGATAATAAATATGAGTATTAGACTCATTCGCAGGCCCGGGCTGACTGAACTACAGGCCGTGTGTCAAGCAGGCCTTGAGTTAGCTTGCACACCTCATACATAAGAGAGTGAGCGGAAATCATGCCACCGCGAAAGGACATCAACGATCATAACAGGGCGATATGTTTCCATGGTAATAGATGTAAAAGTGCACAGTCATCACACACACATAGGCCTACATATGAATTCACTTCCAGATGAGCTCTGCTGAGTTTCCTGTGGGTAGCTATTGTCATTATACCGGCAGCTTTGTGAAAACGGTACATTCCTTATTGAATTCAAAAACAGTGCTGAGATATACCATTACATCACAAACTGCCAAATGACATGCCTGTAATCACATGGAGCGCTGGCTTTACTGGATTATATTTGCACCCTGGTCACCGACAGATTTCAATGAAAGGCTTGACTGACCATCGTATAAAACTTTCTTGTTGACACAGTGCTGCAATGAGGAAACAACAGGAATCATTCACTTAATGGCTAACAGAATAATAAAAGAGCAATGGAAATATATTCACATATAAAATCCCCTGACTAGCACACACTGGACTGCATTAAATTTCAAAGGGAATGCATAGCATGCACTAAATTAAAGCATACATTTATAGAAGTCAGCAGTTCAGACAGACACATTTCTCAGGAGGGCCTCTTGCACAGATCATTGCTCCTACTGATGAGCATGTGCAGACCTCTCCAGAAAAAACACATAACGTATACAAACAAAACAAGACAGCGTCTCGTACACTTTTCTCGTAGCTAGCACACCCACCACTAGATCATTTCAAAAATGATGTGTCACAGACAGGCAAGCATTTCCATACTGTATGCTGCACCACAATCACAGCCGAAGCCAAAGCAAAGAACATCAACAAAAAACTCATATACAGTACCACAAACATATTAAAGACATATACAGTGCTATCACTATAAACACCATCTGAGCGTTTGTCCAGTTTCGGTGGTTACCGACTTTCAGGTCTAAAGATTTTTCAACCAAAAATGTGCAGAAGTGACAGACCCACACGCAGACCAGAGAGAGAGAGAGACGCCAACTCGATTTCCAAATTCCACACAGACGCAGCACTGCAGCCCCCCTTCAGCTCTCTTACCCGTTCGACAGAGTTTCTGCTTCCACTGACATTTTCATCTGGTAACGCGTTAGAGAGACACAGCGAGAGCGAGAGAGGGAGAGACAGCCAGAGAGAGAGAGAGGGAGGGAGGGAGAGACAGCGAGCCCAAAGGCACACAGAGCTGCTCAGGCCCTTCCTGTAGTGCAGTACGTCTTTCCCTCAGGCAGCAGCACCAGTGGAAACAGCAGCAGCAGCAGCAGCAGTCAGTCAGTCAGGCAGACAGGAAAGAGGGGAGGAGAAACAGAGCCCTAATAAGACTGGGATGACTATCACACGGAGGAAAAACCAAACATTTTATCTCCCCCTCACTCCTTAAAACTCCTCAGTCCTGAGCACTCAGTCCTCCTACTCCCTGCACTCCCTCCTCTCCCAGTCACTGAGCTCACGCTGCACGCTGCATGCTACAGTCTCCTCTCTGATTGGGTGGTGCGCTAGCAGAGCTAGCCGTATTCCCACAGACTCCAGCCCCATGTTTTTTTATATGATAAGCACTGGCGTTAGTGCCTCCTGGAGCAGAGGAATCAACTAAGCTCTCTACCCCAACGTGGAATTGCGGCCGAAACACAAAAGAGACGGTAGGCAAGCAAGAACGCAATAAAACAAATCTGCAAGTGCTCTGAATGGGACGCTCAGCCTCACAGAGTGAAAAGGTACAGTCCTGCTTTTTCTCCTTTCCTCTGTTTTTGTCTGCGGTGACTCGGATTCGTCACTGCAGCCAGAACAGAAGAACAGTGCCCCATTCACAGAACTGCAACGAACAAATATGCTGCAGATGAATGGGATAGGTATTTACCAGTAATTCGGCTCAATCTGCAACCATTAAAGTCTGAGATACAAAGGAAAGCATCCCTCTGATTGATCTGCAGAAAAAAATTTCTCCACATCAGGAAGAAAGGCAAGATAAACACAGTGAAGTCTCAACAGGACAGCAGTGTGTACCGTTACTAAACCCAAACCTCAGCTTGCATTAACAATAAACACAACACTGTTTAATGCTCCCCTGAAATAAATAAAAAAATCTTAATATTTTTTGAATTACATTTTTTGACAGTGACAGGATTATAGGTAGGGATTTGAGCATATTAAGCCAGTTAAGTAACATATCTTCTCCAGGGTTGTGGATAGGCATTTTTCTGAAAATAAGCATTTCCCAAATGGTGTCATTTAACCCTGGAAACAATTCTAGTCTATCTGACTGTGGCTCCTTTGTGGAATTTACGGGGAGGATTTGCATTAAGTTGTTAAAATGTCTGCACTATTAAAATACAAAGAAGAATGCATCCAGTAACAACAGGATGACCACTCTTTCGGTGATTATTGCAGAAGAGAGTTGTCACATCCTTACATACCTACAAAACTGCAGTGATGGTAGACTAGTGAGAAGGCCCAGATTTAATATCAGGGGCAATGCTAGTGTAATCATCATATTAACCACAAAGCAGGCCAAGAAAAAAGCACTAGTTAATAACTTTTGTGCAAATTTTATTTGCGATTGAAAAGTAAAATGGCGGTACATATATTATGAAACTGATGTACTTAAAACACAAAACCATATGCTGACGTGCAGTTTATTTTAAAGGAAACAAAACAATATTGCAAAGAAAGATATAAGGGTAAACTTAATGATACGCTTTTGCTGCCTGTGCTTATTTTTATATGTATTGGAGTATGTGAAGATTTCCGGTTTATTTACTCTTTGAAAGTAATATCTGGGTTCATTTTGATATTTTTTAAGAGCAAACACTATGAGATGCATATCCCATGAGAAATAAATTCAGATGTCGCAATCGTGGTGGGGAGTCCCACCTCTGATAAAGATATTACATACTTTATTTAATTAGGGAGAATGACCTTTTCAGCCACCACTGAATACAGATAATTGGGGTTGTAGCAGCACACGATAACAGTGATTTTTCAACCACTATTTAACTGCCTATCAGACATCATAGAGCGCATGTCTAAAAACTTGCTAAAGCTTAAGCAAAGTGGAGACGCAGTGTTTCATTTTTATAGCACAATAAGAGTCTCCCACAGTTTATCAATTTACAGCTTTAGTTGGCATCTTAAAAAACAACTGAAAACATATTTTACGATGACTTTTAATTAGATTTATTCTATCATGGCTTTTATATAGGTCTTTAGCATATTTTATCTTTAATTGTTCGTACATTTTCCCTTTCATTGTGTATTGGCTTCTTTGTTGTGTCTGTTTTTACTCCCATTTTATTTCTCTATTTTATAGACTTTAAGTTATTTTAAGTGAAGCACTTTGGATTGGGAAAAACCATTTAAAGTGTTACACTAAACAGTTCTAAGTCCATTACTGATAATGAAAATGTTTTAACATTCGGGAGGGAGAGTATTCCTACTTGAAGAGTTCTAATATTTATGTGCGGATATGTGCAGAGTGTTTATAGCATGGCTAGATTCTTTTTGATTAAACCAATTTAATACAAAAAAGTACATGCGCAATTTATCAATTCAATGACTTTTTATTTGTCGCAGTTCACATACTCAGCTACTGGAACTGGAGCAACACAAGAAATCATAAATCACTCAGCAAAAGGAAGCCCGGTAGTCCAGGAGACTGGTGGAAATTAAATTGGCGAAACGCTTTGCACCTGGGCAGCTGTCAGAGGTTCCGTGCTCCAGTGCTGGCTGAGCTCCAGCGCAGCGTCCCATTATGTATGATCTCAGAAAAGCTGTTGGGTAAGGCATTAAGTTCAAATGTTCTATCACTGGTTTGGCCACTGTTTGGGGTTTCTGGGTGGCACAGTGAGAAAAGGGTAAAGACATCACTAGTTTAAATCGAGACGATGCCAGGGAGTCAATAGTGACAGGATATGATTGGTTTTATCCCACCGAGGCAAGGAGGGCATAAGACAGCCAGGTTTTCTTAATTACCCCTCACCCAATGCCTGCTGGGGATTTGCTAGGCCCCTCTGGGTCACCAGTTGTGCTTATTGAGAGAATAACATCTCCTTCATTTGTTACCAGCTTTCCCATGTGCAACTAGCATAGTAGTGACCCAAGAGCACAGTATAACTGACCAGTACAAATGGTAGAGAATGGTTTGAAAATGACTATTTACCCCAGTTTTATCCAAAATTGTCAGATGAGCAGGCACTGCTGCAAACTCTTGATCTCTTTGAAGGAGTGCAGACAAGTGCGCGCTCCTTCAAAATGTGAAGCCATGATGTGTGTTCCTTTCAGACTGCAGACCACCAGGAAGCTCATGCAAACACTCACTGGCAGGAGGACACTATGTGTAGCTTGTGCAAGCAGACTGTAGGAATCTGGCTGGCCAGAGGGCATCTCTGGTGCAGCAGAATGGGACACAAATGCTCCATCTGCTACGATCTCTCCCTCTCCAGGCAAGACTGTGGCCATTTACGCAACTCCCTGCAATGCTGCTGGTCATAGCTCGACTCAGCACAGTTTGGATTCCTTACGAGACTACCCTGCCGGTAGAACAGAGCTTGAACTGGACGAGAGACCCAGCAGCGTGCGGAAATATTTTTTTGTATAAACCAGTTTAGGCACCGGTGAAGTCGTGGGTCATCCATACAGGCCTGTGTCCCCTCCTCTAGCTTCACTTGGCATTTTGATCGCTTCTTTCCCAGAACGGCTGTCCGTGAATTATTGATATTCAGACCAGCAGGCTGCTGATGCCCCCCCTCCGACTGCAACCATCATTAATTTCCCTTCACCACAAGATAACACTGCCATCCTCTTCCTGTAATGTAAGCATGGGAGCAGTGAACATGCCCATATATTTTCTACACTGAGGGCTCTACTGCAGAGAATGCTAAAGATGACACGTATCCGCAAAACCCTCCACGGTACACACAGACACCACATCAGCACTTCTGTGTTGAATGTACATTTCCCAGAAACGTTGCTTTGAGGTTACCAGCGCGGACAACATACAAAGCCTGGCTGAAAAGAGCCGGGAAGAAGCAGATCATACATTCTCAACAGAAATGTGTGTATTAATCATAGAAATATGATTAATGGCCCAAAAGATACTTACATGAATGAGGGTGCTGTGCCTTTAGGTTCATGGCTGTTGCCTGGTAGCTGCAACCTGAAACAAGATGAGGAAACTGAAGCGTCCATTTCACAGAGATACTGATCAAAGGGAGAAGCATGTATGATACCCGAGCCCCACGGACCGGCAGATGTCCTGACACAGATAACACGCTATAGAGAACAGTAGTCTGTGTGAAGGAATGGAGGAGAGCACCATTCTACATGTGTCCATTTCCATGTTTAGGTAAACAGTGAGAAGCGAATACTGAATACAGTGGCTACAATGCAGAATCCAAATATATATTTTGTTTACTTATTCAGTTCTTAAACAAAACCTTGAATGATGCAAGGTATTTTGTGTTACATCCCTAACAGACTCAGTTGCATTTTAATACATTTAGTACAAACTCAGTTTCATTTTAGTACATTTCACATTGGCTTACTGTATGTAAACCCTAATTATAGCTGCATAAAAACAATTGGCCGATAGTCACAATACTGAGTACATTTATTTTCTCTTTCCACAGATGTGGGGTCAGCAAGATTATAAAATAAACATGTGTACATCACTGATTGGAACACACTGTTAATGACAAAGACCCTAACAGTAGGAAAGTGCAAGAAATGAATGGTGATTTGGAGGAAATACATGTCCTTTCTCACTGCTAGTAGTTAAGCAAGAGGCATTCAGCTTACATGTGTGGGCATAATTTGGAGAAATTCCACTTTTCTCTCCTCCATTTTAAAATAAGGGTAACTGTTCCAAAGGTTTTAGATGTCAATTACACGCCTCCATATCAAATTATAAGCGCAAAACAGGTATTCACACTAAATGAATCAATAGCAATATACCACGTCAAGAACATAAACTCCATTCTCAGTATAAAATGCTTTCGCTGATCTTCAGAGAACACGCACCGAAAGCATAAGAAAGAGAAGAAATAGTATTTCAGTTGTCAGAATAAATTTGATTAATGTTCGACCAGTCCCAGCCCGAAAGCCGATGAAGCATGTGAATAACCACGCACGCCAAATTCGAGTGCAATGCCTTCTGTAACATCGCACACTAAAAAATCGTCATGATTTGTTAAACGAAAGACCTTACCTGTTGCGTTCATCTCTCTTAAGACTGCGTCTCCAACTAGCGATGAAACTCATTCCACAAGACTGGGCGAAAGATAGTGGAATATCCGATTAATGTACTGTGCAACGTTCAACCAGTGGACATGCGCGCAGGTGAGCGCGTGACAGCGAGGCGTAAAGTACAGTATCCACAGATCTTGCCCGGAGATACTCCTCCCTATTCCCAAAAAAGGTGTGCGAGGTTTCCAGCGCTATTGTAAGTTTCTTTTAATGTAAAGCACATTTCCCTCTAGCAATCAAAAGGTCTTAGCGCCCTCCGTTTTAAGCGATCTATTTCACATTGGTTTGGGGGAAAATTTGATTTCCCTAAGGTTTTACAGTATCGGCCTACTGCAAAATAGTTACCTCGGGTATCCAAAAACGTGTTGCATACAAAAACTTCCACTGAACAAAATGGACATTTAATTTATAATCAAAATAATACTGACAATCATGATTTAGTACATTATTTCACAAATCTTAAAAAAAAAAACTATATTACCATGTCAAAGTAGCAATGTTGTCATTATATACACAATAGCCTATAGAGAAGCATACAACAGAGGAAACACGCACAATAAACAATTTTAATAAACAATGACAGAGCACAGAATGTTCATATTTTACATTTATTTACCCTTTTTTAATTACAGGTTATAATGCAGAATAATTAAACAATGACTCCCATCATTAAGGGAATATATTTGAAGTTACAAATAAAAAATAAAATTAGCCAGATTTAAAAAGTCTATATAGATATAGCCTACATACATCAGTGGTTTTTTGATTTAATGAGTGTAAAGTTTATACATGTTAGATGAGCAATAATAAACAGCAACACTTAACACAAGGTGAGCAGAGGGACGAGGGAGAGAACAGCAGCTCCTGGGTGGAGCATGGAGTCCCTGCTGTATATACCAGGAGCAGAGATGTCTTTGGGGGGCAACTGCTCCAGAAACCTAGATAAATGCCATGCTTAGTCACTGATGACCCCCTCCCAATTAAAAGCAAGAGGTTTGAAAATAAGATTTTAATGGCATATTGGGAGGTAGGGATATCGCCTGCACTGAGATATGACTTGAATACATAGCTGGCCCTTCCTTTACACAACTCCACAGTCATCAATGGATTGACTTTCACAGTTGTGCCCCAATTCATGAGTGATAGGTTCAAATTTACCTTCTTCTCCACATAATACCCAAACACGCCTGCTTGTTTTTTTTTTTTTTCAAAAAAGTCGCTAATAAATACTTTTTAAAATGCATTTGTTCGAAAGGTTGCCGTCCATACTCGCTCCTCCGCGACCACACGTTACAGGACAGAAGGAAAACTGAAATGATGACGAGTCCACAGTCAGCAGCAGTCTTTGTGCAAAAGACAAAGGACACTTTTCACAGTCACTTCAGACTCCACAAGCAGGTAGTCACCCGCCATGGCATCGCTCGCGTTCAAAGCAACGCATAAAACATCAGAACTTCAGAGCTTTACAAAGCTAGAGCAAGAAGCAAACGCAAACTGCTTTTAGAATGGTCTGTTACCCTCTGCTGACTGCTGTACCTCAGTGAAGTGTTAGGCGAAGAAAACTGGTTGTGTACAGGCATGGTAACTGCAATAAGGCATAGACCAAGATAATCAAACCTCGATAAAAAGGAAGTCAAATCGGAATTATGTAGGTTTAGTTTTGAAGTAACATAAGCATGGTTTAACCTGGGAATTGGGACATGAAGGATATGTCCCAGAAAATAATCCAGTAAGGACAAAGGGAATCTTTCTCACCCATAAATGAGATTCTGGAAACATTTCAGACTCAGTACTCACCCTTTAACTCCTGAATCCAGTTTTATAAATGATAAAATTCAGAGAATCTCAACAACTAGTAAGACATCTTTCAAGATTTACTGCAAATGACAACCAAATAAAAATATACTGCATTTCATTGTCTTCACACTATTTAAATAAGAGTAGCAAGTCTCTTTCCCCAAATATTAAAGTGTCCAACATACTTTTAATTCAACAATAGTAAATGGGGTGTTAACTAGTTTACAATATGTTGTTTATACAGCCAGACAAACCAGATGCAACTACCTGCACATATAAAATGTACAAACAGAAAATCCAATTAACAAATCTCTCCGGGCACAAATTTCAAAACAAAAATCTTAACTAGTGGTTCTTCTACTTCTGCATGGCATTTAAAAAAAAAAAAGCCATTTAGAAGCTGGAGATAGAATTTCATGCGGGTGGACCACAGAAGCACAAAACAGTAACAAGCTTTGTGCCAGGAAGAAGAAAGAGCTTTCTTAAATGCGCAGCTATATATAAACATACGTTCATGAAGGTTCTTCCCTACAGTGGTCTCTTTTTGGCACGTGTGAAAAGGCAGGTTGAGTAAAGCGGTAAAAGGGAAAAGCAGTCGTTCTCACAAAAAGCCAAGCAGCTGAGCATGATATAAACTGGGGTTATACGTTCCAATACAATCAAGAGGAATCGAAATGCACTGCACAGGGCAGCTGGCATACAGTAGCAACGTCCACTTCAAACAGATCGCACTCCCTGGAACATGTCCACTTGATACACAGGTACAATAACTACATATTGCCGTTATGGGTCTCCTCCATCTTCTGCTAGGCGTTTCACCAACACTGCACTTCGTACTTATGAAATCAGTTCATTGTGTCAGAGCGTGTGGTGCGTTTTATTTTCAACATGGAGGAAACAGGGAATACCCCGTTTTTATAATACAATTATTCTGTCGGAATCACCGCCGAATCCATGTCTACACGCGGACCACTCCTAAATGACTGACCTCACACTCGGTTCAATACCTTTCCTTTCAGACTAAGCATCCACACTATATGCCATCTATTGATAGCAGTTTATGTTCAAGCATAAGGAACATAACGGCAAGATTTATAAATGACAATAGTCGTACACTGATGCATTCTGCAATTTCATATATCACCGAGGGAAATTAAAACCAAGACTCCCGTAGAGATGACATTTTGATTATTAACCACATCTCACTGAATAAAATCAGTGGCCACTGTGCAACTGTTTGCTACTGTAAGGCCCTGACTAATTACCCACGATTCCATCTGCTTCCTCTAACGTTATTGGCCATCGGCTAAGAGCTCTGTACTTTAAGCACCACGTGACCATCACCTGCTTCCACGGCACATCACGGATCTCTGGTGTACGGGCAGAGAGAGAATAACTGGGAGCTGGGCTCATCCGCCCCCCATTTCAAGTAAATCTTCAAAGACAACGTCCTTTTAAAACGCCCCGGGCACTGGCTGCCGGATGAGGGATCGGAGGCAGCCGGTCGGCATAACCTGCATTCTGGTAACGACGAACTCCTGAAATTACACAGCAGCGGCGAGCCGGGCGTCCACAGGGACAGCGCGGAGGCGATGGAAACGGGGAGGCTGGAGAGTCCGTATGTGTGTGCAGAACGGAGGGCGATGCACCTGAGGGCTGATGGAGACCTCGGGGGCAGGAGGAGGAAGCAAAACGAAACGATACGACTGCCCCAGTTTGTTCTGGCTAGTCACTGGCAGAACGGTAAAGGTAGGGTTGGAATTGGGAGACGAGGACGCAGACATGCACTGGCGGTTCCCTCTGTCCATACGCCAGGAAGGCAAGACAAACATTCAAATCCATTCTGAAACAGGCACCTGCCATTTCACCACTCCATACCTGCCCTGTACCAATTTAGGAGTTCCAGTTCTGTACCTATTCTACATTAAAAATAATCGAGTATTTGTACAGAACTGAAAAATCGAAACGTGGCAGCCAGGACACGGCCGTGGAGGACTCAGGAGCGTGTATGATGACGGCTGATGGTGATGCTCGGTGGTTCTGAAATGTTCCCAGGGGGCTGGCCCTTCAGTTCAGTTTTTTCGCCCCCTCCTTCCTCCTTTGGCGCGCACGGGCACAGAGGAGGGCCCAGCCTGCCTCAGGAGAGCTCCGACTTGCTGAGGGCGATGGCCAGCTCCAGGTCCTCCTGCTCCTGCTGCGTCAGGCGAGCGAGGCGCTCCCTCTCCTCCCGCTCGCTCTCCCGCTTGGCCCACTCAATCATGTCCTCCTCTGTGGGGTACTGCTCCACACACAAACACAACCACAGCCCCCGTCAGACCTCACCCCACACACTGCACCGGGGGGAGACCGCATTCCCAAAACAAACACCAAACGCTTAGCGGGCCTCTTCACAAGGTTAAAACCCGAGCCGTGATCTTTCTAGAAAGCTGATCCTTACTCTTACACTTCTGCTAGGCATTCCTGATGTGCAGGATATATATGCAAATTTTTTAATTTTTTTTAAAGAACCTAACGTAGAGAAGAATTCAGTTAATCTATGTGCATTTATTGAATTCTGCCCTTGATCTTCCTGGTCTTCTCCTGTTAAAATTACTGCCCACCAGCTGGAACCTTCTCAGTGTGTACTGAACACTGTGTCTGGAAATCTTAAGCTTCTTTGTAATTCCTCACTGCAAATAACCTTCTTGCCACCATGTTTAGATAGCCTGGCACATCTAAGCCGAACTCCTCCTTTGCCATATTTCCTTCAACTTTAGTGCCTATTTTACTTGCACTACAGGCTGAAGGTATTAGGCTACCCAGGTATTAGACTACCTCTCCATGTCCCAGTTTGCAAAATTAATTTAACAGTAATTAAAGCCAAAGGGGGCTATTTCAAGGAAGTTTGTGTCTAAGATAACTTTTATGTAAAACTAATTCTTTTTTTGTTATTGAAGGTAGAAATTGAAAAAAAGTTTGTACTTTGGCTTGTTTCTATAAATAAGCATACATTAATTGAATTCTTCTGAACCCTTCTGCTAAAGGTGGCCTAATACTTTTGGCATGTACACACACACACACACACACACTATATATATGCACACTTTTTGGCCTGCACTGCAGTTTTGCACTACAAATAGTTAAGTATAGCAACTGGCTTACTCAAAATGTAAGTAACGCTGTTTTTACCACATGAATATTTGAATATTTTTAACTAATATTTATTGTACAAGAGAAGTTGCATTAATAGCATAATTTCCATATGTCCTTCATGCAATGTTACTTACTAGAGTTTGCTTCTGTTATTTGTATGTAAAACCTGTGCACCAGGGAAAGCATTATTAATATTCCTCTATTAATAGTCTCACTGCTAACTGTATTTGGAAGACAAATAATGTACAGGAGACCCATAACTGAATTAATTTCCGAAGTGTACTTGCATTACGGTG
The DNA here is from genome assembly GCF_018555375.3 of Anguilla rostrata. NCBI lineage: Eukaryota > Metazoa > Chordata > Actinopteri > Anguilliformes > Anguillidae > Anguilla > Anguilla rostrata. The sequence goes on along the minus strand of NC_057936.1, from coordinate 55,523,926 downwards.
GTATTGTAGTCGACAGCCTTTTGAGTGTTCATTTTAGACTCTCTAAGTCAGGCACTAGCGATGCTAACCTCTAAAGGTTAATATATGTTACGCATATATATCCATGCACATCACTATGCGAATTGCAGTAGCAATCAGAATTGGTGACAAAGAGTCAAGGGAATAAATGATCAAATTCTGGTATTACCACAGTTTTTTGTTATCATTGCTTCTGCCAGTGCATCACAGAAACAATATTCCAACTGAAACACGACAGCCCACAGGCACACACACACACCTGCACGCACGCACACAGGCGTGCACACACACACACACACACACACACACGCTCTCTGGCTTCTGTGTGAATGTGCACTGTCTATTTGCTTCGGTGGTCAGACTCCCAAAGATATAATTATTTGTTGAAATGTACTGAAACGGAAATTCAATCACGTTGTGTAATGAGAAGTTAAATTTATAATAGCATTGCTTGAATCATAAATCTATTTTCATCCCTGCATTTTGTGTCATGACCTCTTAGGGACCAAGTGGAAGTACATACTGTCCTAATTTACACAGGGGCCAGCACTGCACAGTACAGTGGTATGACGTGGAGGTGGAGAGTCTTTTGAGTAACACAGAGTGCTGGAAAACCTATCACCACAGGCAAGGCGGTTAAACCAACAACTCAACCCATTCACCGCTTTAGCCAGACCTGCAATCGGTACCGCAAATCTTTTCACAATCGCAGTCATTTCCTACAAACACAGAACACGCATGCAGGAAAACGAGAACAGGAGGGTGAGGTTGAAATAAAAAAAAGAACAGAGACACACCGTGGGATTCAGACAGTTGATTCATAACAGCATGGACACGAACAAAATCATAATGACAGAGCTTCACATCAGAAGACATTCATTGATACAAGACTGAGACACAACTGCAAAAAAAAAATCAGATGCATAAGTATAGTTTGTGCATTTTCAAGGGGGCGTGGCACAGGGAGTGCAGTAACTAATATATTTAAGCTTCCAAGACCACATGGAACTAGAGGGGCAGAGGGTAGCACTGAACAATGCACAGCTAGAGACTCACACAGTGGCTTTTACAGTGAATGAAAGGCACTGCACCACAGACTGAGTGGGTACTTTCTGGGCAGATCTCTGCAGTGAAGTTGTAGGGGAGGGCAAAGCTAGAGTGCATGATGTGAGAACTAAACAACGTGTGGAGAGAGAGATGTGTGTTTCTGTTGTGCTTTTACTCGGGGGATGGGGGAGTCTGTCTTTGAAAGCCTTGCTCACAGGTGGAAGAATCAGCAGATCAAACGGGGAGAGACACGGCTGGCATACACCCTTAGCTGGGGAGAAGCATTGACCCACCGTCACCTGGGCTCTTCCTTCGGAACCCGGAGCACCTGAAGGGTCTTTGGACTCAAGTCTTACTAAAACAATGGCACCTTTTCAATTACACCGTGCATTGCAGTGACACCTGTTTAATAGCGTATTTCAATTATCCAACCATGATTCTCTGGAAAAGTGCCCCAAATAGGTGCACAGCACGATCATTTTTGATTCAGAAACGAGCTCAGATTCTGTACCGCTGTTTCAGCGTGTGAATGCTTTCGTTGACCCACACTGAGGAGTGATGCCAGCCCACTTTTACATGCAGTTATTCACATGAAGTGACAGATGAATGAAATGAGATTGTGAAAAAAAGACAAAGTGATTCAGCTATAAAGCAGACTCGGTAAAACCGCTGACGATACTGATGATCAAATGTTACAAAGTTTCAAAAGCCCTCTGAGAACGTCATTTTAATCACATGACCATCAGATTCTTATACAGAAGAAGGGTCTATTAACCGCCAGCCGACTGTGGTAACAGATAATACAGCTTTCTCGCTCACATACACACACAGAGAAACGAGACGTGGTCTGGAGAAGGACCTGTGTTACAGATCCGAATGTAGCCCCCGGGGATGACTCTTCTGAACCTGGCCATTTATTCAGCGTGCTTAAGGGTACGTTATAGGCATTACAGGAGAGCCTCCCCATGTCCCATGCATGAGAGAGCCGAGGGAGGCAGCCTGTGAAACGGAATGGTGACTGAAGGGGGGGTGGGGGCGGTGAGTGGGTCAGTGTGTGTGGGGGTGGAGGGGAGGGGGGAGGGGACACACGGGACGTGCAGTGCAGTTAGTGCGTGCAGGACTGTGGGGCAGGTGAACACAGGCTGAAGTGAGGTGCGGGTTTCGGACAAGTCTCTTTTCCAGGCACGGGACGCCGTGGAAACGGCACTTTCGGAAAGAGTGCGAGCCAATAGCAAGCAGCCCAGCCTTTCCACCCACAGCCAACGGCAAACCATCAGGGCCAATGAGGCCAACAGGGCCTCGGGGAGGGAAATCAGTGCTCCTCGTGTGCTTATGGGTACTGCAGTCCAACAATAAAAAGGCTCTTCTTTAGTGCAATTTACTGCTTTACAAGTGCTCCAAGTAACATACTGCATTCCTTTAAAAACGTATCTATGCAAATGGAAAAAACATGACGAAAAAAGGCTTTTTCAGCTGCAAACCTAAGGTCAGGCTGCCTTTTGAAAAAAATTCCACTAAAGACAGTTTTCCAGAAATGTGCAAGGTTTACACACTTATTTACATCAAGAAAATAAAAATACAAGATAAATTAAGAAAAAGAATCAACGAATTCACTGAAGAAAAAAATAGCGGTGCGGACCCTGCTTACAGACGTACGTGCTTAAGGACGCCCACTGATTTGGGGATTTGAACTTGGCTATGGATGGAGGCGTGGCTGAGACTGCCTTTTGGTGGGAGTGGCCAGTGGCGCTGCTATTGGGTCTGGGGAGGGGGGGAGGGGGCAGGGGAGGAGCTCACTTTGTCAAAGCTGGCAAATCTGTCGGGGTCCCGTAAAGGCTGCTGGGGCGAGGACGGGGCGAAGGGGTCCGGGGCGGCGTCCTTGGCCGGCTGGGAGGGGACGTCCCCCGGGCCCTGGGGCAAGAAGGGCGCCCTCCGGTGGAAAGAGTCAGACGACTCTGACCGAGAAATGGTGGACCGTTTGCCTACACCAAAACACGCAATAAGACAAATCACAATATTTCACAGCGGCTATGATGTTGGCAGCTTTGTCAGTAACATTAGCAGCTATTTAAATGTGTGTTTGAAGATACAATGTGGAAGAGCCGTTACTACATGGGAACATTAAGCAGGTAGACATTTCACATCAAAATAGTAAGAAGAGGGAATTAGAATAGCTGACATCTGAAGACTAGCCAACAGCACAGACATTTAAGGGTTTCGAACGGGAAGCTAAATAAAATCATCTCTCATTTAGAAAGTGGACTTTCAGGTTAGCATATACGTTGGCATGATAATTATTAATTATGCAGAGTTTCTCTTTTGGAGAGCTCACTGACGATGCAGAGTCCTAAGTGTCGGAGGGGATCAGTTCAGAGTTTCAGGAACAAGAGGAGAGGAGGCAAACAGCGGCCTGAGCCTTAAAAGCACTGAACTCATCTTCTACGTGCACAAAGCTGGACTTCAACCACTGAAGTACAGAACTAATATCCCAGCCTCCCTGAGTACAGGGCAGAGAGGCTACAGAGGGACTCAGGCACAGTACATCCAGCAGTGAACTAACGGGGAGAGATCGGTAACGCGCAGCAGTCCTGTTTTTCGGCCTCCGCGCGACGGGACTCACCAGGAGGGGGAGGGGGCGGCCGGGTGGGAGTGCCAGTCTTGGGGGGCAGGGCAGGGGGCACGTCGGGGGCGCCGCCCGACTGGCTGTCCTCCTTAAACAGGTTCTTGTTGCTCAGCGCGGGAGAGGGGCTGAAGGGGTCAGCGCCGTTTGACTGTGAAGCAGACAGAAGTTACACCCCAGCCAGTCCCCTCTGCATCACACAGGCCGTTTTATTTAAAGCTCTGCTCGACGCGTTTACAACGCTACACTCGACACTCAATTAGACATGCCTGGGTTGAGCTTTGCTATACACATTTGTGCATCTGGGAACTTGTCTTGCTCAAGGGATAAACGTCAATTTGTAACGTGGGGCTAAAGTCTTCAAGTGCGCTCGTAAATCCAGCTCCCAGAGCACCAGCCAACCCCGCTTCCGAAAGCCAGCTCTTGAGCAACTTGAGCCCGCTCGCTATTTTACCTTTGACAGGGCGCTGAAGTCGGCAAATCCTCCTCCAAAGGTTTCGTTTCCAAACACGGCAGCAAAGGGGTCCGCTATAACGAGAAGGCTGTTAGCACTGCTCCAACTTTTACAGTACCCATAACAACATCAGTCCCTGCAGTACCACTTCTGTCCAGCAGGAGTCATCGCATTGCTGATCTTACCTTGGTCAGAGCTCACGTTTACTGCAGTACCTCCAGGAGCGAACGGGTCATTCGCCACCGAACCCAGATCCTTCTGAGAACAAGAAACACTCCAAACGTTAGGCAACTACCTTTAAAACCTCAACACAAACAGCCTTGCACTGCTTTGAAAAAGAGTAGTTATAACGTAGTATCAACAGGGATGTGTAATGACTGAAACCTTCTGCTCTGCTGATTCATACACTTCATGCACTTCAATCAAAAACATGAAGTGGTAGCATAAAAAGGCAAGGTGAACTGTAATGGTTATTTTTAGAATTCAAGAGGCACTGATTACTGATCTCAGTTCTGTGATTTCTCAAGAGATGAGCTTACAGGAAATGAAAACATCACCGCCATCTCAAGATGAACACAAGCTTAGGTGAGTCACCTCCACCCTGTAAAGCATTTTGGCGGGCGGGGCAGCAGCAGGACTGACCGTGGGCCCGTCCAGACCGGGAGGGGAGGAGGAGGAGAAGGGGTCAGGGCCGCCCATCGGGCCGGCAGCGGAGGCGAAGGGGTCGGCGTCGGCCGCGTCGGCGGTTTTGGCGGCGAAGGGGTCGGGGTTGCCGGCGCTGTTGGCCTTGCCGCCGAACGGGTCGCTCCCGGCCAGGCTGTCCAGGCTGGAGGCGAAGGGGTCCGGCCCGGCGGCGTTGTTGAGCGGCCCGCTGAACAGGTCGGGCTCGGGGGGACTGGCGGTGCCGCCGAAGGGGTCGGCGGAGGTGAAGGGGTCGCCAGACGGCTGCTTGAAGAAGGAATCTGCGGCAAAGGGGTCCGTGCCCTTGAAGGGGTCCCCTCCAAAAGGGTCTGAGAGAACATTACATCACATTACATCACATTCATTTGGCAGACACTTTCATCCAAAGCGACGTACAATAAGTGCAGACCAAAAGGTCACTGGAACAAATACAAAACACAGCACCGTTAGGTTTGTCTGTGGGTTAAAATTGATAAAGTTTGGTCTGGTTTTGACTAATTGGTTCAGGTAAACTTGGAAATGTCTGCATTGATTTGCATTTGGTTATTCACTTGGCCTCCTTGATTTGGCATGGGAGTTGGCCTGTGCATCAGCGAGAGCTGATTAGTGAATTGGTTTCTGGTGTGCTGAGGGCATGCAGAAACATTGGATGTGTCCAATTTGTGAAAAACACCACAACGAGCAGCACAGGCAGCAAAGTAGGGGGTCGTCACATGTGTGAAAAATGTTCAAAAATGAGGATGGCACAGAGCATGTACAGAGAGGATGCAACAGGTACAGTACTCATTTTGCACAGTCATTCATAGCAATGAACACATTAAAGTCCAGTTCACACTGAACATTACTCTGACCTGACCTATGCCAATTCGAACTAGGAGGCATTACAAGCTACAACATCAAGACAATGATACAAAGTACAATAAGTGCTGGATGGAGGTACATGGAACATGAGAGGCACAGGAGGTATGTGTAGCATGAAAGAGGGGAATAGTGATAGAAATGATCAGCAGAGTGGTGACAGTTAGTTACATTACAGGCACAGCATAAGCACTGCCCATAACAGGGTACTGTCACTGTGCTTAGACATGAAACAAAGCATTCACAACACTGCCACAACTCCAACGATGGAATACAACCAGATAAACTACAACATGTCTACCTTTGTAACTCCTGGAATGTCCCATAGACTATTATAAGCAGTTACAGCAAATGTACATTACCATACACAATTTCAGTGCCGATTTCATTCATTTCTACAAACAGGAGAAATCGACTCACCTGAGACATCCACTTTCGCAAATGGGTCATCTTTGAACGGATCGTCTGTAACGGTTGCAAACAAAGAATGAGTTTTGAACACACCCACAAACGGAGATAAAAATGACCCGAGGCCGGTCTCCAGAGGCCGGGGCTGAGACACGTACGGTCGGTGAAAGGGTCCGCCTGGAAGAAGTCCAGCCCGGGGACGGTGGGCGGGCTGGTCTGCGGGGGCTGGGCCGGCTCAGGCTCAGGGCCCTTCTCTGGCTCTGGGGACCCCACTAGCTGTGGAGGAGGAGAGAATCAGTGCTGCTCATTTGCGCTCCAGTCAATGGCTTCCATGTAAAGAGATCATCGGGTCAGAGGCAGTGATGCTGATCGGGGTTTGTCTGAGGTAAAGGGGCTTACCTTAGGGGTGCTGGCTTTGGGTGACTCTTCCTTCTCTTCTTTGACCTCCGGTGAGATTTCAGCTAAAGAGGATGAACTGCCACTTTCCTGACATTGAGAGAGAATGGAAACCAGTTAAAACACACAATGCAGAGCAGTCATTAAACAATGGGAGACATTTTCCATTTTATTTTTAGATAAAACCCATTAGAGCTTTCTGTCTCTACATTTACGTCACATCCGTCAGTGCGTCTGTGGTTCTGTGTGCTCACCAGTATGTCCTGAGTGTGTCTGTGGTTCTGTGTGCTCACCAGGGTGTCCTGAGTGTGTCTGTGGTTCTGTGTGCTCACCAGGGTGTCCTGAGTGTGTCTGTGGTTCTGTGTGCTCACCAGGGTGTCCTGAGTGTGTCTGTGGTTCTGTGTGCTCACCAGTATGTCCTGAGTGCGTCTGTGGTTCTGTGTGCTCACCAGTATGTCCTGAGTGCGTCTGTGGTTCTGTGTGCTCGCTAGGGTGTCCTGAGTGCGTCTGTGGTTCTGTGTGCTCACCAGTATGTCCTGAGTGCGTCTGTGGTTCTGTGTGCTCGCCAGGGTGTCCTGAGTGTGTCTGTGGTTCCGTGTGCTCACCAGTATGTCCTGAGTGCGTCTGTGGTTCTGTGTGCTCGCCAGGGTGTCCTGAGTGTGTCTGTGGTTGTGTGTGCTCACCAGTATGTCCTGAGTGCGTCTGTGGTTCTGTGTGCTCACCAGGATGTCCTGAGTGTGTCTGTGGTTCTGTGTGCTCACCAGTATGTCCTGAGTGCGTCTGTGGTTCTATGAGCTCACCAGGGTGTCCTGAGTGCGTCTGTGGTTCTGTGTGCTCACCAGTATGTCCTGAGTGCGTCTGTGGTTCTGTGTGCTCGCCAGGATGTCCTGAGTGTGTCTGTGGTTCTGTGTGCTCACCAGTATGTCCTGAGTGCGTCTGTGAGCTCACCAGGGTGTCCTGAGTGCGTCTGTGGTTCTGTGTGCTCACCAGTATGTCCTGAGTGTGTCTGTGGTTCTGTGAGCTCACCAGGGTGTCCTGAGTGTGTCTGTGGTTCTGTGTGCTCACCAGGGTGTCCTGAGTGTGTCTGTGGTTCTGTGAGCTCACCAGGGTGTCCTGAGTGTGTCTGTGGTTCTGTGAGCTCACCAGGATGTCCTGAGGCCAGGCAATTGGAGGAGCACTGCAATACAGATCCTCTTCTACGACAGGGACAGGTTCCTGTTCCACAGGAGGCTTGGGACTTTCCCCCTCTTCCTGCTGCTGCTGCTGCTCCTGCGGCTGCTCCTGCTGCTGCTCCGGCTGCAGCTCCAGCACCTGCTCCGGCTGCAGCTCCAGCGGCTGCTCCAGCAGCTGCTCCGGCTGCAGCTCCAGCAGCTGCTCTTGTGGCTGTTCTGGCGGCTGTTCTGGCGGCTTCTCTGGGCTCTGCGCGTGGGCCTCCTCCGTAGCACCGTTGACCAGCACTGGCTCCTCCAGAAGGTGCTTCTGCCAGCCGAGCTGCATGGTGACGTCCCTGTCCTCCACCCGCAGGTCACTCAGCTTCTGCTGCACCTGCACCACAGACACAGCAGTACTGCCACACTGTACCACAACACAGCCGCCACACTGTACCACAACACAGCTGCCAGACTGTACCACAGCAGTACTGCCACACTGTACCACAGCTGAGCCCCCAGACTGTACCACAACACAGCTGCCAGACTGTACCACAGCAGAGCCAAACAGACTGTACCACAGCAGAGCCACCAGACTGTACCACAACACAGCTGCCAGACCATACCACAGCAGAGCCCCCAGACTGTACCACAACAGAACTGCCTGACTGTACCACAGCAGAGCCAAACAGACTACCACAGCAGAGCTGCCAGACTGTACCACAGCAGAGCTGCCAGACTGTACCACAGCAGAACTGCAAGACTGTACCACAGCAGAACTGCAAGACTGTACCACAGCAGAACTGCCAGACTGTACCACAGCAGAGCTGCCAGACTGTACCACAGCAGAACTGCAAGACTGTACCACAGCAGAGCTGCCAGACTGTACCACAGCAGAACTGCAAGACTGTACCACAGCAGAACTTCCAGACTGTACCACAGCAGAACTGCAAGACTGTACCACAGCAGAACTGCCAGACTGTACCATAGCAGAACTGCCAGACTGTACCATAGCAGAACTGCCAGACTGTACCATAGCAGAACTGCCGAACTGTACCACAGCTGAGCAGTAAGACTATACCACAACAGAACTGCCGGACTGTACCATAGCAGAACTGCCGGACTGTACCACAGCTGAGCCGTAAGACTATACCACAATAGAACTGCCAGACTGTACCACAATAGAGCAGCTGGAAGACTCATCAAGCAGGCGTGCGACACCACGCGTTTTGGAGGAGAACCATGGCTGCCTAGACTCTCCCCGCCACATACACCGTTTATGAATGTCCACTGAGAACGAGAAGGGCAGGGAGCCAGCAGGTGCAGTTTTAATGACCCTCCACACTAATGATGGGACTGCACAGGCACACCCACCTGAGAGACCTCTGTGTAGGAGTCCTTCACAGAGGCCTGCAGCGGGCTGAGCTGAGCGCGCGTGGCCTCCACCTTCTCCTGCATGCGCGTGGCCTCCTGCTGCAGCCGCCGCAGCTCCTCCTGCGCCCGCACCAGCTCCTCCTCGTACTCCACGATCTTCTGCTCCTGCTCCACATGCTCCGCCTGCAGGGAGGCGATCTGCACGCCCCGGGGAGGGAGGGGAGGAAGAGGAGAGAGGGGAAACAGGAGGGAGGGAGGGAGGGGAAGAAGAGGAGAGAGGGGAAACAGGAGGGAGGGAGTGGAGGAAGAGGAGAGAGGGGAAACAGGAGGGAGGGAGGGAGGGGAGGAAGAAGAGAGAGGGGAAGCAGGCGGGAGGGAGGGGAGGAAGATGAGATATCAGCTGTGTGTTCATACAGCTGAGCTGGGCACTGCTAGTTACTGTGTGTGTCTCCATGGTGACTGGGTGGGCACTGCTAGTCACTGTGCGTGTCTCCAGGGCGACAGGGTGGGCACTGCTAGTTACTGTGTGTGTCTCCATGGTGACTGGGTGGGCACTGCTAGTCACTGTGCGTGTCTCCAGGGCGACAGGGTGGGCACTGCTAGTTACTGTGTGTGTCTCCATGGTGACTGGGTGGGCACTGCTAGTCACTGTGCGTGTCTCCATGGTGACTGGGTGGGCACTGCTAGTTACTGTGCGTGTCTCCAGGGCGACAGGGTGGGCACTGCTAATCACTGTGCGTGTCTCCAGGGCGACAGGGTGGGCACTGCTAGTTACTGTGTGTGTCTCCATGGTGACTGGGTGGGCACTGCTAGTCACTGTGCGTGTCTCCAGGGCGACAGGGTGGGCACTGCTAGTCACTGTGCGTGTCTCCAGGGCGACAGGGTGGGCAGTGTACCGTCTGGTTCTCCTGGCTGCATTGCTGGCGGATCTGTCCCAGCTGCTCCTCCAGAGTGGCCTTCTGCACATCCAGCTGGTCCAGCACCTCCTGGATCTCCTGGCGCTGAGACTGCAGCCGCTGGAGCTCCCCGCCCTCCCGCTGCACCTCCTCCTGCAGGTCCTGGACAGGGAGACACAGGCGTCAGTCAGCACAGGGCTGGTATGCAGAGAGAACCGTGTGTGCGGGGAAAGGGCTCAACATGCTCAAATACACACCAAACCGGTACATAGTGTACTTAAATGGAACCAAAACATACACACTGTATTTAAATACACACCAAATCTAAAATATGCATGCATAGTGTATTCAAATGTAAATAAAACATACACACTACATTCAAATGCACACTAGGATGAAAATACACAACAATACACCTGCAAGATCTGAAAGTTGTGACAAGAACTGTCTCTCGATCGGGCATCCGTTGTGACAGTGTATTCATGCCAGAAGCCATAGACCCACATCAGAGAGTACAGAGAGTACAGAGAGTACATGGCAATATAAATCACCCAACGGCCCTGATCTACAAAAGGCTCTGCTAACAGCTACGAGCCACCACAGCACAGCCATACACAGGCACTTCATTTAGTAAAAAGCCAGTAAAAGAACATTCTTACAGTAGCACAGCTTGGACAATGCTATAGCCCTTCTGCTTCACGCTCTTTATTGTTATTATTTTTAGCATATTCCAGATAAAACCTGAACAGAATCAAACCGCCGATGATTCATCTGGGCATGAACATTTACAGGGATTGGCTGGCTGACAGCACACATCTTTCTCCTGGTGGGGGGGGGGGAGTGGGTAATAAATGTTCGTCTTAGCGCCTCCTCGCTAGCTAGCGATGGAGGCCGTCACCCGGCCCTGACGTCAAACGCCTCTGCAGCAGAAATCAATCCATTCAAGGTTTCCCAAAAAGGCCCTGAAGCCCGGGGGATGGGGGGGAGGGGGGGGGGGGGACGGGGAGGACAGATTGTGAGAAAATGAATGCGCGTCCACAGAGACGCAGGATTTCCACATCTACCACAGGAGGGTACTGAGGAAACTCAATATCCTGTCTGAGCTACAGAAGAAACAAAAAGCAAAGGCTGGGCTCTGTGGAGCAGACTGGGCTCTGTGGAGGAGACTGGGCTCTGAGGAGCAGACTGGGCTCTGAGGAGCAGACTGGATACTGAGGAGCAGACTGGACTCTGTGGAGCAGACTGGGCTCTGAGGAGCAGACTGGGCTCTGAGGAGCAGACTGGGCTCTGTGGAGCAGACTGGGCTCTGTGGAGGAGACTGGATACTGAGGAGCAGGCTGGGCTCTGAGGAGCAGACTGGGCACTGTGGAGCAGACTGGGCTCTGTGGAGGAGACTGGGCTCTGTGGAGGAGACTGGGCTCTGTGGAGCAGACTGGATACTGTGGAGCAGACTGGATACTGTGGAGCAGACTGGGCTCTGTGGAGCAGACTGGGCTCTGTGGAGGAGACTGGATACTGAGGAGCAGGCTGGGCTCTGAGGAGCAGACTGGGCACTGTGGAGCAGACTGGGCACTGTGGAGGAGACTGGGCTCTGTGGAGCAGACTGGATACTGTGGAGCAGACTGGGCTCTGTGGAGGAGACTGGATACTGAGGAGCAGGCTGGGCTCTGTGGAGCAGACTGGGCTCTGTGGAGGAGACTGGGCTCTGTGGAGCAGACTGGATACTGTGGAGCAGACTGGGCTCTGTGGAGCAGACTGGGCTCTGAGGAGCAGACTGGGCTCTGAGGAGCAGACTGGGCTCTGAGGAGCAGACTGGGCTCTGAGGAGCAGACTGGGCTCTGTGGAGCAGACTGGGCTCTGTGGAGCAGACTGGGCTCTGAGGAGCAGACTGGGCTCTGAGGAGCAGACTGGACACTGTGGAGCAGACTGGGCTCTGAGGAGCAGACTGGGCACTGAGGAGCAGACTGGGCTCTGAGGAGCAGACTGGGCTCTGAGGAGCAGACTGGGCTCTGTGGAGCAGACTGGGCTCTGAGGAGCAGACTGGGCTCTGTGGAGCAGACTGGGCTCGGTTTTTCCCCGTTAACTCAGATACCACTCCAGCCCGAGCGCTGTTTGAGACCGTCAGACACTAAAATAGAAGCAATTCATCAGCCCAGCCTGAGCAGAGCGCTCTGAGACAAAAGCCTTCTGCTCCCTCCTGGACGCTGAATTATTCATCACAGACGCGCGCACGGCGAGGTTCGCGTGATTAACCGGCTAATAGTTTATTGACCACTTTTTCCCCCCTTTGCAGGCGGAATGAATCATTCATGGTTAACAGTAAGCGCTCAGCCTCCCGTCTGAGAGCGTGTAATATGGGCTGAATAACGAGCTCCGGTTCACACCACCGCCACCGAAACCAGCTCCGCGCTCCTCATTCGCCCAGCCCGGCCGCCTATCAAAGGGCCCGAACCCCCTGGCGTGCGTCAGCGAGCCGACGCCACGGGCCAGACGCCTCTCGAACCCGCCTCCCGGACTCGTCGCTCGCTCCCGCTCCTCGGAGGAGCGCGGTGACGTACTCAAGATGGACACCGTCACTGCCATACAAGAGCTCCTCACACCGTTAGAAGCCTCCGGAAAAAACCCGAGACACCGAATACAACCAGGGCACGTGAATAACACAAGGAAATGCGGCAGCCATAACCACCGAGGGGGTAACAACGCATCACAACAAAAAATAAAATGGCAAGCAGTTAATACCAATAGCACCACTGTTCTTAACAGGCTCTGGTTAAATTAAATACCTGCCATGTACTTAGTCTACTACATTGTGTAATTATTGGATTATGTGCAATTACACACATCTGCTTCATTACTGTAATTATGTGAAGTTCCAACACGTCCCTTCTCCATTTCCTCAGCCCTCCAACTCATTCACTCGTTTCTTAATACTCCAAGTTTTTTTTCAAACGGTTCTTGCATGCAAATGACTTGGATCAAATTACAATTTCAGAGTGGACTTGAATAATGTTTAGTCTCATTATGACAGCTACTGCACAGGGGACATTAAAACAGCTGACAGATTCATTAGGGGTAAGTATTGTGCATTACTAAAAAGAGCCTACCATCTGTTCACAGCTCCTGGATGCCTTATCATGCTAAACTTACAGTAACGGTCATACTGCATGTGAAAAATCATAAAGACAGACTTCACAGGCTATGACGTTCAACACAATACTTACTAAGTATGCCTCAAAACCTGATTCAAAGAAGGCCGGGGGGAAACGTTTGTCATAAAATTGTTTGGAGAGATTATGAAACCATGAATAAATGATGAGTTCATGCATAACTGCCTTTTTTGGGTGAATCCCATGGAGGCTCATGAAGTGGAAGGATGTAGAATGACAGGTGAGAACACAGCAGTCTCCGCCCCCTGTGTATCTCACCTGGTCCACAGTTGTCTCTAACCCCCCTGGTACACAGCAGAGTCCTCACAGAGAGAAGCCTCGGTCAGGGCTGAGACCTGAGGCCACTAATCCAGGGACATTTCTGGGGTCAAAGAGGCACACAGCCTCCAACAGCACTGCCAGGGTGATGGAAACTCCTTTTCCTTTATATTTTTTTAAAACACCCTGGATCATGGGCCTTTCTGAAAGACTTGGCTCCTTAAAGCAGCTCCCACACATTTTATAAAGTAAAGGTTTAATGTTGGAATAAAAACATTAACTTGCATTGCAGAAACTCTCACACTGACTCAAAGTTAATCTTGCTGCTCTTTGTGTTGAGCCCTACCATGCTGCTTTTTAAAAACTCCTTTGAATGAGAGTAATGGAAGATTTTAAACACTTAGTGAATAGGCTAATCAAGGATATAGAGTAAACAATGTTTCTTTGGGCATACCGATTGCTATAAATGGCCTACTAGCTGTAATTATAGAAATTTATTCAACATAGAGGGCTATGTTACTTTGCAAAACGTAATTAACACTCTTTCTGGTGAACTGCCACATATATACGCAGTGAATAATCGCATTCAATTAATTTGTGAGATAACTTCTAATTGCCACATTTCCAAACATTTAGCAAGCAACAGCAACTAGCTGACCGGCAAATCGCAAAGCACTAATCTTGAAGCCAGGCTCCTGCGTAAATGACCTGAATCCCAGCAGTACGGTAAAAAAAAAAGGAATAGACTGATTCAGATTAGGCCCAGGTTCTCACAAACAAATGGACAAACCAAACATTTTCTAAAAGTAACTTGTCATTATTTAAAGATCTTATGTAGCCTTTTCACCTAGATCATGCGATTCTGCTAACCATGCTACGCAATTTTGCTAATCTTCTATTAAAATGTGGCTTCTGCTTATCGTGCTGTGCAATTCCAAGCTACTTTTAACACATGAAGTGCAGTAAAATAAAATGAGTTGCTCTAAAGACAGACAAGACAGTCATACATCTAATTGTGTAAAGGCTATGGGAAATTTAAAAAATGAAAATGTGACAGGTGTGGTTAGAAGAGGCTCATATACCCCATCTGCTTACCCACAATGACTCACTGCAGGTAACAGAAATACGGACGCCATTTCATCTACTGGCAACGAGAATCAAGCAATGCAACTCTCCAAGAAATGTACAAGCCTACTTACAATGCCATCTTGCACTGTAAATCAAATGTACCCAAGATCAATAATAATAACTGTCAAATCAGGGCAATATATGGTTTGGAAGTAGATTTCTCATCCCCTTTTGTCTGTATCTGCAGTGAACTGCTTATCAATGTTATTCAATCCATTTAATTTTGTCTATACTGCATATTCCTTTTCATCCCGAAAGCTTCTTCTTTAAATTTATTGCGAAGCAAGAAAATGACTGGGCTGCAATTCTAATGCCAAAGATGCTTGACTCTTACTTATTCAGGCATCTGCTCTTTGTTATACCCACTAATGATCCATTTATTTGTGGGTAAAGTAAATGAATCTAATGTTATATCTAATGTCTTATATCTAATAATACACCTCTAATGAGTGAGTCTGGAGATGAAATCAGGCCGTCCTTGGGTGAGATGTGTGGTGCAGTGTGCAGGGCCAGCCAACTCTCAACCCACACAGGATGCCGTGCCAGGACCTTCGCTACACTGAGATCTCCTCATTATCCGTTACCCTCTCCGCTTTCCCCTGTCCCAGGCTGGGCGGACTACACCATCCCAGCGTTACTCAGCTCTTTCTGGTTCAGTCAAACGCAGTCAAACCGTGAGCCTTTATGGTCCTCCTGAGGCGCTCCCAAAAACCCATTAAGTTGCATTATATTATATTATATCCGTGATCAGGGTAAATATTAAGCTCTAATGCATTTCAAGTGAACTACCCTCCTCCTAACTGAACACTTAATATCTTTACACTAGAGGCAAACACATTTAAATGCAGATCCTTTGAGAATTCAGATCCTATGGATACACAAATATGGAAAATGCTACCCCTAGCCATAATTTCCTTCCATCCTTGATTTCATCATAAAAAATGGACTACATAAAACTATTAACGAAAATGAAATGGACAAACAGGGGCAATGGAATCTACTTGATATACAAGCCAGCAATGTTGACTTATTCAGATAGCTCATCTTCTTACAAATATCACATCTAACCCAGTAATAAAAACAATAATTCCAAACTGACACAAGTACGTATAGAAATTAGTTCATTTTAAAGATTACCTGGGTTGTTATTCACAATTGTATCTATAATTTGTGGTTAAAAGGAGCCTTCACACATTATTTTCCCTTGAAAAACTGGACAACTGCTGACAGCATTCTAGAACGTTCACACAACAAACACATTAGCTTTTATGTGATTATTCAGCTGCCTTTGCAGTAACCCAGAGAAAAATCCTCTTCTGCTCCAGTACCCTAGACTGAGTTAAAATCAACAAGAACCAAAAATAACCCTGTCCCTTGGCCAGAAGTTTACTGCAGGAAAGGACTACAGCATCAGAGAGGCACAAACACACAAGCAGTAAATAAACTGAGCAGCACAACAACACAAGCACAGACACTTCTCCGTTCTCACATTATGAGCAGCCCTGCGTCACGGAACATAAACACAAGCTCCTTGGAGGGGTTTGCGTGGGAACGTTAAGGCAAGCGTTCCCATATATATGCTGATATTAGCCATTCCTGGCCTGAAAAATACAACCGGCCCACCCCTCGTGAACCGTTCTACCTAACAAAATTCCAAACTAACCAAAATTTGTCTTTCTGAACAGTAAAGGCGTCCATTTTAGCATGAATACAGACACACACAAAAAAAAACATCACAGTAAGTGATGAACCGGAGGGACTGTAGCCCACATTTCACAGGCACATTTTCATTGGTCTGACATTTGTAAATAAAAATATCCGTATGCGCCCGGTCACACGTCAGCTGTAACCGTGAGCCGGGTTCGCCCAATGAGACGGAGCGCGGAGGACGCGGGCGGACGCGGGCGCCGGGTGACGGACGGGAGTCGGCAGCCTTACCTGCACCTCGCTGCTCCTCTGCCGGATGCTCTCCTCCTTCTCTTTGATCTCCTGCTCCACCGAGCTCTTCTCCCTGGACGACCAGCAGAGAAGGCAGGAGTATTTAATTAGAGCCGAGACAGAAGGCACGGCCGGCCAGCCTCCTCCTCCTCCTCCTCCTCCTCCTCGTTCGCCGGCTGTCCCGGACCTCAGCTCCTCGCCCTGCACCATCGTCTCCGTCAGATGCTGCCTGCCTGCCAGACGACCGGGAGGCTGCTGCTGCTGCTGCTGTGGGCGTGGCCGAGGAGAGGAGGGGGCGGGAGGGAGGCGGGGCCGCACATGCTCAGACGGCTCTCGTGAAGGAAGAGTCACAGAGACGCAGAGCTGAGAAGGGGGAGCGAAGAAAAAATGGGGGGAGGGGCGAGTTCTGCATCTCCTGTCTCTCCCTCCCTCGGTCTGCCGTGCCCCCCCTCCCCCCTCCCCCCTCCCTTCTCTAAATAACTGTGAGCCTTTCTGCATGACAGAAGGACCAGAGCACAGATGGAGTGATGCACAAGAGGCACCTCTAACCATGCCCCCCCCCCCAGCTGAAAAAAACACTGCAAAAGTGGACCTTGGACAGAGAGAAAGGTGATTTTGTGTAGGAACAGGGACGGTACCGCTGCATTTGGGCGTGGTGATCAATCTTAACCCTTTAACCTCTGCTTTATTAGCAAAAATCCAATTTGCTCAATGGCCAGGACAGATTAAGGCTCTTCTGCTGGGTGATTTAAGAGAGTACTTTAAGCGTAGATCTTTCAGTAAAATCTACTCCTTAGTCACAAGCTTCCATTTGTGATATTGCAGCATATTTACAATTACAAACACTAGACTGAGGAAATTTAGGAGAATAGAAATCTTGGGAGAAAACTCAATGTGACGAAACGGGATGAACAAGACAATGAAACAGGGATAACCAATGCCCTTTCCAAGAGTTAATTCATCCTTTAACCGATTAATAATGAATCAAACACTGGCAGCAGGCCAAGACTACCTGTTCAAAACAGTCACAGCACTGTCACAACCAGACAACCATTAACACGCACACCACTTTTTTCTGTTTTAAAATGAAGGTGGGCAGTTCACCCAAAAATTAAATTAAGGTATGTTTCCACTTACACTCTATCCATCCAGATAACTTGTCACATTTCAGTGAAACGTGACAAGTTTTCTAGATATTCACAGCACCTCACGCTGATAAAATTGACCTTGTGGGTCCATCTTTGCATGGCCTCAAAGCGCCAATAATGTACATTTGAAAAATTCAATAGCAACATCTCTTACCAAATGTAATTCCACAGACTGGTTACTCTCAAAAATCCACAGTGCTTAACTTGTGCATGGTAGCATCGAGAACAACTTCTACCAAAGTACGCCAACTGTGTATAACAGAAGTCAAAGCAAGTTTCATGTTTTGTTATACAACTTGAATTACCCCCGTTAATCTCAGCCATGAATTTCGAAGCCGTTATGTGCTTTAAGTAAGTAAGTTGCTAACAGGATGTTACACTGAAACTACAACAAACAGTTGCATTCTGCAATGCCATGTCACCACCACTCAAGCAAAACTTTCTGGATGGACAGGCTACTACTTCGGGTAAGAGGTAACTGTAATTTAATTTTTGGTTGAACTGCCCCTTCAAAATGAATAATGAATAATTCAGTCCAACTGTCCCTTTTAAAAAAATCCACCGATCCAAACACTCACAGGGCTTCATCAGAATAGAAGTCAGAGCATTTATAAGATACAATCTTTTTTTCCCTAACCCTTGATTGCTCATGTTATTTACCAGCAGTCTTGGTTCTCATGCCCCAATTACAACGAATCCTCCAGCAAACATTCATTTAGGCTGGAGCTAATGAACCGTAGGCCAGCCCTCCTTCGTGAAAACAGTTCCTCCAGTTCAGTGCATGAAGACACTGTGGGAAACTTAAGGCCAGTACTATTATTCTGAATTTCTGAATGCAATGTGATAAAGTTTAGTGTTACTGGTAGTGTTAGCTGGACAAGGCCCAAGTAAACGATGGGTTCCATATACCAAGTAATTTAACCATGTACCAGAGTGATGGTAAAGCATTTGATATTTCTCGTGGAACATCTGATTCACAGCAAGGCAGAATTTACCTTTGGTCAGCTTTCCGACATCTCTTCCCTCGCTTCAAAAAGACAGCTAGTTTCTGCCCAGCTTAGTGGTACTACCGCTAAAAGAGCAATTTAACGTGAGGGTTCATTGAGAGTGTGACGGATTGGTGCAATGACACTGAATGAAGCTTTCCATCATACACCAGAGACGTCAGAAAACAGAGTCAAGGACGTAAACACAGCACTGTTAACCGTTTTACCTTCCAACAACAACCAACGTGCCACCACACCAACCAAGCTATAAGAAATGCAGAATCAGTTACACGAAAATAAACTTAAGAAAAATGAGAACATATTAAAAACAAGGGGAAAAATGGATCAGTGAATGGTTCACCCTTGATTTTGGAATACATAGCCTAAATCATACATTGTAATGAGGGAAAAGGAATACAAATGCACTCATAAATTCAATAAACAGACAAGATTCATATTGCAGGCAGAAGGGCATCTCACATCACCTCTCTAAGAAGCATTAAGTTCATAGAAGAAGGACGATCAAACAAGAAATGCTCCTTTAGTGTCTCAGCAAGCTGCCAATCAAACACATCTTCACTCCCCTCATATTGTCTGCTGACAGACACATCCTCCCTGAAACCCATGGGAAATGGCTGACAACATACCAAACTTGCTTTTTGCCATTTATTTCTGTTAAGAACTTCCAAGATATGACCTAGAAAGGTACCAGCTAAAGAATCGCTCAGCTTTAAAGATGATACGAATACAAAGCTGATTTTCACAGACAGAAAAGGGAAATCAAACAATTACACTGTCTATCAGCCCTGCCTTGTCTCCCAGTCACTCAAACTCCTGTCTTTATGAAGATTAACAAACTGTCTCGCAAGACACACAACAGGCCTCTTCCCATCAACTGCTCCCATAGGCATTCTGTTCCAGGCACTGTCACCAGCAACACACCTCACACCAGAGCGGCACAAAGAAGCTAAAATTACTTCAGAAACCCAGATGGTCCAGGTTTCGCGTAATTAACGCAGCAGAGTGACTGTGGCAGAGCAGCGAGCGGGGAGAAGGAGGGAAAAAAAAAACAAAGATCAAAGATAACTACAAAGATGCCCAAGTAACTCTGAAACTCTTAAGTAGAACCTGAATATTATTTTACTTATTCAAGAACAGCCCGGCTGAATCAGCCAATGAGAAAACGGAGCATGAAGCGAAGGTTTCCTGAGGCTGTGAGAACGTCCTGTCTGTGCATTTGTCCCCCGCGATGCGCTCAGGAGTAAACCCGGCCGTCCCCAGGAAAGCGTGCGCAGGAAAAGCGGCGGCGCCTGGCTCTCCTCCGCCAACACCAGCTGCTCCTTACCTTTCTCCGGAGGCCTCGCGTCGTCGTGGCGATTTTAAGCAATCCCGCACAACGCGCATCATCTTTGCGGCAAGCAGTTCCCCATCCTAACTCTGCATCTCTCTCTCTCTCCCTCTCTCTCTCTCTCTCTCTCCCTCTCTCCCTCTCTCTCTCTCTCTCTCTCTCTCTCACGCTCTCTCCCTCTCTCTCTCCGGACGAGTCCGGACGCTTGCAGTAACCCCCCCCCCCCCTCCCGCTCCCCTCTCCTCTCCTCTCACTCAGAACACGGGATAAATCCGCTCTGCCTGGACTGAATTTCCCTCTCTTCAGAGTGACCGTGTGGCTACAGCACAACAGCTGATGAAAGAGCAAGGCACTGATAAGCACAGTGCGTGTGCTTTCCCTCAGATTAAGAGAGGTAAAACACAGAAAGCGTCCAAGTATCCATATGTGTACATGAGCTTCCTTACCAACACTGCCTCCTCCCCCTTTCCCTCTCTCTCTCTCCCTCTCCCTCCCTCTCTCTCACTCCTCCAGTACCGAGGTAGCAAGTGGCTTTTATCACGTGGAGAGGCAACCTCTAGAGACTCCCCTGGCTGGCTCTCTCTCTCCTCGTTTCCCCGTTCAGATGAGTGCATGAGGGCGAGCGAGCGGGCGGGCGTTCCCCCTCAGAGCTTCACTGTCTGCTCTCTCTCTCTCGACACCCCCGCGCACCCACTCAGGGGAGACGGCCCTGTCTTATGGTTGGTGCGAGCCATTAGAGACACGCCTTCCTGCTCCGTCTTCCCCTCCACCTCCTAACCACCTGAGCAAAGACAGTCACGCAGCTGCGGCTCACTGCTCTGTCATAAAGAGCACTCATAGTTCTGGGGTTCAGTAACCAGTTAAAAATAGTTGAAAAAGTGCAGAAAAGCACCCAGCCTGAGCCTGAAAGTGCTATACGTGTGTGTGTGTGTGGGTGTGTGGGTGTGAGTGCGTGTGAGTGTGTGTGTGTGTGAGTGCGTGTGTGTGTGCGTACGAACAGCCACGCTGTTTACCAGAAAGACTTCACCATTTTCTACAGTTAACACAGTGAGTCATCCTTTCACAACTTGAGCTGCACCTGCTTCTGGCAGCTTCCATCACCTTCGGATGAACACACACACACCACTGTCTCAGACATGGCCAGCTCCACCCTAGTAGTGCATATAAATAGCAAGCATACGGCAGGGGTCAGATGAAGGACGCTGAAACTGAAGACAGGCTTAAATAAATAAATAAACGATGCATAAAAAAAGCTTTTTCCCTCTAAAGCAGGGCTGGGGTCCCTTCTCGGCCTACGCTGAAGAACACTCGATCGATGAGAAAGGCATAAAGCCACTCAGCCGGACCTCCAGCGCTCTCAGCCATTGGCTCTGCTTTCCCCGGTCATTCCTCACGCAAGGACGCCACCATCAGCACTGCTCGCCAGAACATTACCCCACACGCTACGCTGCGCGTTCTCCCAAACAGTCCCGGAAAAAAGATCATTCCTGTACCTCCGTCAGCTGTCCTCACCGACAGCACCTTTGACCCCAGCTGGGCATGCCCAGCCCGCCCAATCAGAAGCTTCCCTCTCCCCCGTGACTCACCTCTGCAGGTCCACTATCTCGTTGCTGAGCGTGTCCAGCTCCTTGATGGCGGAGAAGTCCGCGGACAGGCCGGTCACCGTGTTGCTCTGGGTCGGGAGAGACGGGCGGAGAGAGCTGAGCGCTGGGCTGACGGTCATGTGACCGCACGAGGCGCCGCTGAGCTGTGGGGGGCGCTGCAGCCAGCGAGACTCAGGGCTAGGCTCAGCTCATTGTCATGGCAGCCACTTTTCCAGCAAGGCTGGGCCCAATGTTCTACCCCCCATTTCTGCCCAGAATAAGCCCATGACTATCTATACAGACCAAGACACATGAAATGATACTTCCGCATGAACACAGTACAGCAAACAAACACACAAAACGAAGCAGCACAAATGACAGTCACACTCATTCTGAATGTGTGTACATTACCATCCAGCACATACTTCATCATCGAAAGCCTCGGTTAGGGAAGCAACAAGCACCCTGGAACATGGTGACATTACCACACACTGACTAAAGCAGCTGGACACCACTGGACTGGCTGGAGACTCAGAAACCACTCCACTAATGTGTGCCACATCAGCCTTTATTTTTTTAAGCTTCCCTCCATTTTCACCCTAGTGTGGCATGCCCAGTCGTACACAGCCTTGCTCATGCTGTAACCTCCGCAGCCAATCACCAGCTACGTCCTTTCACTGCGAGTACTCAATCAACCAGAAGTTGGGAGTTGTTACTGACAACCCCGATAAGACGCTGCAATCCTGGCCGACTGAACCCAGACAGTGGGGCTCATCCACGCCCT
Organism: Anguilla rostrata; assembly: GCF_018555375.3. Taxonomy (NCBI): domain Eukaryota; kingdom Metazoa; phylum Chordata; class Actinopteri; order Anguilliformes; family Anguillidae; genus Anguilla; species Anguilla rostrata. Next base: position 55,501,686 of record NC_057936.1, on the reverse strand, counting down.
AGAGAAGGGCCTAAATAGGATGATCTCTCAAGAGAGCATGAGGAAACTCATAACCAAAACATCTGGCACTGCACACAATAACTGTCAGAGCCAATCAAAAACACACTCAAACTTAAGACATCAGAAAACCAGAGAAAGTGAACTTTCCTTTTAAATGATTTAATGAGACGTACTTCAAAAATACATAATTCAACAGATGAGCCGCCAGCTTTCAGCTTTATGAAATGCACACGCATCCACCCCACAGGCATGCGCAGTCGCTGGTGTCCAGATGCTTTAAGCAGGATGACACTCACTCTGACCGACAGTGAAATCGCAAACACACAGAAATAGATGAGGCTACGGAAGCTTCCAACACTGCGTGGGGGCGGGGGTGGGGAGGGGGGGTTGGGTAATAGGATCTGCAAGGCCAGGGACACTTCAGAGAGACCCCGGCTACAAGGAATTCCCACCTTGTGTAAAATGCATGACTGATGAGGAAGAACGTAAAGAGACAGCACACAGAGACAGGGTCAGAGAGACAGAGACAGCGGCAAGCTAGAAAACACAAACGCACACCACAGGAGAGGGAAGCACACAATTAGAAAAACCAGGAGACAGAAAACAACTTCCCAAGCTGAATTCCCCCAGCGCTAATTTAACGTAGTTATAAAAGGAACCACCACTCCCACCCCATTTACATATGTATATAGACGAGACCTGTTAATAGAATATCTAAATGTCAGGATATCTCAGTGATGGAAATCGCTATTTAACATCCCAGGCTGGGGGGACACTACTATAGAAGGCTGGGGATGTGCAGAGTTTTGGGGGCGGGGTTTTACCTGCCGTCTCACTAGCCTGTCGGAGGGAGGGATCATTTCGGGAGTGAGGGCCTGGGGCGGGTCCAGGCCCTTGCTCAGTTTCTGGTTGATCAAATGCAGCGCCAGAGCAAACTGCTCTCGGGTCAGCTTCCCCATGTCGCTGATGTCACACAGCTCCCTGCACACACACACACACACACACACACACACACACGTACACACTGAGAACATGCCAAACACATACCGCCTCCATGCCCTTCTGCCAACACATTCAGTACATTACTAATAATGACAATATTTACAAATATTTCTTTCTCTGTGTTAGGGGTTGGGAACTCCAATCCATTTCATGCCACTTCCTACTCTTAATTAATTATACACCGATTATAATCAAGTACACACCAACAGCAGTTCACAATTACAGGCCTCAACTGTCATGTGTGAGCTTATCAATAAATACAAGAGAGTGAATGTACAGGTAAGCATTAGCACCTCTGCTATGAGTGAGTGAGCGAGTGACTGACTGACTGATTATCTGAGAGACTGACTGACTGAGTGACTGACTGAGTGACTGAGAGACTGACTGATTATCTGAGAGACTGACTGAGTGACTGAGAGACTGACTGGCTGAGTCAGTGACTGTCTGAGTGACTGAGTGACTGACTGACTGACTGAGTGAGTGAGTGAGTAAGATAGTGAAGTGTTCAGGTAAGCAGTACCAGATGCGTGCCAGGGTGGCAGACGGAAGCCCAGTCTTCAGGAAGATGTCCCGCACCTCAGGCCCCGACACCAGGCCGTCCATGTCGCCGTCCGTCTTTGTGAACAGCTCATCGTACTTGGCCTTGTCTACGGGCGACACTACCCACTGGCACCAAAAAAAACCAAACACAGACAGAGAGACCCCTGTGAGCATGAGCAGAGCGGAGGAGCCTTTGAGCAGGCAGAGAGACTGATCTGAGATCAGTCACGCCAGAGCGAGGTCAGCGTTCACGCAGACACAGAGAACGCATCTCTCAGCGCGTCGGACGGCCGGGCTCACCTGATTGGGCGGGGGTTTAGGAGGCTGGGCTTTGCTCCCGCCGTGGGCGGAGCGGCCCTCTTTGTGGGAGGGGGGCGAGGGCAACAGGGGCACCACGGGGGGCGAGACCGGCTTCTTCCGCTTGGACGGGGGCACCAGCGGGGCGGGCAACGCCATGGGCACCTGCTCCTGCTCCAGCGCTCGGTACACAAGGTACATGGCCTGGAGGAACGACGCCGCAAACCAAGGCATGGGTCAGTTAGTTAGGGGTCAGGGGTCAGATATTATGACTGTAATTCATTTCAGTCAATTCAACAAACAAACTTGCAATCCAATCATTCTCTCATAGGACACCATTAGTTATAAATTCTTTAATTTAATTTCTATTCACATTCTGAGCGGACCTCAACACTGGCATAAACACACAAGCTGACAAACACTGGGTGGTTCAGATAATACTACCCATCTTTCCATCTGTCCACCAAGTGCTTTACCGCAATCTATCCTACAGACGCACTGGTGATCTGTGGCTAAAATGTCTTAAGGTGGAACGGAGTGATCCAGTTCTTTCTTTAATCTTACGCGGGATCTCCCCTCTGGACCAAACGGGCATGATCCAGAAGCCCTTAAATTACGAAAGGGTGAATTCCTCCAGATCCAAGACGGACTGCTAAAAGTAAATGTGGCACGTGCAAGCAGGGTTCTCAAAGAGCTCTTAACCCATCCTCCCATGATTTTATAATGCAGAAGCACAAAATGGTGGATTTCCACACAGCACCTCGGACAAGAGGATCCACCACCCGCCCCATTTACAGGCTCTCACCCACATCCCTCCCGTCAACTATGTACTCACCCTTGTCCTCGGAGAAAGCCTTGTTTACGCAACGCAACTCAAGCCCTGTTTAAACAGGCCGTGCTCAATCCGATAGATCAGGGTTCCAAGCCAAAACAAGGTGCTAATGCCCCTGCAAGCAGGCGCGTGGGACGGCAGCACTAAGCACAAATATTGATGTGTTACAAATATAGGCTGAAGGCCATTTTCCTTAATGCAGCCGGAGAGTGAATCCGTGCCAGGGATAGAACCAAGTATTCATTTCAGACTAAATGGCCAAAAATGGCTTTTAAAAGCAAAGCAACAGACAACCGGGTGAATGAACGTCCAATTAGGGCTTCATTCAGAAGTGAAAAATGAGCTGCGTTGTACTGCTGGTGAAGATCAGCAATTCTCTTACCACAGCAAACTCGTCTCTGTCCAGCATTCCATCTTTGTCAATGTCACTCAGCTCCCAAACCTGGAACGGGTAGAGATTCAGATTAAGAACATATTCATCACGACTGAAGTATGCACACATAAACCACCCTTTTCTTCAGTCTGGATGTTGATAAAAAGAACAGCTTATACAGTTCAAACCTCACAAGTGGGGGTGGGAGATGTCCCCCCCCCCAAAAAAAAGAAATAATAGGCATGTGGTTTGAAAATGAAGGGTATATGCAGGGTTTATGCATATTCAAGGCTTTACAAACAAAGTAACATTTGTTTGCATGTTAGCTGGTTGCAATCATATTCGGAGTAGCTTTTCAGAACAGTCTGAAGAACAGACAGCATGATCTGTGAGAAAATATGGATCACAGCAGAAAATGTACCGATGAAGATATAAATTAAAAAACCCCATTACAGTTTGTACCCCACAAGAACACACAAGTCCTTTCTGTGTACAGTCTGTACATTAAAGTATTACATAACCATATTTATAATTTTAGTCACATGTAGAATTGATTTAGAGTGTTTATGAATAACCCTTTGCCTTGTGAATACTCTGTGGTTGCTGGTAGCAGCTGTCCATTATGGGGTTACATGTTATTCTGGGATGGGCACCTCCAGGGTAGGGTGACTGTACCATTAACAGAGCAACAACGGGCTCAGTGTCTCCAGGGTGAGACGGGGTACGCAGGGACAGACGCGCACGCACAACACCAGCACTGTGACGAGGACGGGAGCACGCAGGTCTGGGAATTCGCTCCACTACTGACGAGATGATAGCACAATACAGTGGGTATTTTTGACTGCTTATTCTCGCGCTTTCTTTGAAAATCCCGCAACACATCCAAAATCCATCCCAAAACCAATGGTGTAATGGGACAGAAATCTGCAAAGTGCTAAATAATTTGACTTCTCGACAACTTAACCAAGAAAATCGTATTATTTTTCAAATAAAACTACCGCAGAACAAACCATAGCATCGGGATTACGCGGCTACTAATCTACACAATTTGGCACAACATCACCCTCTTGTGGACAAAGTACACACAATCTTAAATCTGCCTAGCATTAAATAAATTGAGTAACCCCACCAAGCAGTTGCTTTCTTGGAAGAATGGGTGACCAATTGCAAAGCAATAAAAAAATAAAACCTAAATTTCATTTTATTAGCATTCACACTGCCACAGCTGTGCACTATGGAGGTGGGAGGGCAAAGGCAAGCATGAGCTCTCCTCCGATATGAGCTACGTCAGCTGCAGCCCAATGCAGCTCAAGACACACTCGCAGTGAAGCGAGCTGGAGGAAGACACTTCAAGTCCTGCTTAACAGCAGACCTGTGGGGGCCCCGAGCGACCACCAGGGGGTGCTGCTGCCGCAATGAGATGCTGCCATCCTGTCAACTGAAATCCTCCTGTCCCTGAGTAACACTAGAGCCAGCTGTGCATCGCCCTGGGGGTGCTGCCAGCCACAGTCAGCACTGCCGCCGTCCAGATTTAATACCAGGCAGTGAAGCCCATCAGTGCACTAGAGCAGTGTCAGGAGCAGCCACCCAGCAGCCAATAAATGCTCTTCTTAAATGTCTAAATAAAAACATTTAATGAGCAAGAAACTTGAAGTAAGAGTTCTGGAATATTCCAAAAATTGATTTAATTGAGGCATTCTGATGCCAGTGTTCTGGATTCGGCTCCAAGCTCTGAGCTGGTTCCACAAGGGGAATCCCCCAGGCATGCTAACAATCGGGGAACTCCAAGGAAAACACCAACTGCACCATCAGCAAAGCAGAGCACAAGACAGGAAGTGACAGGGAGCTCAATAAACTCTGTATCATTACAAAGATCTTAAGGCAGGCTATTCGCTGTTATTGAACCGTAAATCCATTAACAGGGCAGACCCCAGTATTTACTTTGTTCAGATCTAATGAGCGTATTTACAGTGTTCAGATCTAATGTCTGAGCACCGTAAAGGGAAAAGGACAGTATTAAGGGAGTGTGCTGCCAGCCTGCTTCAGACAGAACATTAACAAGGCAGGGAAACACTGATGTGAGCACTGCTAGGCATCTTATCACACAGGTGAGACCACTCCAATAGTGACTATTCACTGTGCATGAGGCACCTGCTCTCATCAGTCATCTTGTATTTACACTGTACTGTACTGAATTCACGTGATCTGGTGTTGCAATCCCAGAGAATGCCTTAAAGCTGGCTGTTCTCTGTCAGGTCTCATTCTTGAAGCAAGTATGGATGCGGGGATGCATTCAGATGCAGTGTCCAATTCACGTTTAATCAGAGGGGCACATTTTACACAGTTCAATCATCAGTCTGGTCAGGTCACAGCACTCACACACCCAGCTGTACATCAGTGTTTCAGTGGACCTCACAACAGCAGTGTTCTAAACTGCCCCCCCCCCCCCTTACCCGCCCCAGGACGTCCACAGGAAGTTTGGAGTTGAGCAGCACGGGCTTGACCTTCTCCCCCGACAGCATCCCGCCGACGGGCGCCAGGCTTTCGAAGATGAGGTCGTACTTGATTTTCTCCTCCGACTGAAAGGCAAAAGGGCCGAGAATGAGGCGGCAGCGCGACGAACGAGCCCCGCCCACTACGTCGTGAAGCAGCCCCGCCCACCGGGGCGCGAAGCAGCCCCGCCCACCGCGGCGCGAAGCAGCCCCGCCCACCGCGGCGCGAAGCAGCCCCGCCCACCGCGGCGCGAAGCACCGCCCCCAGCGCGAGAGCAGCCGCCCGCGCACGGCAGCCCGCCACGCGGCACAGCAGCCCGCCGGAGCGAAGCAGTCCGCCACGCGTGCGGCTGCCCGCCCACCGCGTAGCGAAGAGCCGCCACGCGGGCGGAGGACCGCTTGGGCGGGTACAGGGAGACGGGCGAGCTCCGGTCTACAGCGCCGCGCTCTGCTCCAATCACGCGTTAGAATGAGCGCTGCCTTTCAGTGAGCGCGTTTCGGCGAGAACGCAAAATTAACAACTGCTCAAGCCGTGACATTCACACATTCGCTCCCTCAGTTTCAGCGCCATTATTCCACGGCCTGTACGAATACGACAGGACGGCGCTCCTCCAGCAGAGGCTAACTTCTCTTACCTTGACCATCCAGGGGCCGTCGACGGGCGCCCCCCCCGGGGGGAGCAGAGGACTGCTCGTGTCATGCTGAGGAGGAGAGAGGAGGAAGTCGTTAAGCTGAGCGGCGCACGGAAGACGCCGCGCCTGACTGGATCTGACAGAACGTAAGCAGCAGGCCACACAGACGGCCTTCAGAAACCGTGTGAGCCCCAGCCGGCTAAGAGAGCGCACTTTCACTCACAAACTTGGGCGGAGGAACGGGCACACCGAGACTCTTCAGCGCCACCTCCAGTCCATTTTGGGCACAGGCCACTAATCGCAATGCAATGAAGAATTGCTAAAGGGGGATGACAATAAAAAGTATTATTTATATACAGAGACTATTGAGACTATTTTCTCTGAAATGTATTTATTCTTAAAAAGCTAGACGGGACATTAAACACTGAGAGTGTCATTCGCCACGTTTACCTGTTTGTTCAAAGAACCTTTTCTTTCTGCGTCTGCCAAATCCCATATCTGTAAGAAGAACGAGGATGCACACCGAGTTTATTCTCACACAAAGCCTACCGCCAACTTCTCACCATTTCTCATCTCAGAAACATTCATCAAAGCAACAAAATCGACTACACCGAATCAACTCTCAACACTGAACTAGAGAAAATGATGTGTACAAAAAATACGCCCCAGCTAAATCTCCTTGATCACACATACACCAGGTTTAACTGTTAAAATGGATCCCACACCACTAGCCAGTCGGCACCACGTGTGGTGCGATGACAGAGAGTTTGATTGGCTGTTGGGACCTACCCTGCCCAGCACCAGGTCCGCCAGGCCAGACTTCTTCAGGAACAGAGCCGCGTCTGCGGCTGCCACACGTCCGCTGCCAGACGGGTCCACCTGCAGGGGCGGAGACAGAGCCAGCATCAGCACACGGGTCGAATTAAAGCATCCCATCATAAACACCGCAGAGAATACTCTAAATATCACGGCGTTCCTCCGTATGCTACACGGTCCGTAACCATGGCGAGGGCTCACACCGGTTCCTGACTGCCAGCGAGCGAGCGAGCGAACTGGAGACGAAATCGCGCGTGAAACTGTCCTGATATGTAGCGTCACCTGTCCCAGCGAGACTAGCCCGAACCAATCAAATTAACTAGGGGCGTAAACAGCGCTATTTTTGGACATTTTGCTAATCCTTCTCATTTCAAATAAATGGTAGCTAGCAACTACATACGTAATGAAAATAACATCCTATGTCTACAGCGCTGTAGCGTGTTAGCTGCTATGATGTCTCAAAACCACTATGCAAGACTGGCGCAAAGTAGCGTGCGGATCTCGACCAATAAAAAGTGTTTGGGGGCGGGACACGGCCGCGAAAACTCACTCATCTAGAGACACAGAATATCTGAGGGGTGAACGACACCGCTGCTCAGCTCGCTGTCACTCGCGGCAGGTCAGGATAGTCTGATTGAAACGAATGCCTTTTAATCACTTTTTCTCACTCGCTCGCGTCGCTGTATGCCATGAGGAATGGGTGTTATGGTCACACGTTTATAGTCGGGATCTTGATTGTAAAGAGGCCTTGCTCCAATCCCACACAGAACTTGATAAATGAATGGTCTCTGAACATGTCCTTGCATGAGCAGCAGACCAGGGCAATGCAAGGACACAGTAAGCACAAAGCTGCAGATGAGTGAGCTGTGTTACTTCCCTACAACAGCTACTCTCAAGCTCTCAATGCATCCATTATTGTAGGTTCATAAAAATAAACAACCACAAGGTCACATGACAACACATTAAATATGCTAAAATAACACACTACCACACACACACACAGATCAAGACGGCACTGGCAGGGGTCACAGTCTCACTGTGGTTTCACCAGCAGTCTCTCTCATACAACAAATGTCCAATGGCGGGGGGGTGGGGTTGGTGGGGGTCACCCATGTCCTGGCCTGCATTTGTTCCAAGAAAGCTATTAAGAGGACTATGCAACCTGACCAAATATGAAAATGCAGCAGTAGCTCAGGCACATGAACTCATTTATCTAAATACTGCTCCAACTGCTGATTCAGATGAAGCTGAATCTACACACAATTCTTCCAGGACTATAATCTTAAACCTGACATCTTGCTTGCCCCAAATAGGGATCACAAAAACGAGCACGGAAGCTGACGCCTGGAGGAATACATTAAATTCAAACACCGAACATTCAACCCTGTTCTTCCTAGGGCGCTGAGTGGCTGAGCAGGTTAAGGCACTGTTCTAGCGGACGGACGGACCGCACAGGATCCCGGGACCGAATCCCAACCTTGCCGGAACGATCTGCGGCCTGCAGCCCCACAGGGCAACGCACAGTCGGCGGCAGCGTCTCTCAGCGGTAGGCACTCTCTAGCCACCCCTGCTGGCCACTCAGGCACCTGCAAGTCTGTTCCTTAAGCTGCACGTGACACGTCCGTCCTCCACATCGTCTGTGGGTGAGCCAGACCTCCGAGCCGCCGTCTCACAGGAAGCGGCGAGCGGCATTACGCGCCTCAGACTAGAGCACGTGCCCGTCTGCACTCCCAGATCAATAGCCCGGGTCCCGGCAAAGACCGCCAGGATGTGACTGGTGGTGAAAACACAACCCCGCTTCCCCTCTCAAACCTTCCAAAAGAGGCCAAGGGACTGAATCGGAGGAAACGATCAGCTATGCTATTGCTGCTAGGGGCGAGCACTTTACTGGCTCTTCTCTTAAACGCTCTCCATCTCCGCTAATAGGGTTAGCCGAGCCATCATTAATGCATGGAGAGAGGCTTCTCTGGCAGAGCGCATTACTGAGGAGAGCGGCCGGCTCAGCTGTGCGGTTGATGATGACGACCATTATGATGATAAAGTGCAGCAGGAGGAAAAAACCACTGCTGATCTCTACACATCCATCCCAGCAGCCTGCACCGGCTCCTCCCTCATACCAGAACACAGCTTTAAGCTTTAAGGCAGAAGACGAAAGCTTGCTTTCCAAGGGTAAACAAATGCTGAAGTTACAGGGAGTAACTCATTTATGCACAAACTACAGCTCCAAAGACCACTCTTCAGTTTAATTCAATGGGTTTCTACACAATGTTACCGCCATCGTTTGCAATATTTTCAAGCAGAAACAGGATGGAAAGGATTCTTACCTGTCGATAGTAGTTGTCATAGACAGGATTTCCACTTGAAAGCTGTGGAGATGGACAGAAACAAGTTTAATGGCACCGTTTGGTAGGCAAGTTTCATTTAGCAAATGCTGAAAGTGACCGTCACAATTTCTGCAGGCGGTTGTCATTCTTGCTGAATGCATTCACCAATAATTTCACAATATCAGAGGCCTATTGCATCATCTTAATGTCCCCAGGGGAATAAGGAGCACCTGATATATTCACACTTCCTGCCCTGCCTGTGCACTGGCAGGCCTCTGGGCAGGGCTGCCATGTACACACCAAACAGCCAATAGGAGCTGAAACTGGCACAGACCAGGGTTAGTCACCTCAATCATTCTAACAAAAAATGTGAACCAACTAAACCTCTTCATTAACCAGAGGAAAATAAATCACTGACATTTTCATGAGCCCCTAAATAAATTTTAAAAGCCTGGTGATTTTAAATGGTGGAAATACACAAGAATAATGCTGTCGTCATTTGGGCGTAGGCTAACAACTGGACATGGGTCACTTCTGGATGAATCGGTCTGCAGAGGGGCCGGCCGTGCTAGCAACATCTGGCTCGCAAGCACAAAAGAACGACAACCGCCATCTGGCAACCAGCTACAGACACAAGCCACGTTCCAAAGCAAGGCCGAGGAGGCTCCTCGAGAGAACAGAAACACATTTTTAAACGGAGCGCAATCTTAAGAGGGGCTGACGCTGAAGACGTCCCCTTCACATTGAACCTGCTGCGATTGACTGGCAACCCCCCGTTCACAAAGCAGAAGTGCACCACCAGCCCTGTGCGCCCAGCTGGCAGTTTCACTCCATGGCACTCTACCATGAGTTACGCCGCTTTTAAAAAGCAGCGTCTCGCATAAACACAACTCAAGGACCTCAAGACCTGATACACTAGCACTTCACAGCCCCCACAAGGACAACATACTCAGAGACAGACTGGTGATTACAGTGGGAGCTGGCACTGTACTCGTCATAAATATCATACGCACAATATCTAGTCCTGCACTGATTCACAAGGACATCACCCTCTGCTTCTGGGCACTGAGATAATCGTAATAAAATGCCTACCGGAGTAATAGAGGGATTCTTTTATTTCCATATCTAAGCATACTAATAAGAGACAGAGTTCTGTTGTCAACTTGAGTTAACGCCTCCTCCTGTCACTAAGCACCAACTCTTCTGTGTACCTGTGTGACTGGAAATGAGCCTTGCAGGTGAATGGAGAGAAGGTGGGAATGCCCTTCAGCTGCAGGTGCCCTACAGTGAGGGCAGCTGACACAAAGGAGCACAATTAACCAATGGGGAGAAGGGAGATGAAGGGGAGAAAATGAAATAAATACGCTCCTAAACTTGCAACATGTGAAGGACAACCCACAACGTGGGCTCAGGCCAGAGCAGCTCAAGCCTGCTCCCAGCGATTGGCCTATCTCAGAGCACACACACTCCAGGGAGGGGATCCCTTCTAACTGAAACACTACACTTCTTCCCGCAGCATGTTGCAGCTGTATCGAACTGTACTTTATGACTCACGACTGCTAAAAACCTTTGTGGTTGCTCAACTGACATCCGGCCAAGCCTACGGAGATAATGGCCGATTAGCATAGGTTTCAGGGACAAAGAGCGCAGAGCGAAGCCTTCTAGGAGCCAGTGCTATGAGAAGAACACACAGGCCGAGGATTGCAACAAATGGGCAGCTGCATGGGTTATTCTGCAGGACGTCGCTGGGTTCAACATAATCCAGACGCATCTGAATTTTTACAACAAGAAGAATTCGAAAATGGACGAAGCTGAGGGGGAATGGGAGCACTCAGACAGGCAATACCCTGGATCTGACTTCAGGGAGTTTCAGGGCCCCACTGTACCAGAAATACAGCCTACATTTTACTGTGCATATCAGAACAAATTCAAATTATAACAAAAAGATATCTGGGTGACAAATGGGATGAATTGCTGATCAGCACATAAACATTAGCAGGTAAACTAACAAAGGCTCCGTACTGTTTTTAAAACAACTGTGTAACAAACACACAGTATTGCACGAAATGCCCTGTTCGCCGCACTCGGCTTCGAAAATAGAAATAAAAATCCGCTCCACTCAGAATTCATTTCCTCTCCGCAGTCCCAAAGGGCATGTGATGTGTTCAGCTGCCATTAGCTCAAACCCGAGCCCTTCTCACTGTACCGCTTCCACGACTTGGCACTGGCTGACTGCATGACTGGAACATATCACACATGATCCAATGCAAGGAGAAGAAACAAAAACAAACACAGTCAGCTCACTGATTTGGTTGTGGCTTTACTGTCCAGACCACTGACAGAAAATTCTGCTTGTGTGACATAAATGTCGCAGGGAACACCTTCAGTGGGAACTTTATTCTGGGACTTTTTTTTCCGCTATGGCCTGTTTTTAGGGCCGCAACTGGAGGAAGCAGATCAGGAAACAGTCCTGTCCCTGGCTCACCCGCTCTCTGAGCGGCACCTCACCAAAGGAAGGGGATGAGTGATTAGAATGTCACTATCATCAGAAAAACAACACCCACCAAAGCAACAACAGGCCTTGGGCAGCGTCCGTCGGGTTCTTGTTTTAATTGTCACCGTCAAAACATTCACTCTGATAAGATGCAGGCAGGATAACCCGTGCTTTGGAAGGAGGGCTGTGCACTCCAGTTTTTTTTGTAGTTTCACTTCATACTTCAATGTTTCGAAACAAACACTTTACCTCAAAATCCCATCACAAGGTCATCACTAGATGTCAACTCTTAAATGCAATTCTGTTCATCTGTTACGGACGTGACAATGCCCAGAATCCCCTTCCAGCTGAATGAGAAAGAGGCTCACTCACTCTCTGAGCCATGTGCAAAGGAACAGGACGACAGGAGAAAGGACGTTTCCCTCGCTTCCTAAGACGAACAAATGAACCAAACGTGTCTGTTTGCGTTGAGCTGGATTTCCTGAGGCTTACTTCCTGGGGCTCAGCATGGACAGCAGCAGCCAGAATATTTCCTGGCAGTAGTGTGGGGATGTATAGTGCTGAGCTGAACCGTACATTTCGTTTGTTACCAAAGCATGGGACTCCACTTTCCACATGGCATCCTACTTACATGAGCTGACAGGTGTACCATGGTAATCCTGCATAAAACTAAGTAGATAACAAATTTCATATTTCTCTCAGAAAAAGTCACAACATTCTTCTCAATCAGTGCCTGATTTTGGTGGCATTAATACTTGTCCCACCCCTTTTTCATTCACATCATTATTACTTTCTTGGGTAAAATCATAAACTGTTCATTATTTCAGAATCTCTAAATCACATTCCTCATTTTCCTAGCGAAACAATTGGGTGCCTGGAACTGCTGACGACCCGGAACACTAGGTCTTTGTGCCTCTTTTTAATTGCCCAGCAGTACACACTCCCCATCGTTCTCCTCCGGGGTTTCAAGCACATACTGTTGTCCCTGGCGTTTCTGGGAAGTTCTCCGTCTTCGTCATAATCTTTACCAGGCTGCCAAGACTTCTCAATAGCAACTGTAGAGCAGTTGGTACAGCAACATACAAAAAAGCCAAGTATGGAAAATAAACAAGGTCATTGTCAGCTTATATCATTATTCAGGCCCAGCTGTGCATTAGCATTGTCCACAATGATATGAAATGAACACGGGTTTCAACACCCTTCCCTGAAATCTGCCAGCACATAGCCCATCACTAATAAAGATAAGCAGCTTGGTCCCAATGGACAAGTTCATAAAATGTTGATACCCGTTAAGAGACAGCAACAGCGCCAAATCTGCAACCTTGTTTGCATGACCCCACCTTACATCTGTCATCATCACAAAAAAGTTGCCAATAGAATATGGGAAATCAGGTACATTCACTGGTGAATAGTAGAACAACAACACTCAAGGGATCAAATCCATTTAATTTGAGTCCAGTGCTTTGACAAATTGCCTACACTCACAGGCAATGCAATTCACAGTCTCAAGGGCAAGATATATAATGCCCTCACCTTTCAGATTTAACAGAACTTCTAAAAATGTCATTATAGCACACACAAACAACCAGTTGATGAAAAGCATCCATTTAATTTTTTTATCCCCAAATACAGGTTCTGCTTTCATTATACACCCTTACAGCTGCTCTTGCATTTCAGTTCTGATTTCATTATACACCCTTGCAGATGTTCTTCCATTTTAAGCATAGAGGTAATATATTTAGACTACCGGTCACACCTGCCCTACAAGCCGATGTTCTTAAAGTGACATTCTAATGCTGATGTAACAATCACTAATGGTAACTGAAAGCAATGGAGTTCTAGAACGCTGACTTAGAATTTTGAGGGGGAAAAAACACCATTCCAAAAACCTACTCTTCAATCTGTTAATATTAGCATAGACTAGTCCTTACTTTGAAGTAAGGTACAAGTAGTAAATACATAACCAATTCTTTCTGTTTAAATGATAGTCGGTTATGAAATTTACAGGCTAGCACCACAATGCAAAACTGAGTAATGTTTAATTCAAAGGCTGCACCACATCAACCTCTAGAACCAAGGAAAAAAATTGCGCAGTCGTCCTATGGTAACGCATAACTATTTTAATTTTAATTGGGAGCACACGCGGCCAGTGCATGCGTTATCTGTAGAACACAATAAATGAATCCAGCAAGTAATATATATATATATATAAGTTTGATTAACTAAGTTAGACATGCGATTGTCTTATTTGTCGTTTAGGTATTTTACCTTATTTTATATAGCTAGCTAATAATAATAGTTAATACTAGCTAGCTGGGGTGATAAGCTAGCTTTCCATATACAATTATGCACGTAAATATGACAGCCGAATGCACCAATATTATGCTCGCGGAAAAGATGACAAAATGGCTGGCACATCATGATGTTCACCAGAATCAATGATGTTCAAATAAAGTGTTCACAAGAACCATTGACTGTTAGGGTAGGGCGTCCTGAACAACATACCTATGCAATGTTGTCTGTCTGTACAACACTGCATCACTGCACGTCATATAGGACGCTGTTCACCAACCATCAGTTGAATAACTTTGTAGCTCCATCTTTCCTATTAGCCATCATGTTAATAACTGATAACAAAATGTGCGGCCAAGTTAGACAGATGGATACTTTAGCTTTGAGAAGACAGCCAGATAGTTGTAGTAAACCAGCAAATGTTCAAACGTTAAATCGATACGAATTTGGTGACTGTTATATGTATACCTAGTGGGCTGCATGTTAGACAGACATGCATTTCTTTATTATGCTAATCTGAACAATAACAACACTAAGGTCGTATACGCTAACAACGGAGTCACAGCTATAAGCCAATACAACTTAATAGGGAGAAAACTGAATCAGCGGTGACTGAGATCGCAAAGCTACAGCTCGGCGAAATCATCAACTTCTTATACTAGGCGTGCACGTTACAAAACCGAACGGTTTGCTCTATGTAGCAACCAGCTGGCGTTAAATAAGGTTAAGTAGCTATTCGGGTATTATTTACGGTTACACATCGTCAGTAAGTTAGTCGAAGAATTAACTGCTATGGGTGATAGCGTTAAACGTAAAGCTCTTGGTTGGCGACGCTACTGTCACATTGGCTTGCAAGCATCTCATTTCCAAATACTACGCCACACAACACAAATATGTTAGCGAATTGCCAAGTGCAGTAAATATCCAAAAACAGCTAACGTTCGCTTCATAATACTTCCTCTAAATACGGAACATGAAACTAGCCACCGACTGTACCATGTGCCTGACGAGATGGCTAACTTCGTTAACCTAGCCAATTAGCTAGGTCACTAGCCACACCAGGTCATTACGAAATTCATACACAGACGCACGGTCGCTAACTTCAGCCAACTCATTGCAGTTAGCTAGAAGTTGGGTGGATAAGTTATGTGCAACTGGCAAGTGCTTCCTCGTCTCTCAGAATACACTGCTATATTTAGCGAATGTTAGCTAACTTTCCGCACCAATATGTTCAAAAGAATCGAGTTAATGGACAAGCAAGTCGTGTTCTGGAACTTTTGTAAATAGCTAGCTGACGTTAGCTAGCCCTATATGTTTGCTTCTACTAGTTAGTATTCCAGTCATATCCTGTAGCTAATGTGCCAAACAATCTTGACAGTCCACCAACACAACAAAACATGCCGCACACTGCAGGCGCCCAACTCTCCAACTTTTTTTGTGCAAGATAGAAAGCCAAATCGGAAAAATACAGTGAACCAACGACAAGTAACTGGTTAACATTTACAAAATCAAAAGGGAAAGAAAGTTCTCACCCACTCTAAATTGACACAAACTACGCCCTTACGCAGTCCCAAAAGAAATGCAGCAGAAACTTTTCCCAGTCACACAACTTCTAGAAAGAAGCAAATCGACAGAGGTACCGATCAGTTTTAACTTTCTTGATACATTAATCTTCGAACTTGATAAACTCTCATCAAGACACAAGTCACCAGACACATTCTGAACGTTATATTCGTGTTTGTAAACGGGTTACCTGAGTCAGGGAAAGACTGGCAGCCATAATGTTTCTGTTCCCACTAGTCCATCCTGCGTTGCGCTAGGCAATATAGGGGAGGCTCTGAAACGTGGCACCGGAGTCAGACGTAACTGGAATCAGAGCGAAAAAATCGGAAGAGGGTATCAATGAAACACGGAGTCGGATCTTTATGTCACAAGGAATTTAAGCATACGGTCCATTTTAGCTGAAGAATTATCTTGTCACTTTTTATTATTTGAAATCAGTAAAAATATTACTTATAGATTTATATTATGAATGCTAAACGATAGTTTTTTTTAATGCATTGTATGTCCTTTCATATTGGTCCTCATGGCAAAGGCCCAGTTGTTTTAATCTGCCCTCAGGTAGAATACGTGCTTCTCTGCTTTTCATTATATTTCCTAATGCAGCTCTTGGGTAGTATTGAGAAGCGTGCCATATGAAAAAGAGGAGAGGGAGAAAAGTAGTTGGACATCAGGTTTCTGGTTCGTTTAAAGGGGTTAGGTAGTTGCATGGCATGCCAAAATTAATTTTTAGTTGTTCTGGCAGGACAGCTCAATGAATTCGACTAGGTGGACCATCAATCTGGCGGATATAGTTGGCAGTGGCAAATTTATTTTCACAAGAAGACCTGCAAACCAAGAAAATTGTAAACTGTAAATATATAACCAAGATATATGAAAGGAAAAAAAAAAAACAATATGAAATGTACCCTAAAATAATAATATTTTCAAACATCTATTTTGAAGACCATCAGTGGTGTATATTAATCTGTTGTAGACTATCATTAAAATCATTGAGCATATCATAGAGTTCAGTGAAAAAAACACAGTGACCTGTAAGGGTCACTATTCATATATTAGGCATTCAGGCTGCTCTAAATTAGTTGTTGTATGTGTGGGCTGGAAAAGCAAAATGCATTTTTGCTTCACTTTTTGTTTCAAATTGATTTTACCCAATGTGATGTTTTCTCAAAACCAAGCTCTTTCTTTGACCCTTTCTGAAACCTAAACATGTGTGTATATAGGTTCATGTATATAACATTACATATCTGAATGTTAGTCTTGGCAATTGTAGACTGTAAGCATACCTGGAAATGGCAAAATATACATATCTCACAAAATCTTGACTTGTTATCTTACCTCAAGCCTTCAGCAGGCAACCAGACAGTACAACAACGGCAAACTGTAAAAACTTAGAGAGCGTAATATTCAGCATTACACTCCAACAGTCATTTCTTTTTCAATCTTTGTAAATCTTTCCGAAAATTTTCTGTACGGTCTTTGTGCTGAACTGATCAGCCTTTCCATTCTAATAAGTGGACCCTAATTAAAATCAACTCAAATTAATAGCATCGGTAGCAGGGAGACTGTGTGACACTGCCCGTTGGGCAGCCGACTGACAGTTCTTTTCTAGATTTCTACAAAATTTTCCCTGTGTGGCTGGGGGCTTGATTCCCCACCGTGGACCTTTCTGGACTCTGATTCCATCTCTATCCTGAACCCTCTCTGCTTTTAGCCATGTGAATACAGTGGGAAAAGGTATTAGTAGCTTCCTCCTAAGTCTATTGCTTATGTTTAACTAAGAAATAACTTCATTTATTAACTATTGCTTCATTATTGGAGGAAACCCATTATTATGCCCACCTCTGAGGTAGACAAACAGGTACAGTTGTGTTTTAAAAGCTAAAACCACTAAGTTGTTTGATACAGCCACAGCCTATGCAGGGCCAGTCCACTGTGGCCATAGGTGGTCACAGCACTGCCTGTACCAATAATGCTATGCTGACATCACTGACAGTGCAATAAATACCTTCTGCCTAATAACTCAAAACTGAAGAACTAAAAAAAAAAAAGTGCTACATTTTTGTTTGGAACGATGTAATCAAAGTAAGCCAATTACTTAGTCAATAGTCACTCTTCAACTGACTGTTCTGAGGCATCATGGTTCAGCCATATAAAACAATGCCACCAGGAAAAAAACATAATGAAAAATCACTGGAAACCTGGATTGAGAACAAACATTTATACTTTTAGTTAACATACATTGTAATAAACTTAGCAAGACATTTAAATAAAATATAGTACTAACTAGCTAGCTGCTTAAAACAAAAGAACCCAAAATTGTCTCTTTCCTCCATGATGAAAGACTTGCTAATGGGTTTACATCAATCAGAAAACATGATAAATTAATTCATTTGAATAAAAAGTGAGGGGTAAAATATAATATACAGTAGTGATAATTAATCCATCAACAATTGTCACAAAACAGTAAGGGTGTCATGTAAAACAACTAAAAATGCAATGGAAAAAATACATCATGGGTCTTCTTCACAAAAGTGCAGGACGAATCATTGTTCCCTAATGCTGCCGAACTATCACATTTCCGCCTGTTAAACAAATAACACTTTGTAAATAACTGGTTTCTACAACATAACTTGGCTGATGGTGGATTGCATAACAATTAAACTTCTCTTTCACACACAGGCAAATATTTTCCTTGGTCAACTGATGAACATTGGTCTTTCAATGGTCATAAAATGTGTTAACACAACACATTTAAAATTCCTGTATTCACAATTTCTTAGTTAACCAATGATGATGCTTGAATCATTATTTCCAGTCTGACTTTATATGCTCGATTACAATGCTCCTTCTGATAATCATATTATTTCACAGCTCAGAGAGAGAACAGGAAACAGCCCAAATGTGTCTACTGATCTGGTAGACTGAATGTGGAGTTTGAATGTAAATCGGTACAACACTGGAAGACAAAGTTGTATCTCCGTCACAAACACAGTATTAACAATGGCACATCACACATACATTAGTGCTGTAGGTTCAGCGCAGTTTTTTCTCGGCCTTCATTTGAAGCCTTGTCATGCAACTGATTTTGTGTTTGAATATTTCCCCCCAAAAACATTTTAACCAATGTATTAATTAGATCTTTAAAAGCCTGCTTAATCAAAATGTTGGCACAACACCAGTCAATGAATGCCCTTATTTAGGTTTAAAGCTGCAAAACCTGCCAATGAAGACAAGCTGGAAGTACTGACAACACGACAGTGAGACAGTGCAAGTAAAAACAAACAGTAACAGAAATTAATTAGTTGAACCTACATTTGACAGTAAACCGATCACTTATCAGGTCATGGAATGAAATCCCATTATTCCCACTACAGTCTAATATGAATGAATGAAATAACCTGCTTAGTTCAAGAAAAAATTTTGGATAGAGAAAAAAGCAAGTCAACAATTGTATTAAAAAACCATGTACAGCTTCATGATAAATTTAAAATGTGTCCATCTCCGCAAAAATATACTGCACATCACAACTGAAAAAAGACATTTTAAAACATGCATTTAAAAAACTAGTTTACAATAAAATGACTAAAAAAGTCAACAGCTTAAAATATGGGAAAATATTCCTGGGCCACTTTCCAAAACTGGCAACCACTAAGTTTAATAAGTGTCTGTTCCTCCACTGACAAAGTAAGAAAAAGTAACAAAATTCAGGATAACGCTTTTTACAAATGAACACCAACACTGAAACCCACATTTCTGCCCATCATCTGCATCTTAAACCAGGGCTGCCCAACCCTGTTCCTGGAGATCTACTGCCCTGTAAGTGTTCACTCCAACCCTAACAAACCACACCTCATTCAGAAGTTAAAGATCTTGTTGAGCTGCTAATTAGTCGAATCAGGTGTGCCAAATCTGGCTTGAAATTAAAACCTACAGGTAGATCTACAGGACCAGGAACAGGGTTGGGCAGCCCGGTCTTAAAACCACCCCCATAATAAATAACCTACTACTTCATGTTATGGTCAAAAGATCATGTAACATCTACAATCAAATAAATCCCTACTGGCATTTTCAAACACACGGTAAAAAGACTCCACACCACCTTTTCCAAAAAACCATAATATAAAGATAAAAAAACAGAAAAATAAATTGTTTCTGCATGTGCATCATCAAGATACAGGGAGGCTTATTGCTTTCAAACCTTCCTTATATAAAGGATGTTCTGAAGACCCCTACTTCAATCATGAAAAATGGTGATATGCTTTCAGCATACACATTCATTGCCATAATGAGAAAAGGACAAGCAGCTGTGTTATACAAAGTAAATGGTGGTGGTGTGAGGGGGTCTTTACAACAAATCATTTTCTCATTATTTGGAATGGACAATTATATTGATAAGCCTGACTCTTCACTGACATCATCCATCAACATGGGAAAGTTCAGACAAGTACTCTCCCCTAATGCATGTTGCACCAGTTAGTAGTACTACTTTCTGAAGTCCGCCAGCCTATCTACGCAGTCGTTGCATAAGAGTGTCATGGTGCACACTACATACTACACTTCACGAATGAGTGTTTATGACCTAAACTTTAGTTCATTAGAAGCTGGTAGTGGTTTCATGAAGTATTATTTACATTTTTTACATCTGTGAAACCAGTATGTGTTAAAACATACAATAGTACACTGTCACGCATAGGACAATACATGAATAGTACCTGGGAATAATAGGGGAAAAAAGCCATTGTTGATGCTGAATCTAAGTTCTACAAGTGGCTTTAGAACTGACCTGAGCTGGACCAATCTGCTTTAGTACACATCAGTGTACGACTGGTGAGCAGACTGGATATGAAATAAACTTTAAAACAAAGAAAAAAAACAAATACATAATGCAAACAAATACATAATGTTGCTAACAGCACAGTGCCCTTTGTTTGGTTGGTGAATATCACCTCAAAGACGAACCAGACTCCCCGCCAACCACCAATTCAGAGCAGAATGCAGTGAGGTGAGAGATATTCCATGCCCCATGGGCATGTAGCATACCAGAGCAGTCCGATACGACCCCTTCCTCCACTCTTAAAGTCTGTCCTTCACTTCCTGGGGAGTCATCATGTGATGTCACTGGCCTGGACCTGTCTCCTTAGGGCAGGAAGAAATTGATCCTTTGGGGAATGGATTTGCAGCCCTGAACAGAAAAGAGTTTCTCCTCCTTGGGCGCGTATACCATGGCCTTGGCCACCTCATCCAGCGTGGCTTCACTGGGCTGCAGGCCACGGGCAGCGTAGGCGTCGCGGGCACAGAGCTTGACATGCCGGTACTCCAGCGGTAAGAAGGGCACAAAGAAGTCAATCAGGTGACCGGACATCAGCTCACTCTGGGCAAAGCCTCCTGAGAACCAAAAATAGTACTTAGAGCACAGCAAGAGAGGAGAACTGGGTATTAACACAATTACCAACCTACATAAAGTCTTGGGGCCATGGAGTACACAGTAATTAATCATTGCTGTGGTCTGGCACATGCACTAGGTTTATCAGTGTGACCTTAAGTGCAGTACCTTGGGACTCAACAGCTTCAGAGCGTATCCGGTGCTCCAAGTCCTCCATTCCAATGTCCTCTCGGTTCTGCCCCGAGTGCCAGAAGTCCAGCGTCACGTCATTGATAGCTGCCCCGCCAATATTACTACGAAAAAATGCCACCGTTAAATTAGTTAATACAAGGCTCTCAGCTCAAAATCCAATTAGGCCTCAATGAACCCCCAAATTTAGATAACTTTGTAGTTGGGACCCGATCACATCGAAGCATTCTGCCCAGAGAAAGAACAGTGGTTACAGAACAGGACTATCAACTCAGAGGTAGCAGGTTTGATTCTAAGACAAGGCATTGCTGTTGTACCTGAAGCAAGGTGCTTTGTTTTTAAATGTCCTTAGAACAGACAATTCTTATTCTTATTATTTAACCCAAACTTCTTCAGTGATTTCAAATTAATTGAATGTGAAAAAAGACAAGAAAAAAGCAAGCTGTGTTAGCTGGATAAAAACGTCTGGCATATGTAAATATGAACATAAAGGAAACACTAAAATTTTCCCTCATTTGTACTTTGGTGTAGGGACCTTATACTCTGAGCCCCCCACTCAACAAAGCTGTTGCAAATGGACAGTCACTTTCCTCACTCACCTGAGGAAGAGGAAGATGGCCCTTCTGTAGCTGACCCCGTCCACATTGTCATAGTGGTCCATGTACGGCTTGACTGCATCAATAAGCCCAGGGTGCAGCTTCTCTGCCTCATCGAAGATGAAGAGGGCCTGCTGGCAGCGCAGGACCGTGTCACGGACTGCCTCCCTCAGCTGGCCCTGCACGGGATAGCAGCTGGCATCAGACAAACTCACGTCCAAATATACACACACACACGCGCCTGCACGCACGCACAAGCACACACACACAGTGAAAAGGAGCAGTGACCATATACATACTGGAGCTGTTAAACGGCTTCACAAGATACCTTTATTTAAAATGCGTATTAATTTCAATTGTTTTAAATGCAGACTTTCCTATAATTTCAGTTTCCACCCAAGCACGCATGCTCTGATTTGAATAGCTAGCTAATGCGCCAACTGTCTGCTGTGATGATAAATGATGATGAAGTACACAATATCCCGTAAAAATCAGTAAAAACTTTTTTTTTTTTTACTCCAAAGCTAACATTTGCCATGTTTTGTCATATCTGCTTTGCAAACAGTGTAGTTCAGTGATACCTCACTGAATCCAGTTCAGTTGTGCAATCCAATCAAACTGTCAGCATAATTTTGCAACGCATAGATTATGTGCCAAGTGACCGTCATGTACCCTCACGGCTCGGCCGTGGACTGCTTGGACATTTGCCTCCACGTCTCCCCTCCAAAAAGCACCGTAAACAACACGTTCTTGAGACAGCGTGCCGGG
Source organism: Anguilla rostrata (assembly GCF_018555375.3). Lineage (NCBI taxonomy): Eukaryota > Metazoa > Chordata > Actinopteri > Anguilliformes > Anguillidae > Anguilla > Anguilla rostrata. Next base: position 55,479,093 of record NC_057936.1, on the reverse strand, counting down.
AGCTGGGCCAGTGGGGCTCACCTTGTACACGTCCACCAGCTTGGCGTGCGGGAAGTGGAAGGGGGCAATGAACAGGCGCACGCATTCACTCTTCACTCCATCCCGGTACAGATTGTCTGCAACAAGCCGGGCCACAAAGTTCTTGCCAGTCCCAGACCAGCCATGGAAGGAGAGGGTGAGGGGCTTGTTTGGATCAGGGTTGCTGATGAAGCCCTGCACTGCTTTCAGGACAACAGAATGGGCCAGGTGCTGCCCGTGCAGCCTTAGCTCCAGATCCCTTGCCAGTCCTGAATTTAGGAACACAGAACATAATGGGTGACAATTACGAAACCTAGTTAACCAAGAGCAATTTCTGTGGCTTTTAGGTCCCAAAACTGCAATTAATTTACTGCTCCAGTACAGGAGCAACTGCATTCTAATAATGACGATATTAATTGCTTAACTTCAGAATTTACGTTACACACTATGTCCTAAGGGAAATGCCCAGTAGCAGAAAATTCCAACTTTAATGGTTTTCAAAATCCATTTGGGACATGATAACAGTAGAAATTAAAAGTGGGGAAACAACACCTGTGATATTATTTGTAACCCGACAGTCTCCTGTGTCACAGCACTGTCCAAGACTGCAATACCACTCTGATAAAGTTCGCATGTAGTCCTGTGGAAACACTGACCAGAAATCCCCAGAAGGCACTAAAAAGAACACATGTACCCACGTAAAACACAGCACACATTCAAGCAATGGTTACGGACTGTTAGTGTTACATATAAAAAATATATTTTTTAAAATCACAACACAACACAACCCAGAAAGAAGATTCTGATCTCATCATTATTGAATAATAAGGCTTTAAATAGCCATAGTGTACTGAACTTACTAGTCGCATTTTTCATTGACGTTCTCTTGTAATTACGGGCTAAAATTGCGAGATGTATTAATTCCTGATTACTGAGTGTAATGACAAATGGTTTTTAACCTGGGATGTCCGTTTTGAAAGCTCGTGACGTTAATATTATTTACACATCAGCGTGCAATCTGTGCATACATTGACAGCACTTGGCGATTTACAACGTAGGCTAGGTTGTACGTACAGCATCACGACGAGTTGAAACCGGCCAGTTTACGTTTTCTAATACAGTAGCTCTATATTTTCCCCATATCGACGTTAGGGTAACAAATTATATTTTCCTTATAACCTATTACTGCAGTAAGGCCATAAATCTGCAATGTCAATGGCACAAAACGTACCAAAGAACAAACCATTGCATCTACAATCCACCACGTTTGAGATGAATTACTCAGCCAACTACCTAGCTAGCCTGTCAGCTATTTTCGCATCAAATCGGTAATAAAAAACGGCCCTGCTTACCTTGTTGGGTCGCATCATCCTGGTTCGGTTGACACTCCCCCTCCCAAATATTACAGTAAATATAATTAAAATAATATGTTGATACGTTTGAAAGACTATCAAACTGGAAAAAATCTGCTTTTACAGAAGCAGCCCAAATAACGGGCAAGAGACGAAGAAGAATCATTGGACGATCAGAACAGTTTCACAGAAAATCTAAGAATTATCGACAATGCGACTGTACAACCACCTTTCACCTGCGCCCATTAAAGCTAATCTAGCAAGCGAGGGGCTCACCGACGCAACCACCATAAAACATAATTGAGGGAGTTCCTCACGATCCTTCCTCGTTTAAACTACGTCATATCCTGATGTCCCAATCATATCCGTAATATACAAACATCATCTGAACATTGGGTCCGTGACATTCACCATCAAAACGCGTGTAAATTATTCGTTCTTGCAATAGCACTCGTAAAAATCTGTTTTAGGTCATTTTGAACCAGCTGCACACTCTTAGATTACAAGATAGCGGGACAAGACTGAGGGACGCTTTTTGCCAATGTGAGTTACGTGAATGTCAAGTGCGTTTTTACACGGCAAGGCAAGACCATTGATTAATTGGAGTTGCAATCGTTTTATGTGTAGCCATCAAGGTGCATCTTTCAAGCTAGATAAACAAAACCTTTGAAAATAATTTAAGCAAACATGGAGGCATAATCTGTATATGTAGGTTTCATTGGGACACAACCATTGAAGCTGCCTTCCCAACTGATTGTGGAACCACAGGAACAGGAAGCAGCTGCCAGGTGCTCGAACTTCAAAATGATGAGACACACCATAGACCAGATGATGCTTAAGAGGTCTGGTTGGGGTGTCTTAATTGTCTGAAGATAGGAGATACTAAGCTGCAAAGGGTGCTATGCTATTGAGGGCAAGGTATATTTTACAACAATGATGATCTAGCAAGTGGATTCATCTCTTATTGGAGGTTGGGAATAACTTCCCATTGTCAATATGTAAAGGTATTTTAACAAGAGTCACTAAATTTCCCACCCCAAAACCAACATTTGAACCATATGAAATTCACAAGACTGACCAGCAAATTACAAACTTGTTTATTTAATCAAAACAATTGTCTTTTTAAAAAAAACTGAAGGTACAATTAGTTGCAAATATTTCATTTTTACATTGAAATACTGTTAATGAAACTTTTCCAGGAAGCTCCTCAGAACCCAGTAAGTGTCTGTGCAGTTGTCCTGAAAGAAAAAAAAAAATGACCCAAGTGAGCAAGGGAGGAAGTGGCCCTTAACAGAAAAATCACTTATTTTTCCAAAGGTAAGATTTTTCCTACCACAAAGATTAATTTTTTTATTCATTAATTTAGCCAAAGTCTGCGCTATCCTTGTTGTACACCTGATTTAAACGTGACCAAGGTCACAACTGAGCATGTATGTTGAGCGAAAAAATTGAACTTCCTGATGTGTACCCCATAGGTTTCTATTGGCATCGCTGTCCCTACATATATACTCTAAAGGGGGATCCCATACAAACCCATCAAATGGAATAATGCAAACTCCAAATTACATATCCAAATTGAAGGCTTAAAGTGGAGGATCTATGAATTACATGTTACATGTAGAAAAATCTAGTACTCATACCTACCCTTCTGAATCCAGATTCTGGTTTTCCTCCAACAGTCATGGTTGCCTACAAGAGTTTTTTTTTTTGTCAGTTACCACAGGAACCTGAAGAATCACTAAAAACAAACCTCATTGGGTTCTTCAGTACTAATTGTTTCCACATTTGTTTTTCAGGTCAGACATTTGAAACATCATGAACCCAAAACTGGTTCCTATCCAGTTCAAATACATTTTTACCACCAATGTATACTCTCACCTGTGTGACAAGCATGCTAGATCCCGCACTACTCCACTTGGCTGTGATCCACAAGCGCACCTGCCAGGAGTGTTGAAACGTATTAGCAAAATAAAGATTACATAGCCATAGGGGCAAGGCCTTAAGCCCTGACCCGTTCAGTTAGAGCTAATATCCAAACTCCATGGGGAGGTCAGTGGAGGTGATCATCACAAAGGTCAGAGGGTGTTTGGGTACATTTCTTTAGAGGGCAACAAGGTTTTCAGTTTAAATATTCCATGAAAAAACTAAACAGAACACTGAGTACCAAATGCTTCAAATCACCAACAAATAACAGGGGGTCCAATTACAAGCTTTGGATTCAAATGGTTTTGTCCCACTAAAGTTCAAGCAACCATTATGCCAACATAACCATGCTGTCATCACTATGCCATCACAATATATTCATATTTACAGCACAAATAATTACCTTTCAGAGGGCAGATGTAGACACGCAAGCATGTTGCAGCAGCTGAAAAAGACAAGACTGTCAGGCACCTCATTGGCACAACCATTGGCACAGGCATAATACACTAATTGGATACATCAGCTAGGAGCGAAAGACAATGCTATTTGTTCTTCATGGGATATCTGCTGAACTATGCAGTCATCATTGTATCATTCAGTACAGTATTAAACTTCAAACCGATGGAAACATACCTTTTGATGCCACATGAAGCTGCATGAACTGGCACTTCGACAGGAACTCTGCAGAGAGAGATGAATTAGGCACCATAGCCTCAACCAAAATATTGCCATTTTGAATTGATGATACATCAGCTAGGAGCGAAAGACAATGCTATTTGTTCTTCATGGGATATCTGCTGAACTATGCAGTCATCATTGTATCATTCAGTACAGTATTAAACTTCAAACCGATGGAAACATACCTTTTGATGCCACATGAAGCTGCATGAACTGGCACTTCGACAGGAACTCTGCAGAGAGAGATGAATTAGGCACCATAGCCTCAACCAAAATATTGCCATTTTGAATTGATGATACATCAGCTAGGAGCGAAAGACAATGCTATTTGTTCTTCATGGGATATCTGCTGAACTATGCAGTCATCATTGTATCATTCAGTACAGTATTAAACTTCAAACCGATGGAAACATACCTTTTGATGCCACATGAAGCTGCATGAACTGGCACTTCGACAGGAACTCTGCAGAGAGAGATGAATTAGGCACCGTAGCCTCAACCAAAATATTGCCATTTTGAATTGATGATACATCAGCTAGGAGCGAAAGACAATGCTATTTGTTCTTCATGGGATATCTGCTGAACTATGCAGTCATCATTGTATCATTCAGTTTCTCTCATTGCCAGGGTGAACACGAGACTGACTTACCCCAAATTCCCTGTTCCTGATGTCTGTCTGCAAGGTACAACCGCCATTTGCTGTTAAACAGGTTAACATTATTGCAATGCTGCAACTGATGCCACATTAACAATCACATGTTACACTGTTTCAGTTGAAAAATTCTCCCTCATCTTTTTCAGAGAGATTCCCATTGTTTTTTTTATAAATCAATCATCATAAACAGTATAGCCCATCAAAACAGAGGTTAAATCAGAGACCGACTCAAACTCATTTATACATTCAATTAAAAATGTACCTGGGCAGTGTGTACACAGCATTTCTCCATCTAAAACAGAGAAGTAAGTCTTTAGATTAAGAAGTTTACACACATTTCAGTGACTTAAATTCTGTGCCTCAGATTTATTGCAATTGGTGGTTGCAGGTTTCGTCATCCTGTTTGGTCAAGAGTAGCAAATAGAGGTCATCATTGTGGCACAAGTTTAAGTGGTACAGAGACCAATTTGCACACAATGCCACAATGACAGCATACCGTCATTCATGTGGGGGTCTGTGGGATTCCATGGTGACTACTTTTTGAAAGCTCAGCCTGTAAAATTAAAGACAAAAATCGATTGGGGAAACTGCATTTGTTTTGAGAATAAAAGCAACTACACTGGTTTCTTTTAAGTCATGAAATTGCCAGAAAGTAAATTAAATTACCATTGGAATGTTGAATCCGTTGGTGCCATTGGGATTTTTGGTCTGGGGGGGAAAAGTGTAGTTATTGTATAGAAATACATAGATTTTAGAATGGCAAAACAAGCTCATCAGATCCCTTCTGCCCACTGATTATTCTAAAATCCTTTCCTTAATTATACTTCAAAATGAGGTACTCAATCATAACGTGTACTACAGCAACACATAAAAACGCACCTTTCACATACAGAAAATCTTCTAATTTTGCATCGTACTGCAACCATCTAAACTTCGCATGCAGTCAAAAAACCTTTAAATTTACGCCTGAGCGCTAGACGTTGAATAAATACTGACATTCATCCTTGCACAATTGCTGTCCTCAGCAAAAGACTAATAATAGCAAGGTTAACACGTGCTTCAACAACTAACTACACGTTGCAGAACTTAAAGTAAAATAGCTTGTATCAGCGCATTATAAACTCAGCCTATTCGCTACCTAGCTAGAGCTAACGTAAGGAAACCAATTAAGTAACGTTGTCCACAACATTGGGCTAGCAACTTTGACCAAATTAACAACCCACGTGGCAGCCAATTTACCCTTACTGTACAACAGGGCCCAACAAGAGCCTGCCGCCGAGAATTGTTCTTTAAAGATCGCTAGCTAGGTAAACAGTATGTCTCAAGACATACTTTAAATATATTCCAATGCCCACTATGTACCTGAAAGGAACAGAAAATCAAGAAATTGCAGGTCAGCACATTGCTAACAGAACTGACTAGTGACTTACCCTAACATAAAGCTGTAAGGAATGAGGCCGAAGAGAGGAAGCTCTGTAAATTTCATGGGTAATCTCATCAACTACGATGATAGCCATTGGCCAGAATTTATGTTCGACCACTGACCGTAAATCAGCTGCACTTTTTGAAAACGCATAATCGGGGTGGGCATTTCACTCAAATAAACTGATCCTGGATCAGACATTTCGAATGTCTCGCATTGGCTCATGGGAAACATTTGCAATCTTAATTCCTTTTAAAAAAAAAAACTTTTAAGTATACTATGAACACAGAAATATATATGCGTATTGAATACAAATCAAACAAATTAATAAACAAACTATAAACATTAAAGTTCATAGGAACACGTGATGGTACGTCATACGGATCTGACGTAGGAATTTTGCTGATTACGTAGCTACGTTAAGCACTGACATGATTTTGCCAGCGGATATTTTGTGGAACTATTGCGTGTTGCTAAATGTACGTTTTACCATGACCTAAGATATAAATTACGTTTATAAAACTGAATAGTTTGTGTAACCATTTCGTGTACATGTTGATGTGGTTCATGATTCACCCTCCGTTCATAAAGGCAGAGGATACTGGAATTACCGCCGTAAACGGGACACTAAATAGGTTGCGAATATGTTCGATTTTTTAACTATCACACAATTGAACTGATCTCGTGAAAACTGGATTGGGGCAGCAGAGAACTGTGTTCGCCCAGAATGTCAAAGGCAGTTGCAGCGTGTTTGGCTGGAGTTCAGACCGCAGATTTAAACATCTACACAGAACTGATGCACTTGTTGTACGTCGCTCTGGAAAAGAGCGTCTGCTAAATGCCTGTAATGTAATGTAAAAAAATGTAACTGTTACAACTGGAACAACTATCCAAATATATGAAACACAAATGAGCTGTTCCAGTCTTAATGCAGCTATGTGGTCTAGGGGTTTATACTCCAGCTAAAAACACTGCAGTTGACCCTCAGTGTTTACGGCGAACATCAGTGTTACCAGTTTGGAAACGGTGGGTGTTGACACCCTGTTAGGAATCAAAGTTCATTTTGGCAACTGGGGAAATATTCTCAAGATGTTTTTGAATGTAGTCGCTCACTTTCCACCTCTTTGACTTAACACGTCCTGCGCTCTTGACTTGTGTGGGCACATCCCATTCAAGCACAATAATGATTTAAAAAAAACAATCAAATGTTACAAACAACTCTAGTTGAATGTTCCTTCACCAGTGAAATCTTAACACCAGGCTGCTCTTTTCCCTTGCCAAATCCTGCCCTCTGCAGGACCTCTCCATCACCATCGAGTACACCACAGAGACTCCTGCCCAGACCGCCAGGAATCTTGTTGTGAATCTACAGTCTTACACGGCCCATATTGCTCTCATAATGCACTCCTGCAGGTTTGCACTCTATAACACCTGCCGAATAAGACCATTCCTCACCGAGGATGCTGCCCAGCTCCTGGTTCAAGCTCCCGTAACCTCCGGATTGAGGTACTGGAGCTCCCTCCTGGCTGGGCTTCTGCAGTACAGCCCCTTCATCCAGAATTTTGCTGCCTGCCAGATTTTCAACCTTTGAAAATTTTCCCATGTCACTTCCCTCCTGCGTTCCCTTCACTGGCTGTCTGCATTAAAATAAAAAAATTCAGGCCATGGGCCAGTCCTACACCCAAACCTGTGCTCTACGCACTGTTGCCACTGCCGGCCTGGCTCTCCCCTCCCTGCGACAAAGGACCAAAAATAAATAAATAAATAGAATCGGTAGCAATAACCCTCCTGATAATTTCTCAGTATGTGAAATTTCCAGAAAATTGGGTATACTTTCTATCTCTCCAGAAACATTCCCACTCCAGTCAAACAAAAGCCTTCTCAGCATTGAACAAAAATAATGTTTACAATGGAAATCCTGATTGATTTACATGCTTCACTTAAAAAGCCTACAGACATTGGATGGAAGACCAGATTTTATAAAACCAAGTTTGGCATGAATAACAAGCTTGATCATGTCATTTTAATATGGTTAGCTAGAACCTTTGCATACAGTTTGGCATCAGAATTTATTAAGGAGATGGGTCAGTAGGTTGTGTAGTTTGCAGAGTCTTTATTTTTCTTCAGAAATACAGAAATTCTGGTTGAGTTTACATGGCGATGGAATGACATTTCTGAATTAAACAGTACAGTAATGTTTTTTTTTCCTTTCTAGTTAATTGAGGAAAGGGAGCATCTAGCACTGTACTTTCTTGTGAGGTGAGTTTAGGGAGCTTAAGATCAAGTGGAAAAACTGGGTTTAAAAAAAAGAACACAGGAGTCATTTAGTTTAGAGTAAAAAAAATATTTCTATGCTAATTTGTTGGGGGTCGGTGAATAGACTAGCCTGCATCAATTTAATTAATGATACACTAAAAAATACACTAAATATACACTAAATAAAAATAGTTGGAGGCATGGAGACATCAGTGGCAGGTGAGAAGGTGGACAGAGAGGAAAACACCACTGAGGAAAAAAGTGTGATGAGGCCAGAATGCTGTAAAACAGGAAGCTTGAAAAATGTTTTCCTTTTTACAAAGAATTTTGCAAAATGATCTGCAGTGAGAGGGAGAAGCAGCAAGGGATCTTAGCATGAGGGACAAGCTGGAGAACAGTGGCCTGGGTTTATGCCTGTCAACAAGGTGCTTTTTTCACGTCAGGGCAGTCCCAAGGTCAAAGCTGACAGACCAAGTGAATATGCAGAATACATACACGAGCTATTTATATACCATTTCTGTACGTTAGCTTGTAATTCACATAAACTCTTGGTTACAATAAATGATTTAGAAATGTGTCTATCTATTTTCATTTACTTTATGCTATAATTGTTTTTTGTGTTTAATGTGATATAAATAAACCTGTATGTTACAACACACACCCGAGAAGCTAGTCAATTGTAAGTATTTTAATATCATGTCAGTACCCGAAAGGTTAAAGCCTTTACTCCAGTAGTACGCATATGATGGCAGGTGTAACTATTGCTGTGTTTTTGCGTGCAGTTTAACAGGATGACGTTTCAGCACCTGATCGACCAGCAGGGGTCGCTAAAGTACGATGAGACGCGAATTGATCGCAGACCGTGAGGCCCCATCACAGACATTCATTTAACTAACCCAGGGGTTCCCAGACTTGGTCCTGGAGCCCCCAGTGTATGCTGGTTTTCGTTCCAACCAGTCACAATCACAGAATTTTGACAAGCTGTTATTTTTTTTTATTAATTTGGTGATTTTCACGTTTAGAGGGATTATTATTTAACAGTCAGAAACAGTTATGAATGCCATAACAAATTAAATTCCCATGTTCATATTGTGCTTATTGTGTTATATTGCAAACAACTGCACCAAGAAGTAAAACTTCAAATTAAAGATAAATCAAAAGGCTCCTACCTGGCCACTAAAACTAACCATCTGGAAGATAATGAAGAATCCAATGACAAGGAAAGTGATGAGTCAAACCTGCAACGTATTAATAAGTTTAAGGAAAGAATTATGAAAGAAATTAAACATGTCCAACAACCTAATTAGGAGCCTATTTATTTACCTCTATCTTTTGTTTGATCAAAAAAGTCACATCTTTTTAATTGTTTGCAGTGTAGCACAATATCTACATGGGAATATGACTTCAGAGGGTAAATAATCCCTCTGAACATGAAAAGCACCTAATTAAGAAAAACATTGCAGTTTGTTAAACTTATGGGATTGTGATTGGGGTTGGAATGAAAGCCAGTATGCACAGGGGGGGCCCAGGAACAAGTCTGGAAACCACTGAGCTAACCTAAACTTGTGAGGTCCCAGAGGGACGCCTGTACTGCTCATGCTGAGGGGAAAACTTTGGAGCTCCCATTAGAGAGAACATGAAACGAGACTTCCCCAATAAAACTTCCCCAATGATACTCTGAAATCTGATTGATGATTACGTTTCAAATGAAAAACAGATTGTAAAAATATGTAATATGTAATAAAATATGTACATTTTAATAAATACGTACCAAAACGTCTGGACTAAAGCAACCATCGTATCACAAACTGCCCCACATAATGAAATTTATGATCACAAAAAACTGACTGATGAAGTTTTCTTTGGTTGTTCAATCCTCTTGGTTTTCTATGTTGAATTCAATGGGCAGTAAAGCTCTTGTGCACTCAACATGCGCAGTAGAGGCTATTTCCCGCTACTTTCTAGGCTGCGAAACCATTTACAGATTTGCAAATCCATTCTACAGATTTATGAAACCATTTATAGATTTGCAAATCCATTCTACAGATTTATGAAACCATTTACAGATTTGCAAATCCATTCTACAGATTTGAGAAACCATTTACAGATTTGTGACTTCTGCTTAAAAAATACCTGCCTACTTCCCTGCCTGGCCCCTCCTACCCTCGCATGTACACTCTATGGGTCCCATCCATACACTAGAATGAGACCAGTGCCATAACTGGATGAACCAGCAGCAGTCTTAACAATACAGCAGAGTACTTTAAAAAATACTTTAAATTTCAGTGGCCCACACATTTGCCCAAGCAGAAGCATGCAGACGTGAGAGTGGGGGGTAAATATAAATGAAAGATAACCTTTAAAGTAAACATCAGTCATATTGTATAATGGTCTCACTGTTTTGTTAAAGTGCTAAACAAGACAAACTCAGAACACAAATTTATGGAGGTTTAATATTTCGCATCAATGAACATGAGAATCTGATACAATCAATGGTTATGATTTGAAGAGAATGCAAAATAAAAAATACATTTTGACTGCTCTTTCCAAGCAAGTGATATTGAAATGAATGGCAAGGCCTCAATTTAATATTCATTTACAAAAAACAACATGAAAAAGAAAATATAATGGCTTTAGTTCACAATCTCTGCCCATTCCATTACAAGAAAAGATAGATTGCCTATGTAAGACTGAAATGAAGGGGAAAAATCCAGCTTGGCTATTCATAACATTTGATTCAAAATAGGTAATCGTTTTTGGGTCTTCATTATAAGATTCTGTGCCCAAGATGTAATCGGCACTAAAAGACTACCAAAGAGTATTGCCACTTCTCATAAAACCAACTGATCCTCCCCAGTACAGGACTTTGGCACCTTTCAGCTCATTAAACATTAGAGTTCTGGATTATAATCTAATTTAATGAGAGAGCTGACGGAACCAAAGCCTTCAGATGAAAAGGTTTGTCACCCCGCTAACTGTACACACCGTTCAGCCCATTTTCCCCTCATGGGGTTCAATTCAGAAACGTCTCCCAGAGGAGCAGCACAAGGACATTAAGGGCTATTGTGATTCATGGAGGTTACAAAAAACTATATATAATATACATTTATATATATAATTTTTTTTATTTCAAGGTCCCAGGCAGTAGCATTAGCATGTCCTAACCATTGAGGATAAGCACTGGCTAAGCCTGCAAAAGTCGGGAAGGCAAATTGCAGGCCACTATGCTTTCCAACGGGCTTAGATGACGTAAAACAGTAATTCTACGGAAAAGGTCAGTTCATGAATCAAACCAAGCCGGATCCTATAAACCTAGCCTTTCCGATGTCCCTGTGCAGCTACACGCTCATGAGCACACAGCCTGCGTTCCTCAAGGGTGGTGGGAAAATAGAACAGCGTCTGTCACTGCTGAGTGTGTTTCGGTAGTGTCGACCTCGCCAGCGCAGGTCTTCTGCTTCTCTTCAGCATACGTGTGAAATTACTGTTGGGACTGAACGGGGGAAAAAGGGAGGTCCAGTTTACATACGGGACAATCTGTCCCAGTGATGGGGACAAAGCTTCCTGATGTGTGACCGGTGAATTCATATCCTTCAGCAGTTAATATTGCCAGAAAGAAAGAAAAAAATAAAAAATAATGAAACCGAACAAAAGAATAATATATATAATATATATAAATATATATTTATATGTACAGCTGTAACAAGCTGTAGGCAAGCCAGGTTGCCCCCCCGCCCCCCCCCCCCCCTCTGGTTCCACCAATAAGGCCTTCGAACTCCCGCGGCTCCAGCCTTCATTCCTCAGTCCTCGGTTCCCTGAGATACAGAACGCTGTCGTTTTCAAGGTTTGTTCGATCTAAACACCGCCGCCCCCCCTCTGCGGGGGAAAAGAACAGCCCCTCAGGACGCCCCCCCCCGCGCGGGCCCGCGGGGCGCTTGTCTGTGTTGGTGAGGAGCTCCCGCTCCGGTTTTTATTTTGCTCGTTTCCGAAGGGGGGGGTGGGGGGGAGGTGGAGGTGGTGGTGGTGGATGAGGGGTCGGCGGAACACTATATTGGAGAAGTTTTTTTTTTTTTTTTTTTTGGAGAAGTTTTTTTTTTATTATTTTGAAAATGCAGAGCCGAGTACATATTCTAGTAGCGGTCATCGAAAGGCTTGGATGAGAAGTGGTCTGTAAAGGAGTTCTTATTAAGACTCTGTCGTGTCGCATCCGGGGGGCCTCGGCGATGCTCAGTGCCGTTGTGCTGCCGTTCTCTTCAGTAGGGGCTCATCGTACACCCAGCACTCCCCGTCCTCGTGGAACAGCTGCGGGGATCAGACACACAGTCACTGCTTACTCAACCACACGGCACTGCCCCACATTCACGCTCGTGCTGTTCCTATACCGTCACGCATGCTTTACTAGGGACAAGTTCTCACCTGCAATTCAGTCATCCCTCAGCAAGAGGGCGATAGAGCTTACCTGTCAGTCAATCATCACATTGCCCCTCCCCAGTAATCTACATCAATTGACCCTAATTAAGCACAGATGACCCACAGATTCCCTTCTCCCAAAATCATCCATTGAGGTTGCAACAACATCAGCGAGAGTGATATACTATTGCGAAATGTTAATGTTATGCAAATGTTGTTAACTTGATGTGCCTGTCCTTACCCTGGTCTCCCACTGGACCTCGTTCTCCTTCCTCTCCCGAGCCTCGGCCCTCTGCTTCTCCTCCAAGCGGTGCTTTGCATCTGTGGCTGCGTCAATGTCTCTGAGCTTCAGGTTAGTGGTGACATCCTTCCACAGCCTGAGACAGGGACGGAGAGGGAGGCAGTGAGCGGCCATGGTGACAGCTCCACAGCAGAGACTAAAGACAACCTGCAGCCATTAACAGCCACATCAGGGGAGTCCCAACATCTATCAGCCAGATCAGGGGAGTCCCAACATCTAACAGCCACATCAGGGGAGTCCCAACATCTAACAGCCACATCAGGGGAGTCCCAACATCTAACAGCCAGATCAGGGGAGTCCCAACATCTATCAGCCACATCAGGGGAGTCCCAACATCTATCAGCCACATCAGGGGAGTCCCAACATCTATCAGCCACATCAGGGGAGTCCCAACATCTATCAGCCACATCAGGGGAGTCCCAACATCTATCAGCCACATCAGGGGAGTCCCAATATCTCTATCAGCCACACCAGGGCAGTCCCAACATCCAATAGCCACATCAGGGGAGTCCCAATATCTCTATCAGCCACACCAGGGCAGTCCCAACATCCAATAGCCACAACAGGGCAGTCCCAAAATCTATCAGTTTTTGTTTCAGATGTGGGCTTAACAGGCCCAAAACCTTAAAAAATACAGGACTGTATGAATCTTCATAGTGATGCTGAACCTAGTGCACTGTGTGCAATCGGAATTAGCCATGGTAACAAAAAAAACAAAAAAACCAAGGTCTTAAAATGAACAGAAATGTATAATTCTGATTATGCTTGAACACCAGCAGTTACAGAAAGTATGAACTGACTCTCAAGCAGGTCTTTTCACTCTGTATGTTTAATACCAAAGCGGTTCATTTGTGCAAATCAATAAATACATAAAATGATATCTGAACCAATGTATGATTTATATTAGACTCTAAACGATTTGCTTTCCTCATTAGTTTTAGTACACCTCTCGTTATATTCATGCGGAATTGAACTGCCCTTGGCTGGCCTTTATTTGACTTTGTTGTTGAGCGTTTCTGAATGTTCCCAAAGCTGAGCAGGGACGCAGTTACTGGAAGAGAGCAGGGATCGATTCACAATCAAACAACGGCCAATTACCCTCTTCAGACAAATTCCAGAGAGAAATAGGACTAAAGAGAGTTAAATCAGACCTCTTTCAGCCACTGACTGCAAAGCCCTGTAATGCCAAGACATATCCTCACCGGCGAGATTCATAGTCCAGCTGGTCCTCCAGCTTCCTCACCCTCTTCTTGACGATGCCCAGTTTCTTTGTGTCGATGAATAAGGAATTCTCCTGCACACAGAAATGAGCCTTAATGTTTTCCTTCACATTTTCAAGTATGGTCCAAATTGGATTTTCCATTTCATTTTTTAAAAACTTTTACAGCAGTTCATTATGTGCACGTTATCCCAGAGGTAAAGACTAAAGAAAGGCTGAGCTCACCCCTGACGCCCATTTGGCGTACATCACTCCGTTCCACTCTCCCTCGATGGAGCAGAAGGACTTCTTGTCATTGGGAGCACTGCCAAACAGGCAAACGCATTGCACCGTCACAGTCCGAACACAGGGCACAAATTCATTCAGCCAACACGCTGATTACAATACGACTGATTTTAACAAGAGCGCAAAAAAAAAAAACAACAACCACTGAGACGTTAAACAGAAACGACCTCGCGAGCGACGTTTCGGCAGAGTGACACCTACAAAATGTCCGCCGTTATCCTGTGCTTCCGCCCGCCGTAGAAGGGCTTGGTGTGGAATGTGATGGTGGCGCTGTAGCCCGACTTGGAGCAGGAGATGTTGCACTCCCCGCCCAGCTCCACCCACGGGACGGTGAGGATTGACCTGGAGGGGGGGAAAAGGCGGAACACACGGACGTCACTGCACCTCCCTTTCCGATCCCACCGCTTGCTGGTCAGGAGGAGCGTAAGGAGGAGGAGGGACCTACCTGCCGTAGCCGTTGGGGAAGGTGAGGATGTAGTGCTCGTCGTGCTCCAGGCAGGACACGCAGCCTGCAGGGGAAACAGGCACAGAGAGTCTCAGAGCTCAGGAACACCCGGGGGGGGGGGATCTCCATGACTACCCAACGCTCTCAGGAGGAGGAGGAGGAGTGCTGCTTCAGCACTGTAGAGCTGAAACCAGTGCAGCATGTTTTATTACTGCACTCCACTGCACTGCACAGCCCTGTGTGCCCTGATCAGGATGAGCGGACCCCCCCCCCCCCGACAGTCTACAGATTCCCTGCCCCAAGACAGCTCTATTACATCTGCTAATTTACTCTGATTTATTTGCATGCGTTTCTCAGGGTTTAGCACTGTTGCTGACGGAAGCTAAACAGCTTTCCGGCTCCACTGACAGTGCAGTCAGCTCATGAGCAGGTCGGCACCAGCCACACGTGGGTAGAGCTGGCCTAGACCAGCACAGCAGAAATCAGGGAAACCCACCAAGAAACTAAACTGCTGGGCAGTGAGAAACCAAGTTCCAGCTTACAGCTTACAGCCTACATCTGCATGCACTGCCTTAGAAGTAATTAAATATGATCAGAACATTTTATGACTTAAAAATATTTTCTTTGCATTCAATGAAAGGTAACTGAATTGCAAAAAAAGGAAACAAGGTGGTCTCTTACCCTGGCCGATATTATGGACCCCAATAGACATGCCCAAGAACTTCGACTTGGTCCAGATGTGGGCATTGAACTGGATCTTTTTACTGAAGCACTCTGCGTAGAAGGCGGATACTGGCAGAGGAGGGAGAGAGACGGTAGGGCTTATGGTGAGTGAACAGCACTGTGCAGACGGAGCGAAGCGTGAATTTTTTTTGGGGGGGGGGGGGGACACTTACTTGGGGGGTGATGCGAGACCTGCTCTGCTACGAAGGACACGTTGCCCTTCCCACACCAGGGCACCGGGCCCTCTGACACCGGCTCCTGAGAGGGAGGGAGACAGAGTGAATGAGGCTGCTGGGTTTTTAGGGTTTTTACTCTCGTGCTGACAGCTGGGTGTTTCCCCCACCCTCCTGGGCCTCTGCGCTCACCGCTACTCTCATCGCTGCACTCACCGCTGCACTCATCTCTGCGCTCACCACTACTCTCATTGCTGCACTCACCGCTGCACTCACGCGCACTCACCACTACCTCATCGCTGTGTTCACCGCTGCGCTCACCGCTGTGTTCACCTGCGCTCATCGCTGCACTCATCGCTGCGCTCACCGCTGCGCTCACCACTACTCTCATCGCTGCACTCACCACTGCACTCACCGCTGCACTCACCACTACTCTCATCGCTGTACTCACCGCTGTGTTCACCGCTGCACTCACTGCTGTGTTCACCGCTGCGCTCATCGCTGCACTCACCGCTGCACTGACCGCTGTGCTCACCACTACTCTCATCGCTGCACTCACCATTGCACTCACCGCTGCGCTCACTGCTGTGTTCACCGATGCGCTCACCGTTGTGTTCACCGCTGTGTTCACCGCTGCGCTCACCGCTGTGTTCACCGCTGCACTCCCCGCTGTGTTCAGCGCTGCACTCCCCGCTGCGCTCGTCTCCTCGGACTCTGCCGGCATGTCCCAGTGGCAGAAGAACACCTCTCCCAGGATGGGGTTGTAGGGCTTCTTGGCCACGGACCCTTTCCGACCCGCGTGAAAGGCCGACAGGTACCACTTCACCACCTGCACCATGCGCTCCCTGGGCTCCGGCTGGTCCGCGATGCTGGGACAGGCAGAACGGGGTCCGTCAAACAAGAGCAACAGTAGCATCTACTGCTTCTTAATATTCCTCAACCAACATCAGTATTCTCTGTACGTGAGATACAGAATGAAGAAGCAAAAACATCTTAGTCTTAAAACGGAAACCGTACCTAACGAACAAATCCGGGTGGGCGAAGAAGTCAGCGTACATCTCCAACAGTGACCTCCTCTCCAAGATGAACGTAGGCAGGACCACCTGAGGCCGAGAGCAAACGGAAAACAGGCGAGGATATAAGGACACAAACCGGGCAGGAGACACGAATGAAAGGCAAGAGGAAGGTGACCGAGCGCATCTTACACCGTACCATATTCACATACATTCAGTTACGTGTACACTGATAATAATCTATATAATTAAGATAGGAAATGCAAAGCTAAACAGAAGCACCTCCAGCTGGTGAGGTCAGAGGTGGGCAGGGGTGCAGGGTCAGTGTGCAGGGGTGCGGAGGGGGGTTACCATGGTGAGGTCGGAGGCGGGCAGGGGTGCAGGGTCAGTGTGTCGGGGGGTTACCATGGTGAAGTCAGAGATGGGCAGGGGTGCGAGGTCAGTGTGGAGGACTGCGGATGGGGGTTACCATGGTGAGGTCAGAGATGGGCAGGGGTGCAGGGTCAGTGTGTAAGGGGGTTACCATGGTGAGGTCAGAGATGGGCATGGGTACAGGATCAGTGTGGAGGGGGTTACCATGGTGAGGTCAGAGATGGGCAGGGGTGCGAGGTCAGTGCGGAGGACTGCGGATGGGGGTTACCATGGTGAGGTCGGAGGCGGGCAGGGGTGCAGGGACAGCGTGCAGGGGTGCGGAGGGGGAGCTTACCTTGGTGAGGTCCATGCCCAGGCGCACCTGGGACAGCAGGTGCATGATGACGCTCTTGTGCTCCTCCACCGACTCGCCCTCGCCGTCGTCATCGCGGTCATCGTGGCTGTCAAACTGGTCTGAGAACAGCGGCAGAGTCGGCGTCGGTGAGGAGGGCAAACGCAGTTAAGACCAACACACGTGAGCTCAGGATCATGTGCCAGAGCTCATGTGTGTACTGCACACACAGACGATTGTGTAATGCGTCTCCCTATCCTAATCAGCCCACAGTCTGCACACTTCAAAAACTCCCGCCGGCACGTATAAGACTACTACATACAGCATGGAGTAAATCATCAAGCGGATAAAGAGACCAGACCTTCAACCTGTGTTCGTTCCTACATGACACTGATGCATTTTCATTATTGTAAAAGTTTGATGCAAGAACGATTAACAAAATATAGTCGAGTAGAGCACAAATTATGGGGCCTTCAAAGTAGACAAACAGCGTCCGCTAACACAGGCAGTCACTGCAGGGGTAGTGCTGGTGCCCACATTCCCGGGCGTGATACTCTAGTGTGAACAGCACATCTGAAATGCGCCAGGGAAGGTACGCTACGCTAAAAGCCCCATTAACGCTGATAATTCACACTTAACCATTCAAAAACAAAAGGGACTCAACGCCTGTTCCCATGAAATCAGCTCCCAGCTCTTACTACAAAAAATCTCAAAGCAGTTGCTTGCCTCTCGGTAAATGCTTTGTGAATTATTTTAATTTGTGATTGGTCACAAACAGTTAAAAAAATGTGACCAATAGCAGCCAGTGTGGTTATGGCATTGCATTTTCAGTGGAAGTATTTCATGCGCAAACGTAAAGCACCGAGCGAAGCAGGACTTGAAGCGAAACGTCCCCTTTCCAAAGAAACCTGAAGTGATACCATTTCACACAGAGGAGCTGCTGTGACTGTGGACATGAACCAGCCCAGTTCCTCTTCCCTGTGACCTTTACGAGTGAGCCAGGACACCGCGAATAGGTGTGTGAGAAAAAACAAATGCATGTGCCTTATGCTACAAGAGCGCTGGATTATGTGTTGGTGTATATGTGAGAGCAGGTGAGATGTGTGTGGTGTACGTGTGTGTGTGTGCACACGTGTGCGTGTTCTGGTGTGTGTGTGTGCACGTGTGCAAGTGCAGGGTGTGGAATTGTGTGTGCGTGTGCTACGTGGCATGTGGAATGGAGTGTGCGTTGTGTGTGCATGTGCGGTGTGCGTGTGTGTGTGTGTGTGTGGGGTGTGGAATGGTGTGTGTGTGTGTGTGTATGAGTGTTGTATGTGTGCACACACGTGTGCATGTACAGGGTGTGGAATGGTGTGTGTGTGTGTGTGTGTGTGTGTATGATTGTTGTATGTGTGTGCACACGTGTGCGTGTACAGGGTGTGGAATGGTGTGTGCGTGTGGCGTGTGTGTGCGCATGTGTGGGGTGTGGAATGGTGTGTGTGCGGTTTGTGCATGTGTTGTGTGTGGGTGCTGTATGGACAGTACCTGCGTCAGTGGTGCCGTTGGACATGGAGGAGTTGAGGGAGTCGTTGGTGTCTGGCCGTTTGAGGGCAGCGTCAGCGCCAGTGTGAGGTACGGCAGCCGCACTCCTGGAGGAACTGAGGAGGGAGGGAGAGAGGGAGGGAGGGAGGGAGGGAGGGAAGCAGAGAGGGAGGCTGGCTTATCAGACCTGTTATCACAGCACGAGGCTAAAGCCCTCAAACTCAATCACACTGTCTCTGTATGGGAGCTGGCCCCTCGTTCCTCTGTATCTCTGTGCCATTTCCTGATCAAGTTTTTAACTGGACGCTTAAGAGCGTCCTCCATGATAATCATCTGACTTTGCCTGCACGCCACTGGAATGTGATTCTGCAACAAAAACTAACTGAAAAAAGCAACCAACCGAATCAGTAAGCGATCCCATAAAACAAGCTGATCCACTGTTAAACCACTGAAGACATGAGTCTGGGACACTGCTGAGGGAGGGAGGCCTGAAATTTAGCCCATGGAAAAGTACCGTTTAAACAAACAAATCATTACATTCATGCTAACTATCAATGTCTAAAATGAGCCTAATTACTCAGAGCAAAGGAAAGTGCAGGTATACAGAGGACTTTTAGACTTCAGTGTACAGGTGCTCAAAGACATGCAACTTCCTAAATTCAGACAAAATTGAAACTGTACACAATGCACCATTCATCAATGAATCTTCACACAAGCATTGTATAAAATATCAATTCATATCCCAAAACACTGCAGCATTTGACTTGATTTACAACTCGACAAATACTTTTAAATGCTTGTATCATTACAAATCCATACAAAGTTCCACACAGCACAAAAATATCAACCACCGACTTGCAAAAACTCGGGCGTGGCAGAGGCAGAGGCCCCGCCCCCTAGCGTCCGGGGGGGGGGGGGGGTGGCAGCGTGACTCACTCCATGCCGTGCTTGGGAGACGTGCTGCTCTGGTAGAACTCGTCGGCATCGTAGAACTCGTCCTCGCTGCTGGAGTAGGAGAAGTCGGGCACGGTGTTGGACGACAGGTTTATGTGGCTGGGAGAGGTAACGCTGCTGCTGGGCCCCGAGGGCCCGCTGCCTGAAACACACGCGCAGAGAGCCTCTTCAGTACCCCACATTAACATCACCCTTCTGCTGACACATGCAGCGCTGTCACACAATACGCCATAGCAGTTCCATATTGTATATTTCATGCTGTGCATGACTGTTTTATCAATACTGCGTTGAAGCTGCCAGCGAAGCAGCACTGAGCTAAATCTTAGGGAGATAAGGGACCCATACTGAATTTATACTGATTTCAACCTGCAGCCTCAGCACTGCTCCATTGATTTCACTTCCTTTCACATTAGCGCTGTTCAGAAGTGAGAGGGAAATCACACACTCCTACACTGGACAGCCACACTACTTTTCATATGTGAGAGGGAAATCACACACCCACCCTCCTACACTGGTGAGCCACACTACTGTTCAGAAGAGAGAGGGAAATCACACACTCACCCTCCTACACTGGAGAGCCATTATACTGTTCAGTAGTGAGAGGGAAATCACACACTCATCCTCCTACACTGGAGAGCCACACTACTGTTCAGACGTGAGAGGGAAATCACACACTCACCCTCCTACACTGGAGAGCCATTCTACTGTTCAGTAGTGAGAGGGAAATCACATACTCACCCTCCTACACTGAAGCGCCACAATACTGTTCATAAGTTAGAGGGAAATCACACACTCACCCTCCTACACTGGAGAGGCACACTATGACCTGGCCTCCTTTGTTCAGCTTCCCCTCGCCATCTGAACTGTAAAGGTCTCATTCCTGTCTCTTACCCGTTTCATGTCCCTGCTCTTCCCCTCCTGTATCGCCACATTCGCTGCTGCACGTTTCCTTACTGCAAACTAAAGCACTTTTATTTACAGTACTTCAGCAAAAATGGAGAGGGCGTACACCCTAACAGCTTCAGGATTCCTAATGACTGAAGAGAGAGAGTACACTTGGGGTGCTGCTCTTTATCCTCAGCTTTCCTCTCTCAGATACTACCACTCTTTATTTATTACTGTTGATTATGCAAGCAAGGAGAGAACAAACCCCAGACAATATTACAGCCATATCCAATTAAATTACACATAAGCTATCCGTCATTTGGAATTAATTCAGTCTTTCTTCTCATTTAATTTATCTAATATACACTAACCACTCATGAATGATAAATACAGCAATGCTTTCAATGCCCAGAATGAAGCTCACCACAAATGGCTATTGGCCTCCATTTTAAATTAAAAATACATATTTTTAAAATAAAACATATATATTGATTTTGCGGAACCAAATGTAGCTTGAAGCGAACTGTAAGATTATTTTAACATGTAAACCAGAAAGAGTCTTCATATTACAGCATTATAACTTTTTTTGCAATAATTTCTGCATGACACTACAACGATACTATAATGCAATCCAATTATACAAAGTTAGCAAGCTTTGTAATAAGTTGGATGTATACCTTTTGCTTTGTACTAAGCGTGTGTTTCTGTAGTATATTCTTTTCTGTCAACGCACTATATATAACTATAGTTGGATGTTAATCATTGACCCTGCCAGTGTTGACTGTTCACTCCTGACGCTGTGCTACTTTGTAAGTTGCTCTGGATAAGAGCGTCTGCTAAATACCAAACTGCAAATTGTAACGAATCATTTTTCAGCAACACACATTCACGTAAAAGCAGAGTCACAGGTCCGAACGCAGGCACGGGGTACAGGAGCGCAGGCGCAGCTACCTGTGCTGTTGGGCGTGGGGGTCTGCAGGCTGCTCACCACCGTGGTCACGGGACCCACAGGCAGAGAGGACGGCCTTTGCTCCGCCTTGCATGTCTGAGTGTTATCTGCACACGGGGAGACACGGAGAGATCACCGTCTTTACTGCGCTACAAAACGAGGAGAACAGCCTAACAGAGTTAGGGATGGGATAAAGCCATGACAGAGTTTTAGAGCAACGGATAAAACAGTATCCCATTATCCGCAGCAACAGGAAGCCGACAGAGAGGGCTACCATCCGACACACCGCTCAGAGGCTATTTATATTGATTGTCCTGCACTGCAGAGTCTAGTTACCCATAAACGCTGTAAGAAGGACACAGAGGGGAAGTAGAAAGGTGATCCAGCATCACATATTCAGTATTCAGAAGCAGCACTGAAGATCAACTTTCAGCCAGTAATAACTAGCAGCCTTTCTTTTAGCAGTCACATTAAAATACATTTAAAATGCAGCTTCCCAACGCAGCAATTATATAATATGGGCTTAACATCTGGACACATTTAGAAAAACAAACATGTTTTAAACATATTTTCTGAACATAAAAAAAAAACTGGCTGACTGTCGGGCTGCCTTCTCTCAGTAACCCCAGTTCATTCCCTCTCTGTAAATCTGTACGAAAGTGTCAGGCTGTCCATGATGCTTAGTCACATGTCAGATGACACAGATTCACACACTGAATTAGCGTCACAAACGCTAAGCTGATCAGACGGCAGAGTGAGATAGGCAGGTTGCAGCGGGCGGGATGCTGCTGCTCTACCCCCGAGCCATGGTTACGATTATCCAATCACAAAGTGGCATGACCATTACTCCCTCTCATTAAGGGATAACACAGTGAAACGAAAGGCTGTGACAGGGCATGAAAAAAACCAAACCCGTTTGCACCAGATTCTTCCATGGCTGCTCAACCCATTTTCAGCTTAATTTCAAATGACGTTTTGACTGATTTTTAATCTCATTGAGAGTCCCATCATCTCAAGCCAGCACTGGGACAGACGGCGTATAGGTCACGAACGGGTAGCGGAGGCAAGAGGGGGGGAGTGAAGGTTCTGTTAGCAGCCTGACTGGAGCTCATACCTGTGGGGAGGGTGGACTGGGTGGGCATGGTGCTGACTACAGTGGACTCCAGGGGGTTGGGCTGAAAAATCCCATCCACCGGATTGATAGTGCTCTGCAGAGGGGACAAAAAGAGCGTGCTGAAAATAGAGAGGGGACAAGGGGGGAGGCAGGCGCACGGCCTGATGGGAGTTCTGCCTCCACGCTGCACCCCTACAAGAGTGAATGTGAACATGGCTCCTGAACTAAAGTGGAGTAAGCGCTACTGTACGAACAAAAGAACAAAATGAAATATAAAACTGCTGCCAGCACAACAGAAGAACTGAGCAGAGCCCAGTGTTTCCCACAGGGAAGTACCTGCTTCCTCATTACTCAAGCTAACAATACTACAATTACCTCTAAGTGACACAAAAACAGATGGAACAAAAAGCACCACCGCTGCTCAGCTCAACGGAACACACGGCCATGCCCTCTCGTCAAATACTTGTAATGGTAGTTCTGCTTTTCTGTTCTCTGTAGTGTTCTCAGTAAATCCATCAGAAGGACTGCACAGTGTAACTCAGCCTCCATGAGGGACGGCAAAGAGAAGAGCACCTGACCAGACTCTCACATTCCAATTACACGGCACACCAAAAAGCAGGAGTGACAGCGTGGTGAGAGGAGGCCAGAGACCGAGCAGCCACAAGCTCAGAGAACGCGCAGGGCCGGATAATCCCACAGCCCTTTGAGGCAGACTGAGGTACACCTCCCACCACAGTCAGTGCCCAAGGAAAAACATACAGAGAGAGAGAGAAAGGCATGCAGCAAGGGAGAGAAATTCTCCGATGAGAAGTTTAGTGAGAAATGGAAAGGCTTGCTTTTGTTTTGTTATACTGTATTTCCCACAGCTGCTGGAAAATGGGCAGTGTGGGACAGTTCTAAGGACTTTTGAGGCTTGGTTGAGTTGGAAGAGGAGGTGTGGTCTCTCTCAGGCACGATGGATGGATGTACTGTGCACTAAGGAGAGGGATTCAACTACAGCTGGAGAGCCATGGGTCTGAAGATATCAGTCATGCATGGAATACATATAAATATGAATCTAAACATTTTAGTTGGCTTAGTTGGCCAAGCAGGTAAAATATTCAGCGATTATTTAAAGGGACCCTTCTGCACTGTCCTGACTTCTTTATAATTTGCATTATCTGACTAAATGTCTGTATGTCTTCCGTATTCGGCCATTAAGGGTGAGTTTCTGCAGATTAAGTGTTCTGGAGTTCCTCAGAGCCACATTAAGAGACTGCTGAGACAGAATGAGTTTCCAGTCTAATTACTGGACCAGATGGTAACGGGCCCATTAGTCACCGCAAGCTCAACACCCGTCGATATTAACACCGACCAAATCCGTGTTCAGGAATTTGATGGTGGTGGGGGGGGGTAGAGCACTGCTGGAGACATTTTAACCGTCTAAAAAGGTGGTGCCCTTAAGAGCAATACTTTCAGCTGCACTTCACAGCCTCACTTCTCCCCATTAGTAGAATTTTAACCCCTTACACCTGATATTTACACCTGGGTGACAGGTGGGGCAAAACCAAGCACCTGCAGTATCTTGTTGCTAAGTGCAACAGAGATTAAAGAACAGACTCCTCCACCAACTGAAGAAAAGGAAAGAGGTGCGAAAAGAAGAAAAAAAATGTAATTATACAATGGCAATCACAAGACAAGGATAGATTTTTGCAAAACGACTGATTTTTTTTCAAGGAAAAATTAGTTGGAAAAGAGGATGGAGGTTTTTACTGATTTTGTGATTTTTATGTTCAGAGAACGCTAAGACTTACTATCAGTCCGTTTGCGTGTTGCTGTTCGTTACTTTGATCCTTCAAATTTTGAAAAGAAAACATTTGTGTGAAAAGATGCATCTGTTAATGAAAGGTAG